>NC_089823.1:79883524-80246857 GCF_035046505.1 Tiliqua scincoides
CCCTTTGTTTTATTCCATTTAATGAATTTGCTAACTTTTGAGAATCAGTACTAGGTAAAGAAAATATAGGATTTTTTTTCTTCCGCTAGGCTCTTCTAAATCATAAAGTAAATCTCAGGGAAAATGAACCAACTAAAGCAATACCTAAATTCCAAGTGATTTATAATAATAATAATAATAATAATAATAATAATAATAATAATAATTATTATTATTATTATTATTATTATTATTATTATTATTATAAACTTTATTTATACCTCGCCCTTCTCCTCAAAGGGACCCAGGGCGGCTTACAACATATTAAAAACAGATTAAAACATAATTTAACAACAGATAAAAACATATTAAAACACATTAACAAATACCATAAAAACAGTAGTCAGATAAAAAGTCAGATAAAAAGAGCATAAAGCAGCAGATCATAGAGGACTCAGGCCTGTAAAAAATACTAAAAGATGTAAAAAGGATGTTAAAAAGGCCATGAACTCAGAAAGCTTGTTTAAACAGAAGGGTCTTCAGGCCTTGCTGAAAAGTCTCAAGAGAGGGAGCCATTCTCAAGTCAAGGGGAAGGGTGTTCCATAACGCTGGCGCCACTACTGAGAAGGCCCTATTTCTTGCCGCTGCCCCACGTACCTCCTTAGGCGGCGGCACTTGTAAAAAGGCCTTCTCTGATGACCTAAGAGGACGAGCTGGATTGTGTAGAAGTAGGTGATCTCTAAGATACCCTGGCCCAGAGCAGTATAGGGCTTTAAAGGTCAAAACCAGCACCTTGAATTGGGCCGGAAATGAATGGGCAGCCAATGTAGCCCCCGGAGAAGCGGGCTGACAGAGTCAAACCGCCTAGCTCCAGTGACCACATGGGCCGCCACATTCTGCACTAATTGCAGTTTCCAAACCGTCTTCAGGGGCAACCCACATAGAGCGCGTTACAAGTCTAACCTCGATGTCACCGTGGCATGGATCACCATGGCCAGGTCTACATGATCCAAGTATGGCCGCAGCTGGTGCACCAGCTGAAGCTGAGCGAAGGCCCCCCTAGCCACAGCCACCACCTGGGAATCCAGGAGCAGCTGCGAGTCCAGGTGGACCCCCAAACTGCGGACCTGCTCCTTCAGAGGGAGTGCAACCCCATTCAGAGCAAGCCAATAGTCCAGCACCTGCATCAAGGATTTCCGAACCAGGAGAGCCTCTGTCTTATCCAGATTTAATTTCAGCTTGTTAGCCCCCATCCAGATCCTCACTGCTTCCAGACAACACTCCAGGCCCTCAACCGCCACCCTGGAGTCTGGAGGAAAGGACAGATAGAGCTGGGTGTCATCAGCATATTGATGACACCCCACTCCAAACCCCCGGATGACCTCTCCCAGCGGTTTCACATAGATATTAAATAGCATGGGGGACAGAATTGAACCCTGCGGCACCCCGCTCCTCAAAGGCCAGGGTGTCGAACAGGCATCCCCCAGCACCATCATCTGGGACCGACCCTCCAAGTAGGAGCGGAACCACTGCAAAACAGTGCCTCCAACTCCCAACTCGGCCAATCGGCCCAGAAGGATACTATGGTCAATGGTATCGAAAGCCGCTGAGAGGTCCAGCAGGACCAACAGGGACGCACTCCCCCCTGTCCAGTCCCCGGGGTAGGTCATTCACCAAGGTGACCAAGGCAGTCTCCGTCCCAAAGCCCGGCCTGAAACCAGATTGAAAAGGATCCAGATAATCCGCTTCATCCAAGACCCTCTGGAGTTGGGCTGCCACCACCCGCTCAATTTATGATTTATGGCTTTAGAAGTAAAGATGGTACAACAATATTGACCTGAAAGAATACAGGACATAAAAAATCAATATCCTGCTGTGTATGACCAGAAAAGATTGCACTGACCAGGATGAATTTCTTAGGAAATGACACTTTTCACTGCTTCATTTAGAGACTTGAAGGCCCAAATCCTAACCAACTCCCCTGGACTGACACAACAGTGCCAGTGGGGCATGTTCTGCATCCTGCAGTTGGGGGGCAATCACAGAGGCCTCCTCAAGATAAGGGAATGTTTGTTCCCTTACCTTGGAGCTGCTTTGCCCTTACCTTGGTACTAGAAAGTTAGTTGGGATTGCATCCTAAAACTAATCTCGCCAACCTTGACTTTTAATGGAGCCTCTTGTACCTTTAAAAACATGGGCATTAAAACTGAAAATAACAAAGCAATGTTCTCCTCTCATTTGATTACAGATAGTGGACAAGAGTGAGACATTTTCTGTGTGAGAGTGAGTATTCAACAAATACAGCAAGACTGATAGATAATTGCTTTAAATGGCACATTCCTAACCAGGTCTACTCAGAAATAAGTCCTATTTTGTTCAGTGGGGCTTACTGTCAGGGAAGCGTGGTTAGGATTGCAGTCTAATTATAATTTTTGACTCATTCTTCTGTGACTTACATCTGGCTATGAGATATTTTTTCGACTGCTTGTATCTCCTTTTCTTGTGTGGGCAAAGCACCAATGTGCTGTTCTCACACTCATTTAAGATTCAAGTTCAGTTCACGTTTTGTTCTATCTCAGCAAAGCAATGATTTACTTTATTTTAATGTGCAAACATCAGCAGTTACGTATGAGTGTCTGAAGGCCTCTGTCATATTTCCCTGGGAGGAGGTCCAGCCAGTATGTAAACCCAACACTTTTCCATCAAAATCAATCAGGCTCCATGTAGAACATATACGTAGTTCTACAGCACTGGCAAGACAAGCCCAATGACAACTCAAACACACAGCAGACGAAGAACTTAAACTGCCATCGTGAACACCCACTGATCTTTCTTTTTCCAACTGTGAGACATTTGTCACGGCAAATGGGCAGAACTGTATCGCTGCAGGCTCATTTGCACTGCAGAAGATGAAGTCGCTTGAAAAACTCATCCCGAAGCAAGTGTGTGATAAAGTCATTACTTTGACACTTCAGTGCTAAGACTATAGATACCAACTCTCCGGAGAGACTTGGGTACATAAACAATGAAGGAGCAATTGCTTGTTTGATACTCATCCCATGGTTTTGGGTTGTTCTCCCCCCCCCCCGTTGAATGCTACATAATGTGCAAACAGCTGGAAAAGAATAACAGCATGTGGGCATGAAAAAAAGCTGTACAACTATGTCACAAGTTGCATGCATAAAGATAAACATTTAGATTATCTCCAGACCTGGAGAGCAGCTTCCTGGAGATATGCAGGCACACGCACAGGCGAAGACACTGCCACTCTATCTGCTTTTCGTATATTGACAGGATAAACCCCATGGATGTGCATGCCAAACAAAGATTATCTGTGCCCCTTGAGGAACCCGAGAGGGAGTCTCCCCCAACACACGTTGCAAAGATATTGACAGACTTCAAGCTTTTTGGATTGCATCATTGCACAGAATAACGGAGTGAGAGGTATTCCACAATATGTATTTGAACAAAACCACTGGAGAAATTCTCTCAGCACAGGTGACCTTGGCTGATTTCTGAGAATTCCCCTCTTCCCCTGTAGCCCCATCCCATTTGCAAAGTGTTTCCTGACCCGCAGGCAATGCTTATAACATTCTTCTTGTAGGGGGCTTGGATCACCTGAGTTGCACTTCAGTGTGCTGGGGTTCTGTGCACAGACCAACATGGTCAAGTGTAAACCATGGGATTGGAACCTAACAAATTGCAGAGTACAGACCATGTGATTCATTCCTCCTTGGATAGGGGCACTTGTGCATCTTAATAGGCCTCTAGTGCAGCTATAATGTCCACTGGAAGCATGACCCCTTCCATGTATTGCGAAGGAATGAGAATGTCTGTTTACAACAGCTTTGTATGTTCTTATAGTCTGTGTAGTTTACTTGGACTGTGACAACTCTTTAGAGCTTCAGGCCAAGGCCAAGGCTCTTTTTTAACTGGAGACTTTCAGGCAGAGTCTCTTTGTAACCAAAGATGCCAGGAATTTAACCTGGAACCTTCTGTGTTCCCATGAGTAAAGGAACAAAGCTGATAGCTATCATTTAGTACTTGAACTTCATGCCCATCTTCTAGATGAGGTCATTTAACACATTTAACTCATGCTCAGAAGAAGAATCAAGGACAAACAGCTCCATGGCAAGTGGGAGGGGGGGAATACCTCCCTGACCTGTGACAGGTTGCTGTCATTAGAGGGAACATCACAAGCTAGGGATTGCTTGAGGAGCGAGGACACCACCATGATTTCATTTTATACGAGGCACACACAGTGACAACTGAGTTGCTCAGTGGCAGACCTCACATTCACTCAATGAGGCAAATGCCCCGGGCAAAGAACCTCACACACTTTAGGACCCTCTGAGGTTCCCGATGGGATCAGAAACTGTGCTTCCGGTTTGCCGGAAGCACAATTTAAAGCATTGGGGAACCTTCAGGAGGCTTCTCCGACACATCCTGCAGTCACACAAGCCACTGGGCACTCCAGGTAAGTGTGGGGGGAGGGGGCGGATTTGCATGCCACACTTTTTTAACTTAAGTGGTTTAGGATGGAAACCTGCAGTCTGAACTCTAGCCATCTTCACAGCAACAAAAAAGGAAACAGTTTTTCATTTCTGCTCCTGTCAGGCTGTCAGCTGGGACATTTTATATCTAGAAACTCTCTAAAAGGTTTTAAAGAATGTTTGCTCTGAAGAAACTCATTGATTGTTATCTGTGCACTTTTTGCACAGTGCTACTTTGAAAATTACTGCTACTGTTCCTCATCTTGCTCTTTAACGGCTAAGGGCCCAATCCTATCCAACTTTGGAGCACTGGTGCAGCTGCAATGTAGCTCTGGGGTAAGGGAACAAAAATCCCCTTTCCTTGATGAGGCCTCTGTGACTGCCTCCACACCAAAAGATGCAGCACATGCCCCATTGGTGTGGCTGTATCAGCACTGGGAAATTGGATGAGATTGGGCCCTAACTTCCTAGTTAAATTCTTAGTTAAATTCATTTTAAACTTCTAGGGTTGGATCCTAAGCCGCATGGAGGAAATGAGATTTGTGCAAGGGTTGCCTCCTGCCCAGATTATGTAGATGTGGACACATAAGCACCTTCTACTCTACACCTGAACATGGGTGAAGAGAAAATTGGGGCCTGCCACAGCAATCATGATTATCTCCTTCCATACACAGGGAAGCGTGGGGATTCCTGCAGACCTGCATAGGGTTTTAATTCTGATGAGCCACTGCACCTCAAACATGCATTCTGGCAGCACAGTATGCTTTACAGCAGTTGCAAATGCAACCTGCCATTCTGTGCAGTCAGGCTGGCACAAATCTGAATAGACACAGCAGGGTAGCAAAGGCTTACCCCAAGGCAAGGGAACAAATGTTCCCTTTCCTCAAGGAGTCCTTTTCCAGCTGAAACTCCACCACAGGATGCAGCACATGTCATGGTGGAGCAGTTGCACTGGAGCCAGGAGAGTCACTGTGGATTGGGCTGTAGGGCTACTGTGTCAGCCCATTGATCTCTAGCTCTGTAATGTCTACCTGAACTGGCAGTAGGTTGCAGAGATCTTCTCTAGCACTACTACCTGAGATTCCTTTATTAAGGCTAAGATGCCAGGAATTGATCCCAAGACATTCTGCATGCAGCCCAAACGGTCTGACAGTATACATTCACATGTCTGACAAGCAGTAATTCAACAGGGACAGCTCTCCCCAGCACTGCGTTCCCATGCCTTGAAAGGATGCCTGTCATGCACCAGGGCCTCTGTCACAAAAAATGGTGGTGTGTCATTGTTGTCTGATTGCACGGTGACTGCAAGAGGAAAGGACCTGAGAAGACTGTTCCAGAGAGCTGTGTGGTGAAGAAAATGCTTTTGAACTTTATTGGGATCAACAATTGTGATTAAGCCTGTCATTCCTTAATTGAAAGGCAAGTACATCTGGAAAAAGGCAGTCTAATCATCCGGATCCTGAATGAAATTGACCAAATGAACCTGCAATATAGTTCATTACACACCTCCAATGCCTTTAAACGAGATAAGCGCTCAGAGCAATTTCTGTAAACTGGGAACAGCTTTAAAAAAAAAAAAAGCCTCATTAATGTATGGGAGCTGTGAAGCTAATCAGCTCTTGGAACTATGTTCACACAGGGAGTTTTACATTAACCAATTTGCTCAACGCCAGGTACTGTCCAGGAAGGATTTCCACAGAGAAAGTATATGTGATTTAAGCAAGGTTATAAAACATCTGTCCTTGTCCCAGTCTTCCTAGGAAAACATGAATCTTTCTCCCCAAAGATATGCCACCAAACAAATGACAAATAGGCTGCAAATAGCAACACAAAAATAATATATTGCCCTTGTTTTGTGTTAGACAGATGTATACGGAAAGCAAGTAGCTGATATAAAATGGAAACTAGAAAACATTCTGCAGCACTATTTCAGCCATTTCAAGATAAAGAAAAGACAGTATTTCTTGTTTATATGTTTGATTATCCCACAAAATATATGTAACTACATAAAAGTATATACGGCTGACTGAGCCACAGTTCATTTCCAATCAAGAAGCTGCTATTTGGAAATGTACTTAGAAACCTCAGATTTATCCAGGAATCATTTAAGTCACCACACATGGCCACCTCATTGATTTCAATTTGTTAAATACATCAAGACATTTCTCTTGGTTGATGCTTGGTGAAAATGACTTTGTTTAAATTTTCAAGGATTATTAATTTTCTAGCTTTCCTTTGTATCTATTATAGATCAGTTTCTGTGAGATCTGGATTATGTAGCTGCAGATATGGGATCATGACCAGATAAGATGAACAGTTTTGAGCTATAATTTGGAGTGTCTTATGACCTCTGGCTGGCCATCGTTGGAGGCCTAATTCTGGATTGACAGTGGCATCTTAGGCATGTCTACTCTTAAGTACGTCCCACTGAGTTCACTGGGACTTACTCCTAGGTAACTGTGCATAGGATTGCATTCTAAATGAACCTTGAATTAGCACTGATTTTATATTCTTATCTTGTCCCTTCTCCACAGAGCTCAGGGAAGCATACACATTCTTCCTCACGACAATCCTGAGAGGTAGATTACACTGAGAAATAGTCACTGTCCTAAGGCTCACCAGTGAGCTTCATAGCTGAGCAAGGATTTGAACCTGGGTCTCCCTGTTCCATGTCCACCATTCTAACAAGTATATCACACTGACTCTCTCGTCCATTGATTTTCAACATTTTTTTTTTAATCTCAGCACACTGACAAGGTACTAAAATTGTCAAGGCACACCATCAGCTTTTAGACAATTGACAAAGCACACCACATCACTGGCGGGGAATTCATATCCCCAAATGGCCCTACTAATAAATGATCCTCCCCCAAACTCCCACAACACACATGCAGACCATTCACATCACACCAATATGCCGTAGCACACTGACTGAAAATCAGTTAGTAGTCTAAGGCATGGTATGGGGCAGCAACTGTTACCCTGCACATGCCCAATCTTGTCTGATCTCGGAAGCTAAGCAGGGTCAGGCCTGGTTAGTACTTGGAAGGGAGACCGCCTGGGAATACCAGGTACTGTAGGCTTATACCAGAGTCTTTTGAGACTGAAGGTTGCCAACCTTCCAAACTAGTCCAAACTAGTCCACACAAAATTAGGGACATAAGTATGCACATCTTACTTGCTCTCCTTCCTAGCACGCCATTCCATTTCTTCATAATCACATTGGGGGTGGTGATGGTTTAGACAAACCCATTCAAAATCAAACAGCACACTGGTGGGACAGGACGTGACAGAGCTTGTCTGGCTGCAGTTGTTTGAATTGGCCCAAAGAGGAACAAGTGAACCTGCTATGTCTTGAAACACACTGCTCTTGCTTTAGGGGCCATGAACTCAAAACAACACAAACAGGCAACTTAATCCTCTTTTGTTCATCCAACCATAGGGATTTTTTTTTTTCACTGTACAAAGGAAAATGCTCTTTGTATATACTCAGAGCATTCATTCTAGATCTCAACAGGTCTCAGTCACACCATCCATTTTCATACCAGTGCTTAACCCTGGACATATAAAGTAAGAACAAAGATGTTTCTGAACAGGCTCAGCATGCATTTTCTTTACTATATATAACTTATAATTGATACCCAATGAATTCGACCCTTGTGAGAGTTTCCAACAGAATTGTGTTTGGATAATGACGACATGTGAATACAGTTAATTGGTCACAATTCATTTCTTTATCTCATACACCCACAAACTGTGGGTTGGGACCCTCTGGTAGGTAGTGACCTGATTGTTGGTGGATCGCCAAAGGATGATGGAAAGATCAGATAACTAATTGCCTCAAGCCCTGAGGCTATTCAGAAATCAGATACAGTAGCTGCTAATCACCCTGCAAAGAGCTAAGCTCCTGCAGTTTGCAAGATAGCTGCTAACTGTCTTGCACGGAGCTGAGCTCCTGTAGTTTGGAAGAATGCACAAATATAGGGCGATAAATGTTTGAGGATCCTTTTTCTGGTTATTATTACTAATGAATGAATCAATGAATGAAAATTTCTTTCTAGATCTTTTTCTCAAGTCTGGTAAACCTACATGGGTTCTGATATAGTATCGTTTTAAAAAGTGGGTCCTGGTGTTAAAAAATTTGGGAACCACCGCCCTGTAAGAACTCTGCTATTTAACAGAACAGTGTTATGTAAATTAAGGAACAGGACATCTCTGAGGGTATTTTCCTATGCTTGGGTTTCATTCCATATCAAATCTTTCCAGGCAGCAACCCAGCATGTGTAGGTGCACAACTGTAACCAAACAGAAAGTTAAAGGTTGCAACATGGTTGGTAGAGATCCAGAAAACTTTCATTATGATAGACATAATGAACTTGTACTCACTTGAATACAAGTAGCAACACTTTTGAGCAAGTCGGCCAAAAGTGTTTCTACTCTCTGCAGACAACACATTTAATTTTAGTGTGAATGTCATGTAGCAGACCTATTTCTGTATGTTGCATTGTGCAGAATACAAACTGAAGTTAACAGTAGCCGTGGTTTTATTCTGGAATACTGCTGAAAGCAAAGATGATTTCAGTTGGAAGGAATTCCATTATTTTTTTCATTCAAAACCCCCTTAATCCAAAAGAAATGCAGACACTTCAGGTAATAATGAGGAGAGAAGAATACTTGGTAAATCACAAATAAAACAAAATTTTGTTTTGTGCTAGGCAGGAAAATACAGAAAAATGTCCTATTAAGAAAAATGTCCTGCTTAGAAAACAATGCCCTGCTAAGATGCCTCAAAATGAACAAGAGTGTTGATATGACTCAACAAAGCCTAAATGATTCTATTCATCAGGATGAAACAAACAAGAGAAAAGTGAATGATAATGAAAGTGGACACAATGCTAGTTCTAAAGGATGATGTAAATGCCAGAGCCTTGAGAATGTGTTCAGTCTTTGGTGCAGTCTGTTCACAGTAGTCACAATAAGACTGTTCACAGTAGTCTCAAATGGCTGCCAATTTGTCTCGGGACCCAAATCAAGTTGCTGGTTTGGATCATTAAAGCCCTATCAGGCTTGTGGTCAGGGAAATTGAGAGACCACCTTCTTCATTATAATCTAGCTTGTCCCCTCCAGTCATCGGAGAAGGTCCTCTTACAAGTGACATCACCTATGGAGGTGGGAGGGGTCGCGGTAAGAAACAGGGCCTTCTCAGTAGTGGCACCAAACTTATGGAACTCCCTCCCTCTCAGTTTACAAACTGCTCCCTCCTTAGAGGCTGCTTCTGCTGGTCTGTGTATTATTTTTAATATTTTAAGGTTGTTTTAATTGTAAACTATAGTTTTAAAATGTGATTTTATGACTCTGTAAGCTTGGGTACCCTTCAGGAAGAAAAGTGGGATACAAAACAAGTAAATAAATAAGTGAATTTAATTACACCACAGAATTCAACATTTCCAAAAAAGAAGTTTGAAAAATACAAAATTATTTACAGTGCAATTGCTGAGAGATATTATTTTAGAATCCTTAGAAGCCTTCATGAGTGGAATAAGAACATGTAGAAAAAGAGTAATTAAAATCACATCACATTGTGAATTAAGAATCGGTTTCTGTGCAATAGCTGCTCAGAACTAGATATATGTTAAGATTAGTATTCAGATAGCTGTTCTGATGGCTGCCCAGCACATCAATAAAACCAGGCATTATTCCAAAACATGCATCTATCTCTGTATAAATACCAATACAACCCCCCAAAGTACTTCATATTTTTCACTACAGAAATGGAAAAGAACACCAGGATGTGGAAGTCAGCTAGAAAAATAAACATCTTGACCAGGTCATCCCAGCAACTGAAAGGGGAAGATGCATCTTGAGTCATGGCATAATTCCAGTCAACGCCAAAGGAGGCACATGACTCAAGGGGTGGAATGGAATTTGCGCTGAAGATTCCATGCTTCTGTAGCTTGTCTAAAAGGCAGCACCCAACCACCTATTTCTGAAGTCCTCTAAAGCAGTGGTTCCAAAACTATGGGTCAGGACCCACTGGTGGGTCACAATCTGATTTTGGGTGGGTCGCCAAAGGGTGATGGAAAGATCAGATAACTAATTGCCTCAAGCCTTGAGGCTATTCAAAAATCAGATACTATAGCTGCTCATTACCCTGCAAAGAGCTGAGCTCCTGCAGTTTGCAAGAATGTGTACATATAGGTATATAAATGCTGAGGGCCTTTTTCCTGGTTACTTTATTACTTATAAATAAAATAAATAAATAAATAAATAATTTCTTTCTAGATCTCCTTTTTAACAGACTGATAAACCTAAGTGGGATAGAGTGTCGTTTAAAAAACATGGGTACCAGTGCTAAAAAGTTTGGCAACCAATGCTCTAAAGTCTTAGATTTAACACGCCAAATAAAGGTGCACAGGAAACTTGTGACGTACAGTATCACAGTATCACAGTATCAGAGTAGGACTTAGAAAGTAAGGAACATCAGCCCTAACTAATTTTATTGTCATTCACTCTGTTCTTGTTGTCTCTGTGTTTATTTATTGTTGTTGTGTATTTGTATGATGTGTTTAGGTTCTATGACGACGACAACAACGACTACTACTACTACTACTACTACTACTACTATCAGAGTAGGTCAGTGCAACCCAAATTTGAAAACTGTCTTTCATGTTGTCTGCCACTGTGGTTTGGACCTGCCTATTGCTCACTTGTTGTAGAGGGATGAATTAAGTACCAGCTTTGATGTATCTTAGGCCGATTTGGACAATGTTTTAATTTGACTGGCCCCAGATATGGCCGCAGGATATTTGTTCTCATGGTACACATGTACATCCTGACTCATCTTCTCATATTCAAGTCCCGTTTTCTTAACTGTATGTGGGGTGGTGGTCCCATGCTTCCCTTTCCCTTATTCACTTTGTTCGTCTGTTAAGTCGTGTCTGATTCTTTGTGACCCCATGGACCACAGCACGCCAGGCCCCCCGTCTACCACTAACTTCCGGAGTTTGTCCAAATTCATGTTCATTGCCTCCATGACACTATCTAACCATCTCATCCTCTCCCGTCCCCTTCTCCTTTTGCCTTCAATTTTTCCCAGCAGCAGGGTTTTTCTAAAGAGTGCTCCCTTCACATGAGATGACCAAAGTATTTTAGCTTCAGCATATAGTTCCTCCAATGAACACAAGGCTGATTTCCTGTAGGATTGACTGATTTGATCTCCTTACAGTCCAAGGGACTCTCAAAAGTCTTCTCCAACACCATAATTCAAAAGCATCTATTCTTCGGCGCTCAGCCCTCCTTATGGTCCAGCTCTCACAGCCATAAATTACTACTGGGAAAACCATAACTTCGACCTGCGGTTTTCAAACTCTCTGGGAGTTTGAAAGCCACAGTAAGTGCTTGCAGGGGAGGGGAGAGGAGGGAGGTAGCAGGGGCGGGGGGAAGGCAGAGATGCGATCCCCAGAATTGTGTTATTCAGGGAAGCTGCAGGGACTGGGATATACTCACCAGTCCCTGTAGCAGCTTCCTGGGGGTGCGGGAAGTAATACTTTCACTTTCTGCAGGCTGGGGAGCCCTGCAAATTCTGCTGCATGGACTGGTATGTACATCCCAATCCCTGCAGCCCCATTAGCAACGCGATCCTGGGGATTGTGTCGCTGCCTCCCACTTGCCCCCCCTTAAGGGGGCAGGGCCATCAGGCTGCAGCGCTGGTTTTTCCCCTAAAGTTGCTTTTAAACATTGTTTCTTTTACAACCAATTCTATGAGATTGTATTTCTGTTTTAAACCACTCACACAAATGAGTAGGGTACAGTTACAGACAGATGGCTACTCAGACCATAGATAACATTTTATGGCATTTTTGTTTATTCCAGACTATTATGGAATCAATTTAGGGCACAATCCTAACCCCTTATGTCAGGTTTTTCCAGCACTGACATAAGGGCAATGTAGCTCTAAGGTAAGGGAACAAACATTCCCTTATTTTGAGGAGGCCTCCGTGAGTGACACCCAACTGCAGGATGCAGCACACGTCCCATTGGCACCACTATGCCAGTGCTGGAAAGCACGGACATAAGGGGTTAGGATTGCACCCTCAGAGAATTAGTATTTTCTCAGGCTAGGAATTGATGCCTATAATTATGTAGCACACCTGTTGCTATTCACGCAAGCCAGCATTTCCATGGAAACGAGACACAAAACTTTGGCAGATCTTGTAATAGATAAATGAGTGTGCATGTGCATGCATCTATGTACACTGCTCAAAACAATAAAGGGAACACTTAAAGAACACAATGTCACTCCAAGTCAATCACACTTCTGTGAAATCAAACTGTCCACCTAGGAAGCCACACCGATTGACAATCAAGTTCACATGCTGTTGCACAAATGGAGTAGACAACAGGTGGAAATCAGAGGCAAGTAACAAGACACCCCCAATAAAGAAGTGGTTCTGCAGGTGGTGACCACAGACCACTTCGCAGTCCCTATGCTTTCTGGCTGATGTTTGGGTGACCTTTGAATGCTGGCGGTGCTGTCACTCTAGTGGCAGCATGAGGCGGAGTCTGCAACCCACACAAGTGCCTCAGGTAGTGCAGCTCATCCAGTATGGCACATCAATGCGAGCTGTGGCAAGAAGGTTTGCTGTGTCTGTCAGTGTAGTGTCCAGAGCATGGAGGCGCTACCAGGAGACAGGCCAGTACACCAGGAGACGTGGAGGAGGCCGTAGGAGGGCAACAACCCAGCATCAGGACCGCTACCTCCACCTTCGTGCTAGGAGGAACAGGAGGAGCACTGCCAGAGCCCTGCAAAATGACCTCCAGCAGGCCACAAATGTGCATGTGTCTGCTCAAACGGTCAGAAACAGACTCCATGAGGGTGGTATGAGGGCCCGACGTCCACAAGTGGGGGTTATGCTGACAGCCCGACACCGTGCAGGACGTTTGGCATTTGCCAGAGAACACCAAGATTGGCAACCTCGCCACTGGCGCCCTGTGCTCTTCACAGATGAAAGCAGGTTCACATTGAGCACATGTGACAGACATGACAGAGTCTGGAGATGGCAGGGAAAACGTTCTGTTGCCTGCAACATCCTCCAGCATGACCGGTTTGGCAGTGGGTCAGTAATGGTGTGGTGTGGCATTTCTTTGGGGGGCCACACAGCCCTCCATGTGCTCGCCAGAGGTAGCCTGACTGCCATTAGGTACCGAGATGAGATCCTCAGATCCCTTGTGAGAACATATGCTGGCACGGTTGGCCCTGGGTTCCTCCTAATGCAGGACAATGCTAGATCTCATGTGGCTGGAGTGTGTCAGCAGTTCCTGCAAGATGAAGGCAATGATGCTATGGACTGGCCCGCCCATTCCCCAGACCTGAATCCAATTGAGCACATCTGGGACATCATGTCTCGCTCCATCCACCAGCGCCACGTTGCACCACATACTGTCCAGGAGTTGGCAGATGCTTTAGTCCAGGTCTGGGAGGCAATCCCTCAGGAGACTATCTGCCACCTCATCAGGAGCATGCCCAGGCATTGTAGGGAGGTCATACAGGCACGTGGAGGCCACACACACTACTGAGCCTCATTTTGACTTGCTGTATGGACATTACATCGAAGTTGGATCAGCCTGTAGTGTGTTTTTCCACTTCAATTTTGAGTATGACACCAAACCCAGACCTCCATGGGTTGATAAATGTGATTTCCATTGATGATTGTTGTGTGATTTTGTTGTCAGCATATTCAACTATGTCAGGAACAAAGTATTTAATAGGAATGTTTCGTTCATTCAGATCTCGGATGTGCGGTTTAAGTGTTCCCTTTATTGTTTTGAGCAGTGTACATAATCTCTGTGCACACTTGCTTGCGAATTTGAAACTGTTTGCACCTATATTTATCGGGCCCTTCTGAATTTCTGAAAGTCAGAGTTACAATTCTGCAGAGGGAAATAGTGATATGGGGACCAAAGAAGACAAGGACAAGTGTGCCAACGGCGGGGAGGTAAGAATACATTTGCTTGATGTAAGTTATACATTCTTTTTAGGAATAGCTATACAGTATAGTTACAGGAACTTGATTTAGTTTAGAAAGAAAATACAAAGAATTGTGTGACAAAAGTGTCGTTTTGATAGCTTATAGCACTATCCTAGGCATGTCTACTCAGAAGTAGAATAGTTGAAATGCAGGCATGTCTACTCAGAATTCTGTGCAATGTGTCTTAATCCCAAGTATTATAGGATAGAAGCCTTAGAGCGCAATCCAAACAGCACTCTGAACCAGTGCAGGGGCCTGAAACGACTCCTGAGTGTTGCAAACATGCCATAAAGGCACATTTCTGCCAACTTAAGAGTCAACTGGGCTGGTGCGGAGGCCCAGATCCGGACCCTGCACCAGCCCAACAGGCTATGCTTGAACCGGGGGTTGCAGGTGGTGAGAGACAGTGGCAGGAGGGCATTCTGGAAGTGGGCAGAGGGTTTGGACAAGGGGAGGCAGAACAGGAGAAGGATCAGGCCCCGGAGGGGGGTGGGATTGGCCACGGTGTCACAGGCTGCATTCTAACCTCTGTCTCTGGCCCGAGCAGCCTTACATGGGCTGCTCTGATATGCACCAGCTTGCTGCAGATCCAAGTAGCTCCATAGGGCAGAATGGGGCTCAACACACGGTAAGGGGGAAAATATCCCCTTACCACAAGGTGATGTCCAGTCTGCACCTAACCCGGATACAACGCAGGCCACAGTGGCCTGTGTGTTCCAGTGCACGTTAGGATCTACCACACTAGCTATGTCAGCCCAATGAGGAGAATCAAAAACTGACTGCAAAACATTACCTCTGTTAATTAGAACAAACATTTTAAGGTAAGGTCATTTTAACCATCTAGTTCAGTGTTTCTCAAACTGTGGGTCAGGACCCGCTAAGTGGGTCACGAGCCAATTTCAGGTGGATCCCCCATTCATTTCAATATTATATATTTAATATATTAGACTTGATGCTACCATGGTATGTGACTGCGTTGGGCAAATGTTACAGACTCACTTTTAACAAGCTACTATGTATATTTTTTTTTAACAATGATAGTAAATGGGACTTATTCCTGGGTAAGCATGGGTAGCATTGCAGCCTAGGATTGTTAAAAATTTTCCTGCTTGACAGTGTCACTTCTGGTCATGACATCACTTCTGGTGGGTCCTGACATATTTTCACTCTAAAAAGTGGGTCCTGGTGCTAAATGTGTGAGAACCACCGACAGAGAACCATTATCTATGAATAATTGCAAACTGGTTATATTGCACATGTTGTGCGGGATCCTGGATAACCTTAGGACATCCCTAAAATGCTCTGGAATATCATTATAGGAAGCCAGGTTTGACTGCATACAGTAAACCTTCAGATAAGTAATCCTTATGTCCTTATGTTCAATCCTTAAGTTCAGACAAAAGTAAAATCAACGGATCTTCAACTTTTTCACACAATGCAACTCAAATATTGTTGCCAGTCAAAGGTCAATAATTTATACCCCACTTTTCCAATGAAAACCCCTCCTGACCGAGGAGTTAAGTCAGATAGAGGTTAAAAGAGAAGATGTTTCAGACCTCATTGATAAATTAAAGATCAATAAGTCACCGGGCCCTGATGGCATACACCCAAGGGTTATTAAGGAATTGAAGAATGAAGTTGCAGATCTCTTGACTAAGGTATGCAACTTGTCCCTCAAAACGGCCACGGTACCAGAAGATTGGAGGATAGCAAATGTCACGCCTATTTTTAAAAAGGGAAAGAGGGGGGACCCGGGAAACTATAGGCCGGTCAGCCTAACATCTATACCGGGTAAGATGGTGGAATGCCTCATCAAAGATAGGATCTCAAAACACATAGACAAACAGGCCTTGCTGAGGGAGAGTCAGCATGGCTTCTGTAAGGGTAAGTCTTGCCTCACAAACCTTATAGAATTCTTTGAAAAGGTCAACAGGCATGTGGATGCGGGAGAACCCGTGGACATTATATATCTGGACTTTCAGAAGGCGTTTGACACGGTCCCTCACCAAAGGCTACTGAAAAAACTCCACAGTCAGGGAATTAGAGGACAGGTCCTCTCGTGGATTGAGAACTGGTTGGAGGCCAGGAAGCAGAGAGTGGGTGTCAATGGGCAATTTTCACAATGGAGAGAGGTGAAAAGCGGTGTGCCCCAAGGATCTGTCCTGGGACCGGTGCTTTTCAACCTCTTCATAAATGACCTGGAGACAGGGTTGAGCAGTGAAGTGGCTAAGTTTGCAGATGACACCAAACTTTTCCGAGTGGTAAAGACCAGAAGTGATTGTGAGGAGCTCCAGAAGGATCTCTCCAGACTGGCAGAATGGGCAGCAAAATGGCAGATGCGCTTCAATGTCAGTAAGTGTAAAGTCATGCACATTGGGGCAAAAAATCAAAACTTTAGATATAGGCTGATGGGTTCTGAGCTGTCTGTGACAGATCAGGAGAGAGATCTTGGGGTGGTGGTGGACAGGTCGATGAAAGTGTCGACCCAATGTGCGGCAGCAGTGAAGAAGGCCAATTCTATGCTTGGGATCATTAGGAAGGGTATTGAGAACAAAACGGTTAGTATTATAATGCCGTTGTACAAATCTATGGTAAGGCCACACCTGGAGTATTGTGTCCAGTTCTGGTCGCCGCATCTCAAAAAAGACATAGTGGAAATGGAAAAGGTGCAAAAGAGAGCGACTAAGATGATTACGGGGCTGGGGCACCTTCCTTATGAGGAAAGGCTACGGCGTTTGGGCCTCTTCAGCCTAGAAAAGAGACGCTTGAGGGGGGACATGATTGAGACATACAAAATTATGCAGGGGATGGACAGAGTGGATAGGGAGATGCTCTTTACACTCTCACATAATACCAGAACCAGGGGACATCCACTAAAATTGAGTGTTGGGCGGGTTAGGACAGACAAAAGAAAATATTTCTTTACTCAGCGGGTGGTTGGTCTGTGGAACTCCTTGCCACAGGATGTGGTGCTGGCGTCTAGCCTAGACGCCTTTAAAAGGGGATTGGACGAGTTTCTGGAGGAAAAATCCATTATGGGGTACAAGCCATGATGTGTATGCGCAACCTCCTGATTTTAGGAATGGGTTAAGTCAGAATGCCAGATGTAGGGGAGGGCACCAGGATGAGGTCTCTTGTTATCTGGTGTGCTCCCTGGGGCATTTGGTGGGCCGCTGTGAGATACAGGAAGCTGGACTAGATGGGCCTATGGCCTGATCCAGTGGGGCTGTTCTTATGTTCTTATGTTCTTATGTTCTTAAAACAGCACAATATCTAGGTCAAATAAGTCCAGCAGGTAGTTGGCTGGATAAAGTTTTTGTTTTTTGGTATCATCTCAAAATTATTATTTCAACTCCTTGTTTCCTAAATTTGGGTTGCTGAGCTGAATGGAGCATAGTATTGCTCCACTCTGAATATCTGATTGACTGTGTAAAATGATTATGAGTTTAATATATGCTGGTATCAGTACAAAACTGCACTTAAAGATAGTTTCAAAGGAGACTTTTTGTGGGTCCCACTCTATTGCCCTCCGCAATCACATCACACCAACATGATTTCACTCAAGAATTAAGCCCAATACTTTCCATTCCTCCCCAGAACACGAGAAACATACATACAAACCAACCGACAAGCATTTATTATGAACTACAAGTGAAGCATAGTGATTAAACCCACAGGAACTCCTAGTTTAAAACTGGGTCCATCTTAAAAAAGCTTCCCCAGTCCATTTTTAGACTAAGGATCAAGTTAGTTCTCTTCTAAATGTATTGCTGTCAATAAAGTGCCCTGTACTGTATATCTATGATGACAATATCCAGCAAAAGGCTTTTTATTAGCAAGTGAACAATTTCCTTCTTTGCAGTCTGCACAAAACACCCTGCTTTTTGCAAAGCAAGTTGAACCAACAGTTACAAATCACCAGATTTTTCCAGTGATGTTTCACTCTACCACCAGAAGAGGAATATCAACAAAGTCTGTGCAATTTTCAAAGTTTCACCCAAACTATTCCATTCAAGCAGCTTATCATATAATATTAAAATATAATTGCATGTGTCATATTGAAGATCATGGCTTTGGAAGCTATTTTGAGAACACAGAACAAAGAACCTCCCCATGTTATAATGAAGGTCTGGACATGTCCGACATGTCCATACAAGTGCTATCACAGTTCACATGACCACTGAGTTACCCCTTACCCTGTACTCCCACGCTGAGGCTTGCCAAACTTACTTAACAGACCCAGGTCAGTCTATGACTCAATAATGCCTCTGGGTGGTGGGATGCTACCATTTTGGGGCACTATTGGCCACAGCCAATGGAAGTGGGCATCTTATTGGCATGGTGCTGAGCAGCAAGGGCTAGTCTCCTATCTCTCAGGTACATGCACACCCTGTCCTCAAAACATCATATGAATTACAAAACAAATTCAGAGCGCAATCCAAAGGATGTTCTGGGCTGGCACGCATCCCTTGCGCCGGCCCGGGACTGTGAAATGTGCCAAAAGGCACGTTTGCATCGACTTGGGAGTTGAGGAGGCTGGCACAAGGATATGCACTGGCCTCCCCACACCAATGCGGGCCCCGGGCCCGGAAAGTTCACACTGGCTTTTCTAGGCCAGTGCAGGGTTCTGGGGGAGGAATGGGGAGGGCGGGAGGAGGAACTCCAAGTGGGGGGAGGGAGGGAGGGAGGGCAGAAGTCCTATGGGCAGGCGGTGGGGTAGTGGGGAGCAGGGCCAGGATCTGGCACTTATGCCAGATCCTATCCCCATTTCTGGGCAGCTCCAGGCAGCTCCAGCCTGCTTGGATCTGTACCACCTCTTTATCCAAGTACACCCATTGGGGCTGCAGCAGCTCTCCTCAGGGTAAGTGATTGCCCTTGCCCCAGGCCGAGCTGCTTTCAGCCCCAAACTTGTACTGGATATGGGGCAGGCCTGCCGGCCTCCCTGTTCCAGTGCAGGTTAGGATTGTGCTGCCCGTCAACTCCAATTATATTGAGTGACTCCAACTATAAAGTCTCTGGCAAGCTATGGAAGGTCAGCCTCCCAACTGATCTTCACATTTTTAAGGGCTTGGCCTCACGAGAATCATTGAGCATGCAAGGTGTTCCCAATGCATGTTCTGTCATACATCTGTGAAATCTCTTTGTTTATATGCGTATATGTGCACATGCATCTCTTTTCACCGTCAAGAACATTCTATTTGTTCTGCATGCATTCTGCTCTGAGTAAAGGATGACAATGCTAGAGAACTCAGAGAAATTCCAAACTGATGCACCCAACAGGAAATCAGCAGTTCACCACTCTGATCTCCTGATTGCCCTACAAATCTCCGCTTCCTGATTTTCCCAGGAACCAACTTGACTGGTCAAAACTTTGAAGTTTGTCAAATGCTATAGGGCAAACGTAGCTTCTTGCAGACCTTCTGGGTGTCTACAGCTTTACAGTTTGTTCAGTTCACAGCTGCTAACTTCACAATGAGGGACTGGGAATACCTCCCACCATCTGTGCTGCAGCATTCATTTGTATAGGTTTACTGTCAGTCACGCACAGAAACAGAACATCAAACCAGATATTGCCAAATATTCAATGACACAAAAACCTAATTGTTTGTTACTACATACCATAACCCTACCTACTATATGTCATTGCGGGGAAGGGGTGAAGGCAGCAATGCATTTGCCAGGGTTGCACCACTGCCAGGAACAGCGGGGGTTTTTGTAAACACACCATTAGCAGGGCCAGCCTCCAGAGAGGGAGCGCAGGTGGTCCATGGATGCAGGGCTTCCCAAACCTCAGAATATCTAAAAATAGTGATTGTGACCCAGTTTGTGATCTCCGTCGCCCCGCCCCTTAAAGAGGCAGAGACAGGACTTCCCTGGTTGGTGCATTGCAACTGGGGACCTCTGACCTACTCAAGGCAAAGGGCTTACTTCTGAGTAAAATAAATAACATTGTTTTCAAACACTTCTAACCATGATATATTGTCTGTCAGACAGACTGAATGCAAAGGTTTCACCAGGGCAGAGAGCATTTGAAGGATTAGGCCACTTGGCTATTAAAATGTATTAAAAGTTAAGGAATATGACAGGACAGCTGCTTTCCAACATTAAAAGATATTAAGTGAAAAGTCCTTACTTTTGGAAGAGAAGCTCTGGAACCTGAACTCTGAGTGGTCATTGTCAAGACTGTGGTGATGCCCAAGGCAACTCTGGCAGGAGCAGCATCCATGTTAATCCAGAAAGAAACCCAGGACAAAATGACGATCAGCAGGCTGGGAATGTACATCTGGATTAAATAATATCCCATCTGACGCTCCAAATGAAACTTTACTTCAATGCATGTAAATTTTCCTGGAACATGAAATTGCTTTTATGAATCTTCAATAATGGGAACTGCAGTAGCACCGAAACAAGCCTCTTCTTGAAGGAGAACATACACTTGTGTCTTTGGCAGTCAGAACAAGTGATATCACCACAGTTTTTCATTACCTGGCTTGGGACATGAACTTGTTCACCATGTGACTCATTAGAAATTGAGCACCGTTTTTGCAAAAGTTATACTTTGGCTTGGCCTGTAAGCCAAATGCCTCTCACCCTCCCTGGAACTTTGAATACTGCAATGACAGCCTCCCAGGTACCAGGGACCCTGGAAAAATGTATTTGACCAAGAATCCTTGGTATAGACTTCTGATGACTTGGGCTCTACATGTCCCAAGGTTACTCATGCCTGAGATGGTGTCATGAGCATCTTCTGCTGCTGTGTGATGTATAGCTTCAGGGCAGCTGATGTCCTTATGAAGGAAATGGGTGCTTTGGAAAACCACATTTCTCTGGGACTTGAACACAGCGATGAAGGCATAGGGGAGATAGCAAGATTTCTTTGACACCACCACCACCATTGCCAGGTAAATAGGAAGGAATGGGAATGGTTGGACATGGAAAGTGTTCCAGGGAGAAGATTAATATAGCATGTTTCTTCCCTTCAGAGGATTAGCATCACCAAAATTGCCAGTGTTGATGATCTCTTTAGGCACAAAAGAGAGGGTAGTGATTATTACAAGCAGCGGTATAAGGAGGAAATGGAATTTAATAGTGGCTACCCCCAATGGTGTCACTAGCTGGGTATGGACTGCACCAGGTGATACCAGGCAAAGCTGTGTTTCTGAGAAATCAGAACAATTTTCTGGAAGCAAGAAAAAAGCTGGGATAACTAGGGATGATGCAATAGTTTCAAGGATCTTTCATTCCTATTGTCCTTTCAGTGGACAAAGGGGCTCGAATTTGGTGAAAATAGTAAGCCTACCTATGTTCAGAAGACAAGCAAAGGGAAAGGCAAACATGGAGGTATCCAAATGTGGGCAGCATCACAGGTTCACCAGGTTGAACACTGATGTGAATTCTCTGGCACCTCTTATTGCCACACAACAAAACAGTTTAGCAAGCGTATACATTGCTCAGTTTTGCAAATCTTGCGAGAGTAAGCAACTGATAATAAGCAGCTACTAGAGTAAGCCCATTTCTTGAACTGTAACACATCAGAATGCAGTTGGTGACCTCATAAGAAAAATGACCAATACTTAAGCCCTGTTCGGACATTATAGTAACCATGGAGAGCCCCTATGCTATTAGTCCAAATGGGAGCTCATCAGCAAGCCCTGCCTATGCCTCTGTCATGTTCTGTAATCCCACCCCTTCACCCTCTGCAGTTACATTAATCCAATTAGGGCTATAGAAAGCTGGCATTTCAGAGAGCAATCTAGGTTTGAATCCTCTCCTTGATAGCTACTTTTCTGTGTGTAGTTTATTATTATTTTTTTAAGGAACATTCAGTCATGTGATGACCCCAACTCCAGTGTGAAGTGGCAAAGTACAAACACAGGTTGATTGCCTCATTAGGCCTATTCTAGTCTTTAATTGTTCTACAAACCATCAGCGGATTTAGAACCATAACACTTTGTGGGCCTATCCAACTTTCCAGTGCTGATGCGGCTGTGCCAACGGGGTGTGCGCTGCATCCTTCAGTGGGGAGGGGTCAGTCATTGAGGCCTCCTCAAGTTAAGGGAATTAACTCAGGGCTGCATTGCAGCTGCATCAGCCCTGGAAAGTTGGATAGGATTGGTCCCTGTTTCTATTTGCTTCTGGCACTTTGGGGTGCAGTGCAGCTCACACTATGGGATAGAAAAGCACTAGTAAACATCATACCACTCACCAAGGAAAGCCTACATGCATGGAAGAAAACCTCTTTATACTCAAGATGTCAGTCACCCAGCTTACAACATTTCCTGTTTCGTATCAGTTGTGGAAGAAATCATTGATTCAAAAGCTACACAAATGCTCACCAGTGTTGTAATGCTTTGTGCAATCACCAAGTTCCTTCTCTTCTTTCAAAATAAACTGTGGCAGAGTTAAACCTTCTGCTACTTGTACTGGGCCATCACTCATCCACTCAAATATCAGGTCATTCATAGTGTAGCCAACTAGAATAAACAAATCACACATGATTAGATAATAATAGAGTGGCATGCTCTGAAGCCAAGAGAGGCAAATTATGTCAATAAAAGCTGTCTTAGTTTTAGATGGGAAAACAGCAGGGGAATATACATTAAATTAGCTCATAAACAATGCTGTGTGGCTACTGTTACTGTAAAGAACAATGCATGTATAACATTCGGCTGCAACTACAGAGGGTTCTTTGGCAATCCTGTGACATATGGGGGAAATTGGTTATTCAGGCAATTTTGGAATGCAATCTCCCTTTAGATTGTTTGCTCATATTATTATGAGCATTGTCTGAAGAGCATTGTCCTTCACAAGGTAGAGAACTTATGACCAACAATCTGAAATAATAGAAATGAATGTATGCAGCTCCTTATGATGAAGGCCCAATCCTGTAAAGGATTGGGCTGGTGTGTGAAGGAGACCTTTCTAACTGCCCCCCTCCTGTGAATTGAGTGCATTTTGTGTTGGCACAGTTGTATTGGTGAGAAGGGATTTAGGTAGAATTGGGCTGTCCATTTGGCCATTGATACATCTAGCCAGTATTGTCTACCTTTTTGATAGCAGCTATCAGTGATTTCATGAAAAAGGCCTGGCCCATCATTTAAGCCAGGGGTCTCCAAACTTTTTGGCCAGAGGGCCGCATCAAATGTCTGGCACGGTTTTGAGGGCTGAAAAAACATTTAAATATAAAATTTATATCAATAAATTAGAGATGGAACTTAGATGAATGAATAAATGAATGAATGGGCTCATTCATTCAACCTCTCTGGCCCTTAGAACACCCTCCAGATGCAACCAGAGCATAGTTCCAGTCATGTTCAGTAAAGTGGATCACGGGCTTTCAGGGGACAAGAGGCTGGCCGAGGACCAGATAGAGGCTCGCCGTGGGCCGTGTCTGGCCCCCAGGCCGGGGTTTGGAGACCCCTGATTTAAGCCTTGAGAACCTTTAAACTGGAAATGGCAGGAATATTCTGTATGGATCTCTTTATGGATCTGTAACATTTATCTGTCACATTCACTGCATATGCACCCAAAGCAACTTACAGCATCAAAGAAATAACCCTTGTGCATGCAGAGTATATGCACCTATGTGGAGCTGTGTTGAGCCAATCCCAAAGTGGCAGCTAAGTGGGGACAAAAAGTCAAAGTGAGTGACTGGATAATACTAACACATGGCTCAGCAGTAAATACTTGCCACATCCTGAAACAACTGTCAAAGGTCAAGGACTAGAACATCTAGTCCTGTAGTCCAAAAATACTCATAGTGTTGAGCTAGCTTCTATTAAAATTTGAGAAGGGCAGTTTAAATTCTGCTACATTAGATTAAGGAACCAAAGAGTCCTTAGTAGCAGTAGAGTCCCCAGAACTGCTGAGTTAGCAGATCAACGTGTGCCAGGATAACAGTGCCACAAAACATGAGGTTTTAGCAGCATAGAAATGGTATTAACCACCAACATCTCAGGGCAATAAAAACATTCAGGATAAGTGCATTTTTTAAAAATTCTGATTACTTACAGCTCTCTAGTTGCATGGTACATGTTTGCACATCCATGGGAAAATTCTTCAGGTCCATAGGACAGGATAAGGTTAATGTGAGCCTAAAGGAGTGCAAAGAGATTTCAAGACATTTAATAAGGATGGTATTCTAGCCAGGAAGAAGCTGTCCCTGAATGACAAAGGTCATAGGCTGTTTCCACCTCCTTGTACTGATAGTAAAACAAGGTCACTATGCCAAACGCTGCTTATCTTGAAAGGCTGATCTCTTTCGGATAAGACAAGCCCCATTGAACTTCATAGAATCATGGCCTACTTTCAAAATACTGTATTCCTTTTTTTAAAAAAATCTGGTCTCCTGACTACAGAGCTCTAAGTTTTCCACAGTAACATGGCTGTGTTGCTTTCTTTTGCATGCTCCATGCTCATATAGATTTAGATAGAATCCAATCGTGTGAACGGCTTCAGCCTGAGTCGTGTCTCATTTTTCTATTTCTCTCTTCAGCACGCGCTCATGCTAGAATAGTAACCAACCATGCTTGATTGCAACATGAGCAGGGAAGAGGTTACCCAATCCAAATGGGGATTTTATGTGTTGAGAAGGTGAGGAGTCAAACCAAGCCTGAACCTGAAACAAAAACTGAACTACACCACTCCGGAGGAAAACGTGAACCATAACGGGAGCGTCTCTGATCAATCCAAACCAGGACAGGACCTTAAAACCACTCAGATTAACAAATCAGAAAAATAGTTCATATTCTCAAAGAAACCCTGGCATGGTGATAAAAATGGGGGTACTCTCGTAGATAATAATATTTCAAGTTTTTATTTAACACAAACTGAATCTGACTACATTCGGCGACAGTAGTGAAACTGTACATCAGCTAGAGCAGGGGTCTCCAGACTATGGCCTGGGGGCCACATCTGGCCCACCACAAGATTTTACTTGGCCCACAGCAACCTGTGTGCGGGTTTTTTTGTGTGTCATTGCATTTGCTAATTGAGAGTTTTACATTGACACTTTTACTCATTACATGTCATTTTTAAATTTAAGCTTGGTATTGTTTCTTGTAACAGGCATTTAAAATGTGGGCTCGGGGGTTCACTACGTGTGATGTACTTCACATTTGTGTATGTGCATGTGTGTGAGAGTATTCGTTCTAAAATGACAATTTGTGGGAGTTTAAAATTTAAGTATAAGATGCTTTGTGGATAATCCTCACCTGAATGGGAATAGTCAGATCTTAATTTTGCTCATGATTTTTGCCTGTATATAGGTCAGAGGCAGAATATCCTTTCTCCAGCTTTGATTGGGAAGCTACAAAACAATGAGAGACTTCACTATGAGACAGATATCTTTCCATAGGCACATATTGATTAGCCAGAAGAGAGATAGTCCAGCTTTCCCTAGGTGCCTTTATGGACCCCAGCCTTTCCCAGTCTATGCCTTTTCAAAGCTAATGCATAGAAGAGTTCAGCAGTCTCCGTAAGGGGGAGACCCTTTGATTTAAAAGCTAAATCTACCCAGCCAAATTCAGTGTTTGACTAAATATTTGCACATTAATAATGAAGATCTCCCAGTATTAACAATGTTGGATGAACATAAATTCAAAATCATTTTTGAAACAATGAATTCTCTCTCTCTCTCTCTCTCTCTCTCTCTCTCTCTCTCTCTCTCTTTGGCAGCCTCCACAGTATCATCTGAGTTTGTAACACATACTATATATCTTAATACAATTCCTGCAACACCTGTTTAATAGCCCCTCTTCAAATCCAATGCCATTACTAGAGTAAGCTATAAAGAATAGAGGAGAATAATGTGAAATTGAGTCTATGAGTTAAGGTGGATGACTTAACCCATTGATTTTCTAGCCATGAGACTGAATCCATACTGAGGAATTAAGCAGCCTAACACTATAGAAATATATCAGAAGCTTAGACAAGTAAAGTCTCTTCTATATGAAAAACAGAAGCTCAAGATTCATAAGTATTTTCAAGCACAGAAAGAAAGAAGCTGGGCAGCATATTTACTTTATTAGAGGAAATGACAACTAGCAATCTAATTGAAATTATCAGGCCAATCCTAATGAAAGTTTTGTGCTGCAATCCAGTGGGGCTTGTGCAGCCTCTGCCGCATCCAGTGCGGGACTAGAGGCAGCTGGATATCTTCTTATTTCAGGTAAAACCCCAACAGCCTCTATGGGGCTACTCAGATCTGCGCCAGCGATATTGGATCAGTGAAATGATGACATAGCATCAGTGAAATGATGTCAGTAAAATGATGTCATTGTGTCACCACCAACTGTTTCCAGAGTGGCCCAATTTTAAACCAGTCAGAAGGAGGGTTGTGTGGGAAAGCCCAGCAAAAGCTCAGCTCACCATGCTGGCGTCTGCATGAAGGCTTACCTCCATGAGAAATGCCAGCTATGGGCCACCCACTCTGTTGCAGCATGCTCCCCCCATGTGGGGCCCAATTGGTCCAATCAGGCTAAAGCAGGCTCTGGCCACTGGCCTGATCCAGCAGGGCTCTTCTTATATTCTTATGTTCCCCTTCTGTCTTAATCTTATTTTCTATAGGTGAGACACAGTCATTTATTCTGCCTATTTCCGTAAGATTTTACTCATTAGCAGCATTTTTTAGGTCTCCAGTGAAACCTTTCCCATTTGTCATCATCCTTTTTGAAGTGTAGTACCCAGAACTGAACACAGTATTCTTTAAAAAAAGAAAAGAAACACAGTTCTAATTCTGGTTAGAGCAAGACTGTTACTCCTTCAAAGTGTAGTAGCTTCTGTTTCTTTAGTTAAATGGCAGTCATTTACAAATCAAAATCATGGGAACATTTTTTTTAAACAGTACCACTATGATAGTCCTATAGTGCCCAAAAGGGTATTTCACATAGCACATGGAACACCATAAGTCACCACCAGTTCATGCCAGACACAACCACTGCCTATTAGGCTCTTATGTACACAGATGTGTACCTTGGCCCATGTCCAGTAAACATTCCCCCCAAATCCTATTAGCACTGATTTCCATAAGAAACTGTCTGCCAGTTTGTTTGTTTTTTTTGACATTTCAGCCAAGAATAGAGCTGTTCACATATGAAATTATCCACAGGCTCTGCCAACATTTCTCCTATTTTTAATTAAATATGGCATCTCCTTTTTAATAGAAATGATGCCATGGAGTTGGGATGAATTTTAAAACAGAGGCATTTGGAATTGAGAGGGAAAGCTGTGGTTTGGGGATCATTACATCAATTTCACTGCTTTCTAACACAAAAGGTGATTTCAAATGTTGCAAGTGAATGTTGTTCATAGGAAGGGACATGCTAGAAATTGACAACTGCAGTGTGGCACATAGTAAGGTTCAGTTCTGTATGAAGTCAAACCTAGCAACATTACAGAACCTGTATGAATCAGTTTATCAATGGGGTGATTCACATCCTGTTCTTATATAAAAGTACGTCAGATTTTCCCAAATGGCTCATGTGATTTGTCAGTTTTCATTGCTGATCAAACTGACAGCTCAAGTCGACAGTGCTGGTCCAGTTACTGTAGTCAAACTGATAATGCATCTTGTGCAGCAGAGCTTCACTGTACAGATGATGGAGACAAGAGCAAAGAGTCCTGTTGTTGTCCACAGCTGATGGTAGATCCCAAGGAACATCCTGTTATTATTCTTACTCCAGCTTGTTCCACTAAATCAGTGATTTTTCAACCTTTTTAATCTCACAGCACATTGAGAAAGCATTAAAATGGCCAAGGCACACCATCAGCTTTTGGACAATTGACAAGGCACAGTGGAGGGGCTCACATCCGCAAATAGCCCTAATAATAAATGACCTTTTCCCAAATTTTGTGGCATACCTGGGGACCGTTTGTAGCACACCAGTGTGCCACAGCACAGTGGTTGAAATGGCTGCACTAAATGTTAAGAATCTTAATGCCAAAATTGTTAACCATTGTCTCAGCATAGCAGTTCATAGAATCAGGCCATTATCGGCTAGTTTGCTTGTGCATGTTCATCACGTAGCGATTGTACAAGTGATAAAAAGCATGTGTGAATGTGCTGTCACAAAAATACCTCCAAGCATCATTGTGGGAAAGAGTCCATTATTAGCACCTAACACAGGCCTATAATGCTTGGCTGGTAGCACCTCAAGCTTGGCTGATACCAAACTAGTTTCTTGGTATCTTTTTCTCTTGTTGTATGTCATAACTGAAAAGAAATTCAGGAAAATTATGCACATCAACATATTTTGACACTGACTTTGTGTTTCTTCAAAAGCCAGGACACTAGACAGAACAGTTTTGTGATAGCTAGAATCTGCTATGTTTCAGGCTGCATGTCTGGGTCTTGGGGGGAGGGAGAGAAATGACTAGCAGCTGAAATTTGAGTTGATCCCATTGAAAAACATTGTGTCTGAGATTATGTGGATGTTTTAGCTATGGTGTTTGATCTGTGATGACCCATTCTCATGTGCCACTCAGACCTGATGGTACAATCATCAAGTTATGTGCACGCATGTGCAGACCATTTCCTATGCTAACTACTTGAAATGTTCTAACTCTGCGGAGGCATCCACTATTAATTAATGTTTTCTATATATTTTTTTCCATTCTTTGAGTCTACTTTCATTATTCTGGGAGGTTATTTCAAGCCTCACTGGAAAGCTTTACATTTTTAAAATCATTCCAAAGAACAAGGAATTTTACACAATTTTGCCTGAGGATAATTGAATCAGATTTCTTGACTGGGAAAGCAGGATCTGGTATTGCCCGCTCCAAAAATGATGCGTAACCTGTCAATGTCATCAGGGCATAACAATATCACTGTATGAGAGGAAGGAGGAATAGGTGCAAAATGCTTGGCTGTTTGCAAGGCAAAGCATTATTTTTCTGATAACAACCTCTGCACTCCCAGCTTGTTAATCTCTCCCATGATAAGGCAATGTTTCTAGGGGAGTCCAAATCCTCTTAAATCCTAACATTAGATTATAGAATGACTTGAAAGTCATCAAATGGAAGCACAGGAAGAAAAAAAAACCCAACTAGGTTTACATACACTAAAGCAGGCCTGAGGAATATGCTACAGAGTTCTGAACACTGCATGCAGTGTAGGGATCCTAGATTAAAAGCAAAGGGTGATATTTTCAGCCTTGTGCACTGATCTACTCTCTTCTAGGCACACCCACTAGTACAAGAGTATGCATTTCAATGCTGATGACAAAGAACTTCCTGCTGTAATCACCTCAGTTTGTATCAACTAACGATTTAGTAACTAGTCTTCTTGGTAAGAAACTTCAGCAACAGAACCTAGAGATGATGGGAGGAGAGGAGGGGAAAAAGGCCTGGCACATGATCCACACTTTACCCCTCAAATGCCTCATGCCCAGGCAGTGGGGGTGGAAGGAAGGAGCCCCACTCACTGCTATCCCTGATGTAAAGAACATGTTGGAGGGATTGGAGGACTGGCAGGGAGCAGGAGGGTATTTGCTGAGTTTCAGGAAGGCTCGGGGGATGAGGGGGTATTTGGGGAGGGAGGAGTGAAACGCCCCCCCAGCTCTCATCAGACTGCATCAGCAAAATAGCAGGCACTGGTCCAAGGAGATCCATAGGTAGTCTGTAGGCTTATGGTTTTCCTTCAGGTTGCTACGTGCTATAGCGTGGTGGGGGGTGGGATTGGGCTGCTAGTATCTCAGTGACACTGGTAGGCGCACTGGACCTCTTGTGAGTACCAGGAGTTCATGAATCAGTGAGATGGGTTGAGTACAGCTGCTTTAACACCTTGGTGGACTGAAAGGGATAACTCTTAAAATAAAACTTTGATATCCATTGGTACCAATAACAATGCTCCCTGCTGAATATCCAGGAGACAACAAGGAGACGATACATTTTTGATTCATCGCAAATATGATTTACACTTACTCTATTTCAGATTAACTTCCATTCAGGCTTCTGAATTTTACAAATCTGATGTGACAGGCTGAAGTATTACTTTTATAGCACAAGCAAATGTCACGAAAACTATCTGTCTGCACTCCAAATCGCAGTCCACTGCACTGTTGCCTCTAGAAAGATGTGTCCAATGCCACTCAAGCAAACAAAAACATTCCGTTTTTCTCGGGATTAAACAGGTGATAACACTACGTGTTAAGTGACCGCAAGTTTATTGGGCATGATATCACACTGTTCTGGCCTCTTCTTTCTGTACTCTCATTTTCTGTGTGTTTTGGAGGCATGCCAGTGAAAGTCTACCATACCCAGTAAGGATGGTGGTACTTTGTGGTCCTACTCATTCATAAAGTCAGAAAATGGTAAGAACATAAGAAGAGCCCTGCTGGATCAGGCCCAAGGCCCATTTGGTCCAGCTTCCTGTATCTTACAGCGGCCCACCAGGTGCCTTAGGGAGCACACAGATGGCCAGATACTTGTATCTCACTGCCATTCCCTGACACCTGGCAGTCTATTTACACTCAAAACCCCAACGGACTCTGGACTGCACTTGGGTTTGACTTGGGTCACTTTATTAAACACAAGTGACCAATTTTTAAAACAGGAAACCTCCTAACTCAACATCCCTCCCTTGCCAGTGTGGGGTAGGGGAAAAAAATAGTGTGTTTATCTGTATGTGCACTGTGAAAATAATTGTGATGAAGTAAAATGGCAAATAACTTAATGAAACGTCATGATTTCAAATACTAAAACGTTAAATGGAAAGAACATCTGAGCTAAATGAGACTTGTCTTTTGGACCAAAGACTAACATAAGAACATAAGAACAGCCTCACTGGATCAGGCCATAGGCCCATCTAGTCCAGCTTCCTGTATCTCACAGCGGCCCACCAAATGCTCCAGGGAGCACACCAGATAACAAGAGTCATCATCCTGGTGCCCTCCCTTGCATCTGGCATTCTGACATAACCCATTTCTAAAATCAGGAGGTTGCGCATACACATCATGGCTTGTACCCCATAATGGATTTTTCCTCCAGAAACTTGTCCAATCCCCTTTTAAAGGCGTCTAGGCTAGATGCCATCACCACATCCTGTGGCAAGGAGTTCCACAGACCGACCACATGCTGAGTAAAGAAATATATTCTTTTGTCTGTCCTAACCCGCCCAACACTCAATTTTAGTGGATGTCCCCTGGTTCTGGTGTTATGTGAGAGTGTAAAGAGCATCTCCCTATCCACTCTGTCCATCCCCTGCATAATTTTGTATGTCTCAATCATGTCCCCCCTCAGGCGTCTCTTTTCTAGGCTGAAGAGGCCCAAACGCCGTAGCCTTTCCTCATAAGGAAAGTGCCCCAGCCCAGTAATCAACTTAGTCGCTCTCTTTTGCACCTTTTCCATTTCCACTATGTCTTTTTTGAGATGCGGCGACCAGAACTGGACACAATACTCCAGGTGTGGCCTTACCATTGATTTGTACAACGGCATTATAATACTAGCTGTTTTGTTCTCAATACCCTTCCTAATGATCCCAAGCATAGAATTGGCCTTCTTCACTGCCGCTGCACATTGGGTCGACACTTTCATCGACCTGTCCACCACCACCCCAAGATCTCTCTCCTGATCTGTCACAGACAGCTCAGAACCCATCAGCGTATATCTAAAGTTTTGATTTTTTGCCCCAATGTGCATGACTTTACACTTACTGACATTGAAGCGCATCTGCCATTTTTCTGCCCATTCTGCCAGTCTGGAGAGATCCTTCTGGAGCTCCTCACAATCAATTCTGGTCTTCACCACTCGGAAAAGTTTGGTGTCGTCTGCAAACTTAGCCACTTCACTGCTCAACCCTGTCTCCAGGTCATTTATGAAGAGGTTGAAAAGCACCGGTCCCAGGACAGATCCTTGGGGCACACCGCTTTTCACCTCTCTCCATTGTGAAAATTGCCCATTGACACCCACTCTCTGCTTCCTGGCCTCCAACCAGTTCTCAATCCACGAGAGAACCTGTCCTCTAATTCCCTGACTGTGGAGTTTTTTCAGTAGCCTTTGGTGAGGGACCGTGTCAAACGCCTTCTGAAAGTCCAGATATATAATGTCCACGGGTTCTCCCGCATCCACATGCCTGTTGACCTTTTCAAAGAATTCTATAAGGTTTGTGAGGCAAGACTTACCCTTACAGAAGCCATGCTGACTCTCCCTCAGCAAGGCCTGTTCGTCTATGTGTTTTGAGATCCTATCTTTGATGAGGCATTCCACCATCTTACCCGGTATGGATGTTAGGCTGACCGGCCTATAGTTTCCCGGGTCCCCCCTCTTTCCCTTTTTAAAAATAGGCGTGACATTTGCTATCCTCCAATCTTCTGGCACCATGGCCGTTTTGAGGGACAAGTTGCATACCTTAGTCAAGAGGTCTGCAACTTCATTCTTCAATTCCTTAATAACTCTTGGGTGGATGCCATCAGGGCCCGGTGACTTATTGATCTTTAATTTATCAATGAGGTCTGAAACATCTTCTCTTTTAACCTCTTTCTGACTTAACTCCTCGGTCAGGTGGGGCCGTTCGGGCAGCGGTATCTGCCCGAGGTCTTCTGCCATGAAGACAGATGCAAAGAACTCATTTAATTTCTCTGCCATCTCTAAGTCTCCTTTTATCTCCCCTTTCCCTCCCTCACCATCCAGAGGGCCAACCGCTTCTCTGGCGGGTTTCCTGCTTCTAACATATTTGAAGAAACTTTTATTATTCCCCTTAATGTTGCTGGCCATGCGTTCCTCATAGTCTCGCTTGGCCTCCAGTATCACCTTCTTACATTTCTTTTGCCACAGTTTATGTTCCTTTTTATTCTCCTCATTAGGGCAAGACTTCCATTTATGGAAGGAAGCTTCCTTGCCCTTCACAGCCTCTCTAACTTGGCTGGTTAGCCATGCGGGCACCCTCCTGGATTTAGTGGAACCCTTCTTTCTTTGCGGTATACACCTCTGCTGGGCCTCTATTACTGTCATTTTAAGCAGCCTCCATGCACTCTGGAGAGATTGGACTCTTTTTACCCTCCCTTTCAACCTCCTTCTAACCAGCCTCCTCATTTGGGGGAAGTTTGCCCATCAGAAGTCAAGGGTTTTTGTTAGAGATTTGCCTGGTATTCTTCCCCCAACGTGCACGTCAAAACGGATCGCAGCATGATCACTGTTCCCCAATGGCTCAGTAACGTTTACATCTCTAACCAGGTCCTGCGTACCGCACAATATTAAATCCAGAGTCACCTGTCCTCTGGTGGGCTCCGTGACTAGCTGCTCTAAGCCACAGTCATTTAGCACGTCAAGAAATCCGGTTTCCTTATCGTGACTAGAACACAAATTGACCCAGTCAATATGAGGATAATTGGAGTCCCCCATGATTACAACCCTGTCCCTCCTTGTCACCTCCCTGATCTGTTTCCTCATTTCAAGGTCCCCATCCGATTTCTGGTCTGGACTACCAATAGCCAATCCTATCAGCCCCACTTGTGGCATTGCAAAATGCTGTAGTATGTTACAGCGGCTGTCCTGGATTCCCTGGTGCTGGTAAGTCAGCAGCAGGGGCAGGCCATGAGTGAGGAGAGGAAGAAACAGGATGTGTCGGGGGAGGGAGGTATGGATCTGGCAGCATTCACACATCCTGGACCTTATCCCCACTTTTGAAACCTCCTGATTGATATGCTCTTCCTTTGCTTCCCTGCTAGGGGTGTTGCCACTGCTGTTGCCCTAGAAGGGTACCCTTTGTTGAAAGGCAGTGAGTGAGTGAGTGAGTGAGTGAGTGAGTGAGTGAGTGAGTGAGATCCAGAATCAGGGAGGATGGAAATTTTGTGTGCAGTCTCAGACAGGGCCAGCCCATTTACGATGTCAACTGAGAAAGTCACTTCAGGCAGCAGGTTGCTAGTGAGCCCGATTCCCATCTACCCATTCACCTTCACTGCTCCTCCCTGCTCCTCCCCTTCCTGGATTGAAAAAAGAAGAGTGGAGGAGATGATTTAAAGGAGAGGAGAGTGGCGGGCTAGTCCACCACTCAGATCTCCTCCACACTTTTTCTTCCCACTCCATCCCCTTTCCCTCTTCCAGTCTAGGGAGTGAGAGGAGCAGAGGCTGGTGTTTCACCAGGTAAGGGGGAACACTCAGCATGCTGTTCCAGACCCCTGGAGATCTTGGGCTGGCCCTGATCTCAGAGAACAGCAGCAAACAGCTCACCAACCAGTTAAGGAGCTAGTGGGAAGGGGAAAAAAATAGAGTCAACAGTGGCAAGAGAGGGAGGAATTTAGAAATGATGATTAATTTTCAGTGTTAACAGTAAGTGGACTTTCCATCTTCAAGGCTCGTTGCAAATATTAAGCCATTAATAACCCAATGAAGTGTGTTAACTAGCATATGAAATGTATGCGGCACAGATAATTTATACAGCACAAGCATCTGCATTGCTATTTTAAGGCTCTTGATCATTCTGATTCTACGCATCTGTCCTGCTTCATTAGAACTCATCAAAGTGTGCTGCGATAGCAGATCCACACTGAATTAGACCACCTCAGTGCAACACACACCACAATGCTTGGCATTTTAACCATGCAGACATAAATAGTTTGCGCAGCAAAGAGACCCGTAATGGATATCCAGATATCTTGGTTATTACAGAGGAGGGACAAACTAGAAGTGATGTTAAATACGACATTGGGCAGAATCCTACCCTGCACTGGAACAGGCAAGCCAAGAGGCTTCCGCTGTATCCAGTGCAGGATAGGGGCCCAAAGCGGCACAGGTAAGGTGCCCTTAACCCTATGGGTCTTCTCAGACTTGCGCCACCTTCTGAGGTGGCACAAGACTGAAGAAAGCGGAGTGGCTTGAAGCCGCTCCAAACTCCCCAGGAATGGGGGTTGGGATCTGGAATAACTGCCGGATCCCATTCCCACCTCCCACTTCCTGCCTGTCCATCCCCGGGGCTGCCCACTGCCTGCCCTCCCCCGCCCAGGAACGCCTCCCTCCCGCCTCCTCTCACCTCCTCCCCAACCACCCTAGAGCCTTGCATTGGCTCCCCACACAAGCCACCATGGAAGCTGAATTCAACCTCCGTGTGCCGGCGCACCTCAGTGCACCAGTGCGGCTTACTCCTGAAGACACTCAAACGTGCTTTACAGCTCCTGGGTCGGCACAAGGGACTTGCGCTGGCCCAAGTCCTCCTCTGGATTGCGCCCATTGTATAACTTTTTTTTTTTTAAACTTAAAGAAATGAGAACTATGCAGTGGCACAGCCTAGGCTGGGACTGAGGAGTAGAGTTTGAACTTTTCCTCCATGCTGTTTTCCCTGCTGAAAACCTCTCTCCCCCCTACAGCTGCTATAAGTCCTGAATATGTAATTGGAGCAAATGCAAATCTCCAGGGAAGTAGAGTTAGGCTAGACACGAGGAAGACTTCCCTGTTCAGCATTGGAAGAGTCTGCCTCATGCAGTCATGGGCTTGAGAGGTGTTCAAGCAGAGATTGGATTTCCATCTATCACTGTACACTGAGCAGGGGATTGGATCAGATGACCTCCAAGGTGATATCTAAAGCTAACGTTCTGTGGTTCTGTGATTCCAAATGCACCTTCAGGGCCCACAGCAGCTGGGTCTGGGACAATTTTCAGAAGGAAAATGGTAGGGAGGAAAAGGTTTTAACTTCCTCTATTTCCATGGCTCAGCCCTGCTCCTAATCATCCCCCATGCAGAGGCTATTTTAAATATAGCACCAGCCGCAAACTAGACAATGATGTCTTTGAGATCACATCTACTCTGACCCTCAGTCACCAAGGCATGACTCTATTTCAGAGGCTTCTCCAATATTTTAGAAACACATGTCCTCGTTAAAGCCCAGATTCAGCTCACGCACAAACACGAGATAGTTGACGCTTTTGTTTGGTCATTAAAAGAACAGCTCCAATTAATGCTGATGGGAATTACTTCTGAGATCAGTATGAGGTTACTGAACCCTTTTATGTTTCCATCAAGGGTAGTTGATTCTTTTGTACTACTTGATTTTCTAATTTGAGACGAATGCAGGCTTTGCAAGGTGAAACGGGCGGATTTTTTTTTCCCCTCACCCTGCTGTGCTTAAGCCTCATTAGAGTATAAAAAGAGGAACTGCAAAAATAGACTGCTTTAGTTTGTTTGGCGATCTAAGGCAGGTTTTGAAAATGAAGCACATGCCACCCTGCCCACACACACAGCATTCACACGCATGCATGCAAGCATCTTTACCTGATACTGTACAACACTTTCCCATTTTTGGAGATCCTCAGGAGCTTGTTGTCTGTGGTGACGTCGTGGAAGTTGGCACCTTTTTCATTGGCGAAGAATAAATCTGGCTTCCAAATAGAGTCCAACATGGATGGATCCAAATCTAAGGAATCATCAGGGTATTCACTGTAGGCAAGACGGGAGTCGTTCCACTGTTGCCTCAAAAAAATGTTCACTCGATAATCCTACAGAAATGTCAGGCACACAGGTCATTACAACTCTGGCCCCAGTTTAATGTCACACCGTGTTCAGACTCTGAGGCTGAAATCCTATCCACGTTTACCTCAGAGTAACCCCCTTGAACACAGTGGGCCTGGCTTCTGAGTAGACTTCATAGCCTTGCACCATGAGACTTGTACTGATGGTTTAAGTAGCAGTGTTAAACTTAACACAGTGTTAAACTTAACAGAATGTTCCTTCAACCATAGACAGTACAGGGCTGATTTAGACTTTAGTTTCCCTCAGAGGTAGTAAAGTTCTTGCATAGTGATTTCACTTCAGTTTCCTCATGAGAGCCATTTGTATGAAACAGCAGCCATGTTGGAGGATAAAACTGAAGCATTTTAATGAGGTTTCTTGGTCCAAAAACTGATAAAGGTGATTTCCATTGTCCCTTTCCCCTACTACAATAGCTGTCTCTCCACTTAGGGGTAGGATGAGGCAGGAAGTCTCCTCTGCATTTCATCATGGATGGAATGCCATATTTCTAGATCCCTCTCTTACAAGGGGAGGAGGAGCTAGTTGCACTTTCCTCTGGTCAGACTCACTGGAGCCAGGATGACGCCTGTCTCCTGGTATGTCATCACTTCATTTTCCACACACACCCACCACACACACTCTCCATTTGTGTTTTGCCCCCTTCTCTGTCCCTTCACCAAAGTTTCCACTTTCGTCTCCACTTCCAGGGCAGCCAGTGACCCAATGGCCTTCCTATATTATGTCACTTCTGACAACTGTCAGCTGTAGCCAAGCTGAGTGGGAGTCATGTGAGGATGAGACTTGGCAGAGAGGTGAGTGATCCCTTGTGTCCCATCTGATGGACATGTGGTAACTTCCCCATGTCATATCACCAGCTGTTTATGAAATCTGTCGATTTCAAGAGCTGTTTGCTATGTAGCTGAGTGCCTGATGACTGAGAAACACAAGTCTGAATCTCTCTTGAGCGTGCAGAATTAATCTCATGGTGCTTTGAATCCAAGCTATAGTTAAGCTTTGCTTTTTTCACATGGGTGCTCTATCATCCAAAAGGCGCCTCTGCTTTCACTGAGGTATTAAACACCTTGAAACACACATCTGAATGGGCTCTTCATTTCAAAACAACACAGCACCAAGAGCAAGAGTTGCATTTTCCATATCAAAATGATGAGTTTGTTTAATGTTGACTCCAACCATAACGTTAACAATTGTGAGATTTTCAACACATCTCATTACATACTGACAAGGCACTAAGATTGTCAAGGCATACCATCAGTTTTTTTTACAATTGACAAGGTACACCATGCTATGGTGGGGTGATCACATCCCCCAATGGCCCTACTAATTAATGACCCTTCCCCAAACTCCCATAGCACACCTGTAGACCATTCGTGGCATACGAGCATGCTAGGGCACAGTGGTTGAAAATGGCTGGCCTGAGAGTGCGGCCATAATTGTTGCTATTCTGGTTAGTGTTTCTCACTTAGCAACTGAGCTTTTGTTCACCAACAAAAGGAGGCAACCATCTTTAGTTTCTGTTCAGCTGGTTCAAAATGCAGTCTAGTGTTGATTACCCACCATAATGTGGCAGGAAGGAAGTTTCTTACAGATGGTACTGTATATATTCTGCTACCACATGGCCACTAGTTGCTTGAACATAAGCTTAGTCAGGTCCCTGATTTCTTGCTTTATACCTAGGTCACAGGAATCCACTCATGGTGACGAGAACCAGCAGGGATTACATACAGAGGTTTCTGATTGCTCTTTTGGTGAAAAATTCTCCCTCAATAATAGACTCCCCCAGCCTTAGTGAATGACTTTTTCCTATCACTGTATATAAGGAAGTTTAGAAACTATCTCATTGTCCAGTAGCTTCATGTTATATTTATTGGAGCAAGGAGGAAATTAAAAGTGCTCTGCCTACATCACTCTCATACTTAATAGCTGAAGAGTGACACAGAAGTTTTATAAATGAATGCGTTTCATTTTTCACCTCATACTAAAATGTGCCCCTCTTTTGGAACACTCAAAAGAGTGTGAAACCATTTGCAAAGAAAAGCGGAAATGAAGCCACATTATGGAGGCAACAAGGCTACTGTTTCATCATCCTGATCCAGTGGGATATAGATGACTAACTGAGCCAGAATATGGACGGGATGCATGTTTTGGAGGTGCATCCCACTGCAAATAATTTTTTGTGTCTCAATGACACAAATATTTTCAATGGATGCACATTTTGCCTCAGCTGACCATACATATTGCATATGGTCTCTATGTGTGACTAGAGCTAGATTGGAAGTAAATTCTTGCAGCTGCTGCTGCTGTAGTGAAAAGCAGCGGTAGGCAATGAAACTGCCAGCCCAGAATGACAACACAAGAAGCACTGGCCCAGGTGTCTGGGCAGTGAGAAGCATTCCATCTTCCGCCTTGCACTCAGCATAAAGGCAATAAGAGGGCTCTCTTTGTCCTCAATTATTTTGTCATGTGACCATGTGAGATCTCAACAGCATCCTGTTTGTAAACCCAACCAGTCATAAACCCTGACTAGCTGGGATGCGGCTGTGAACTATCCCTTTCGAGTAAGTTAAATAACATTGATCAGGTACAACAGATCAGGTAAAAGATAGTCTGAAACAAATAAAAAAAATAAGCAATGTGAACTCAGATGTTGTGAAAATTCAAGACAAAATTAACAGAAACTGCTCTGAATGTCGATATATATTTAAAATCTTAGACTAAGGACATACTGGATTAAAAACTGATAATGGGCAATGTAGTCTGGTAGACAGTACTGGGGAAAGGGCCTTCAGCTGGACTCCAGCTCCTCTATGGACTCACTGGCTTGTCACTTGGCTCCACCTGCCTTCCAGTTTAACTGGAAAAACTTCAAAATTAGTTTTATATTTGGCACAGGTAAAGTTGGCACAGGTATGTTGTAGCTTTCAGTTCATCATGTGTTTGTTTTTTTCATTGCATTGGAATGCCTATGCTCTTTGATTAAAATATCACACCGAAAGAAACCATGATGTGATCACCCTTAGCAGTGTGATTTAATCCATGCCTACCTGCACTTGTGACCATGAATTGATGATGTTACAATGTTGGGTATAATTTTTGCACATCTTGGGCAGCCTAATCCTATGTGGGCCTTACATTGCCAAAACTGTGTTCCGGCAGTATAAGTTCCTTCACAGCTGTCACAAAAAGTGACACACCATTCGGAAGATCTGGGCCACCACTGCAAGCAGCAAATGACAAATGGTAGCAACCTACGATGCCTGTAAGAAAGTATGGGTAGGTGGTATCACGGGGTGGGGCAAGTCCCTTTCCCTTTAAGATGGTTTAGGCTGGGTGTTGGTTAACCAGGTGTAGGGTATTAATAACTTAAAGAATAAAACCTGGGCTTGGGTGCCTGAAAACAGAGAGCAGGGGGAAGGGTGCTAACAGCTTTTATATTGGAAGTAATACTGAGACCTGTAAGATGGTAGTTTTAGCCTCTATTTAGGTAAGATCTTTCTTGTTTTTAAAGCTATTGTGATGCATGTAGTTATGTCTTTTTGGAGCAATTGAAGCTCCCTTAAGCTTTAATAAAAATCTTTTATATAAGATATTGGGTGCAGTGATTGACCAGGGACATGTATGATGGGACCTGGGGCTTGGAGTGAGCAAAAATAAATAAGCATTGCTCTTGGGGGTTGTGGAAGGTGGTGTAGGTGGAGGAGGGTTGAGTCCTGGCTGGTTTGGGGGTCTCCCTTGGTCCTTCCCTACCCCAGGGGTGATGTTTGTTACAGGTGGGAGGGGTAACAGAGAGGGGACAGGGGCAGAATGGGAGCAGAGCAAGGGCTGGAATGGGGTGATATCAACATCAGTGGCATTGCCAATCTCCTATTCCCCTTCTTGATCCATCTTCCCAAATCCACTCAGACTTGTACTAGCAGTTGCTGGTGCAGGTCTGAGTAGACCCATTTTGGAGTTGGAGGCTTACCTCTGAGTAAAGAAAAAAGGTTCCTTTAACTGGAGGAGACCTCCAGGACTGCCCCCTCACAGGATTCAGTACAAGCTCTGGCAGCAAGGCTGCATGGGGGGGATGATTGTGCTTTTAATGTATTTAATTTTGGATACCTCCTCCCTAAGTAATACAGGGCTTTATAAGGCTCACACATTAAAACTGTACCTGATACGTCTGTATAACCAGGCACAATCACTGTTACAGCCCAATTGTAAGCTGCCTTAAAGTCAGAGCTGCACAGCTGGGTGTTACTCAGGGTAAAGGGACGAATGTTCCCTTCCCCCGAGGAGACCTCTACCATACTCAATTTCAGCACAGGATGCAGCAGTAGCTGTTTGGAGCTGCTGCTCCTGTGCGGGATAGGACTGGGTCCCTAGTCTGTAGCCCAGTACAGTTATTCACAAATTTCATTCAATGCAAGTACACTCTGTGTACAACGTCTGTGGAATGTTGATCTGTAAAAATGAACCCAACTACAACCATTCACACAGAAGTGGGCACATCCTCATGAACAGCATTTATGTGTTGTAGAACCCCCTTGCTAGAGAGGGTTTCCAAGTAACTTCAAAAAATGTCCTTTTTTAAGGCAGGTATTTGGAAAATGACCCGAGTGCTGTCTCTCGTATTATTTGTCGATGTTTACCGCTGTGGTTGTCATATATTGATTTTAATTGTAATGATAGATTGGGTTGGGTTTGTTTAGACATTATATTGAATTTATTTTTGTGGAACCACCCTGTGGGAAACTTGATTTTAATAGGGGGTACACATTTAATTAAATTATTTTAATTAATATGATCAAAAATGTGTCTTTTAAAGCATTAATTGTGTTTTTTCCTTATTCCCTGCAATGCCTCCTCATCATTTAATATTCATTAATGAATTAATATTACATTCTTGACCCAATCATTTCTTCCTTACAATATGCAAGTTTAGTATGATGTCTTGTCCTAACTTGCCCTAAAGGCAATCACTATGACTATCCAGGGAATTGTAGGAGGGATTCAGGGCTGATGCTGTTTTAGAGGTGTAAATGGGGCTTGGAATGTATTGAACTCAGGGCTTCTTCATTTGGTAGGTTTTCTTCCCTACCCTTTGAATTTTGCACCTTAGGTATCACTAATCCACCTGTAGCAATCTTTTTTTCACACTATCTTTTTCACTTTTTTCACAATCTTTTTTTCACACATCCTCTATATTGAATCGGATTGTTTTCAGACATTTTGGTGTTTACATCAATGGGACAATTTCCAGTAATTTTAATGGAGCTGAGAAATACACCACAGGACATCAATAACATTATAGTTCATCTCTCTCTCTCTCTCTCTCTCTCTCTCTCTCTCTCTCTCTCTCTGTTTGTGTGTGTGTCCATAGCAGCTCTACTATTCAGCTTAGTAAACTACATTGTCCCAGAATTTGTTTGATGCTCTTTAATTGTCTGCCACCAACATGGCTAATCAGAAATGTGTTAATAAATCACATCCAGCTGTTGCTACACTTCAGAAGAATTCCAAATAAGATTGCTCCCTATCTGAGAGAAAGGAGACAAATATTAATATTCAAAAGTAAAATACGTAAACAGCAGCCCAATCCAATCTGAGACTTAAGGAGGAAGCTCTCTTGACGTAAGCCCCTGCCATGTCACTGTCTAGCAGGGCCTAGGAGAGGGGGGTAAAGGGAACCCCCTTTACCCAGGCTCAGGGTCAAAATTTGTACCTGGGCTCAGGGTCAAAAGGGGGGCCCAGAAGCCAAAGGAGGGGGCCCAGAAATTTCCTGGGATCTGACATTTTCCTATCTGCTGGGGACACTACCATGACTGGAGATGCTGGGGACACTACTGATGCCACATGAGTGGGTAAACCTGGGCTCCAAAGACTTTTCCTGCTGTTTCTACCCTCCCCTCACACTGCTTTGCCCCTCCCTTCCCCTATTCTGGTTGCCCGTCACCACCCTCCCCTGCTGTTTCACCCCTCCCCCTTTGCAAAGGGACCCAAAAGAAACTTTGTACCCCCTGATAAAATTCCTCTCAGAGGTCCTGCTATCTAGCATTGCAAAAGGCACACCACTGTTGTGTGCTGTGGGACCAATGGCTCATTCAGGCCTGATCAAGTAAGGTGGTAGCTGAGGTGGCTTGTGGACAATTCAAAAGAGTGGGGTGAGGACAGGGGCAATTCAAGAACTGCAGAAGGTGGATCTCAGCAGCAGTCTCACATGCCAAGACTCTTCCCCCTCTTTTTCTGGCCCAACATGCCCCTGAGGCTCCTCAGATTTTGCCAGCTAAATAACTGGCATGGATCCAAGGGTCGGCCAGGAAACTTCTATAGAAAGAATGGGGGCAGCAGCTGTATGCGAAGCCCCTTCTGAACCTGGAAGTGACATCACACCATCACATGATGCTGTGACATCACCTTCTGAGGTGTCACTGTCCCTGGATATGCCTCTGGGTGGAGATGGTGTGACTGGTGTGCAATTTAGCATTTGATGCTCTGCTTCAGGTGGTGGGAGGCCTTGGGTTGTGTACAGATTTCTAAGCTCTTACTCGCACTGAGGCTAGATTTAAAAAAATCCTAACAAGGAAACAAATCCAAAAAACCCAACCCTACTTCTATATCATATTTATCTGAGCAGTGGAAGGGAAGGAAAAAAAAACACGTTAATGAAGAGAGCTATTGCACCTGCTGTGAACTAGCTTGCATTTCAGACGAGCTTTGCTCACAGTGGGTAGAATGCACATAAAAATGGCAGCAATAGGCTTTTGATTTGAAAAATGTATAAGTAGCTTTTTTCAGACAGCCCACTGAATAGCATGGCTGGGAGAATTTATCACTGCTGAAATGTAAGTTAATATCCTTCCTTGCAGTGAACTGGTTGTTAAATATGCAGACTTTGCTCAATACGTCTGTCCCAGCTTGAGTGTTCCCAGAGTTCACTGACTGCATTCAGACTGAAAAGTGGAGGGTTGGGGGTGGACAGGAGGTGGGCGGTCAACCGGCAGAGTGTTTCAATGATTGGGGCTAGAATGAAGCTTCTGACACTGCACTGAAGCCTGAGCATAGGAAGCAGGGCTAGAAATTACCTTTGCATGAGAACTTGAAAAACTACAATGGTTTGAAGCAGTGCAAAGCAGCTTTATAAGTTCATTCCAAATTAAGACATTGTTATTTTCTGCCAGTTTGGAGGCAAATTAAGTTTGGAGGTTATTCAAAGTTCCAACCAGGAACAGAGCAAAAAATGCATTATCTGAACGAAGCTTCTCAAATGGTCCAATCCTTTCCTCCTCTCCCCCGCCAATGCAGTGGCACCAAAAAGGCTGCTGCTGCATCCTATGGTGAGGGAAGCAATTCAGGAAATTTCTTACCTGAGGGTAAGACTCTATGGTGTGCATGTGGGGGGGGGGGGGGTCTACTCAGACCTGCTGAATAGTTGACACAGATCAGCTTGGACCCACACCACAGAATCAGGTCCATGAAGGGGGTTAAGATTCAGCAGCTGCTGCTGCTGCCAAACCTGTTCCCTTCCCAGACCTGATCCTCCCATCCCCTGCCTCTTTCTGCCCGATTTTGCCCCCATTCTGCCCTCCTCCACACCTCTTACCTTTCCTCCTGACTTACAAGTATGAAGACCCATGGTTTTTGGATTCCCCACCCCCTCCAAACCCAACAAGAGCTAGGCTCCAGTCAGGCCCAGAGGTTTTCCGAGGCCCGCAGAGGATGCACATAACTGCCCATGGACACTGCGAGCCTCAGAATGCCCAAAAAAGCAAAAAAACAAAACAAAAAAAACCCACCCTACTTCCAGTTTTATTGTCTTTATTGCTTTATAAGGCATTATGAGGCCTGGGAAGGACACAGCCTAGAGAATGTCAAATCCACATTAATTGCTGAAACTGATGAAATTTTAAGTCACAGCTCAGTACTTAAGGCAACTCTTTTCAACCAGTGCGCCATGGCACATATGTGTGCCACAAATGGTCTGCAGTTGTGTTGTGGGAGTTTTGGGGGGTCATGTTTTAGTAGGGTCATTGGGGGATGTGAGCCCCCCCCCATTGGCAGTGCAATGTGCCTTCTCAATTGTCAAAAAACGGATGGTGTGCCTAGACAGTTTTAGCACCTTGTCAACGTGTCCTGAGACAAAAAAGGTGGAAAATTGCTGGCTTAGGGGCCAAACTGCACATGACACTTAAATGCATCTCCTGAGCCCCTGACAGTTTTCTTTGGAATGAAAACCATCCTCTGGAGGATGTGGTTTTATGCTGCCCATTGTCTTCTCAAAATCACCTCTGTGACTGCTTTGCTGCCTCTGGGATTCCAATTATTCTTGTAAGCACGTGGAGAACTTATTAGAGTTCACTGCTGAACAGGGAACCAGACCAGGGAACCAGACCAGGGAACAGTTTTTAAGCAAAAGACTGGCCAGTGGGGACAATGTCAAAACACATCCACGTAAACACACACACAGCTACAGATTTCCCCAAGATATGTACCAGTTCCTTTCTAGAGGTTTGTCCAGAAGCTGGAATGTACATAAATCACAACAGCTGGCTCTTGCTGGCTCAGCACTTTTGTGCTTCCTCAAAAGGACCACAACGAGTAGGCTGTGCCTGCAAAAAAAAAAGTGCTGCTGACTCAGCTATCTGTAACTCAGGGACTCCCATGTACTACTAGTCCACTCAACATTGCAGCCTCCAGGCCTAGGGCTACTTTTCATTAGGAAAAACCGAAAAGGCTTCATTACACAGATTTGTACATAACAAGTAGCCTGCCTCTAAATCGACTGGTTTCAGTGGGACTTCCTAACCCACTGAACTCTCCATATTACTCCGTGGGTTTCTCCTTTCTGTTGTTATTTGACTATTTGGCAGGTGGCACAGAAATAGTTCTCAGGCAGGATGGCCAGGTGCAATATCACTTTTAAACATTCATTTCTATTCCATGCCACAGTCAAAAGATAGCCCCAGCAGTGACTTACAATTGATTTTTTAAAATGTGTCACAACATATAAAGCTTACAATGAAAATAACAAACCATTTACACGAAAATCTAAAACGAACAAAAATCCTAAAAAAACAAATTAAAACTATATTCAAAATCATTTAAAAGCATTTGAAAACTATTATGCAATAAAATAAAAAAAACAAACAACAGAGAACAAGTAGGTGCAGTCTAGGGATTGAAAGTGATTCCCACAGAGAAAGGCTTTCTCTTCTAAAAAATAGAAAGGGAGACTTAAAAGGGAGAACAGATGCAACAGGGGCTCCACTGCTACTAACAGTGGCACAGGAAGTGGGGTTTCAGCAAGTGCAATTTCCCCACTGGTATAAGAATTCCAGTGGCACATTATCCTGTGTCATTGCTCTTGCCCCGTGCCCTCCTGTATGCTGGGCAAAGCTGTGACAATCCAGCCTCACTATTGGGTGGGCCACTGCTGAGTGTGAAACAACTGCCTGTTGTAGTCTAGTACATGTGCCTACCTTGCAGTTAGGGCTCCACTGGGCGACACCCACCAGCCCTCCCCGGTACAGTCTGAGATTAGCAGGTTGCCCTTTATGGGAACCAGGTAGGAATTTCTTGCTGTCAGCCTCACCGGCCTGGGGAGAGCAGTTTTTCCACCTACCCCAGACTGGCATTGGGTAGTGCCAGTTGCGGCAGCTGGAACCCCACGGAAGCCTCTCTGAGGCTCCTGACAGGGGCAGAAACTGTGCTTCCGGTTTGCCGGAAGCACGGGAGGAGGTCGCACGAGGCTCCGTGAGCCTCTGGTGATTGGGGGAGCGGATTTCTGCCCGGCAGAGGTGATGATAGCCTGTGGGGGGGACGGGGGGCCATCACAGAGCTTTGCCCCAGATGCAGGGCTGTGGAGGTCTGCGGCTGGGTAGTGTGGTTAGGTTTGTTCACCCTCCTTTGCTTCCCTGTCTTTCGGTCACTTTAGGAAGTTGTTGTGTAGGCCGGACTGGGTAGGCCGGAGTTGACAACTCAGTGTCCATCCTGAGGTAGGCAAGGTCAGAAGGTGTCATGCCCCCTCAGGACATCTCTAGTACAAGTGAAAAAGCTAGACCAGCAAATACTCCCTCTTCTGTACACAACTGTTAAAAGTGTCAGGAGTCCTGCCTTCTGCAAAAGCTGATCATCACCCTGGTCTCCACATTTCTACCCTGAAGTCATCTTCCTGAAATCAAAATGACCCCTCAGCTGAACAGCTAAAAATCTCACATAAAATATATTTCCGGCATAATCCAACTGCAATAAATTGTGGTTGAAATATATTCTATGTGACAGTTTCAGCAGTAAAACTGGTTAAAATATTCTGTCACACCGAGTACATCATAGAAGAGTCCATTGCTAAGACTGCTGAGAAAGTAATATGTTATCTCTAGGGATGTAATTGAGGGGGGCCAGAGAGGGATCAAAGCTCTTTCTGCTACAGCAGGATCAGTGACTTCAGCAGGAGTGCTCAGGCACTGACTTTGAAACGTTGTTTCAAAGGACTTTAGTGGAAAAGAAGCATCAGGCTCAACAGGAGGCAACCTGAGACTTTTGCTTTGGGGTTTATGTTGATCACAATCTTTCCCAAGGACTACCTGAAAGACAGCTCATGTTGCATTAAGGCTCCAATCCTATGCAATCTTGGAAGTAAATTCTACTGACTGCAGTGGAACTTATTTCAGAGTTAAACATGCCTAGGCCCAATCCTATCCCCAGCCAGTCCATAGTACATAGCGCCACTGACAGAGTGCACACGGGGGTGGGGTGTGTGTGACCAGGCAGCCCAGAAAAGGTAAGTGAAACTTTTTCTTACTTGCACATAGGCCAGCTCGTCTCCAACGGGGCCTTTGCACCTACACAAGCTATTTTGTTAGGGTAAGTTTGAGGAGATTCAGGGGTTGATTCTTGGTGGGCAAAGGGGGATAGGATCTCAGCATGCACTTCAGCTTCTAAGATCCTCCACCTTCCTGAACCCTGCCTGGTCCATTCCCCACCCAACCCCCCTGTGTAGCCCTCCATGTTTCAGTGCACCATCTTGGAGCAATTGTCACGCTCGCAGGGCCTTCAGCCATTTGTGCCTACCGCTCCAAAGTGCCTGACTGGGTGTGGGTTTCCCACCACTAGTCTGGGGCTTTCAGTGGCAGAAAGCAAGATCTGACACCATAAACCATGGAATGGACTGGGCTGCCGCATACTTTTTTCATTTATCTGGGATTTTTTTTAAATTCCATTTTTTCTGTGTTCACACAATTGTATTCAATTATTGCAACCCACTTGAAGGATTTCAGATTAAATAAGATAAATCTTGATGTATAACGAATTCTGAAGTAAGAATAAATGCGCAGAGAATAAAATATTCTAATGAGGAAATTTAAAGTTTGCTTTTTTTTTCTTTTTTTTTCTTTTTTTTTTGTATAGTCAGAGTCCAGCATGGTTATGGGCTGCCAGTGGTAGTGCCAGGATGAGCTCCTGTACTTCAGAATTTTGCACTATAACACTGGCTCACCCCATGAGGAGAATGTTTTACAATGTATTGCCAAAATAGTTGAAATTAGTTGGCATGGAAATTACTTCCTTGGAATAGCTTCCAGACAAATTACCACACTAGCAAGAGAAATAATTTAACATAAAGGGAATCAACATAACTCCTTAATAGTGGGAAAACTTGGATATAGAATTTGATTATTTCAAAGCTGGATGTATACAAACCCTGTTAGTCTTAGATGGTTTTCAACAAGTATAAAATGCATATTCAACATTTTGATATATTTGGAAATGCTCTTTCTTGGCACTGTGTTAAGAAGAAGCACCATGTTTTTAACAGGAGTGGATCTTACTTTGTTTTCGCTTCCAACCTTGATAAATAAATGAAATGAAAAAAATTAGTGTCACAGACTCTTGATGACACTTTACCCAGCCTCTTGTGTTTTTTTTTTGTCAGTCAAGAGAAAAGCAAAGTAAAGATGAAAATGTTGCCAAAAAGCAAATGTTTTAAAAAGTGCATTAATTCACAGCCCAATCCTACCTAAATTCTCGCATAGCAATGCAGTGGCACCAGTACTGGCTATGCTACCTCAGTGGGGGATTTTTGGCTGCTGGAGTTCTCCTTGGGGCAAGAGGACATCTGTCCCCTTGCTGAAGGGTAAAACCCAGCAGCTGAACAGCTCAGCTAGGACTTGTACCAGCAATATCACTGATGCGAGTCCACTTTGATCTGTGCAGGCTGATCAGGCCAGGGAAGAGGATCAGGCATTAGAATTCAGTGCATGCTGTCACTGCCAATCCTGTCCAGCTCCAAGGCCTGATCTTCTCATCATTGCCCCATTAAACACATCTCCCCGCCCTCCCCCAGCCCTCCACTGCACCAGACTTACCTGTTCATGATGACTGCTGGCATGCGTGGGAAGGCTTTGGCCTTTCTACCAGTATGCTGGCACTAATGCTATTACAAAGTGCTTTTTGGTGCTTTTACAACTGGTGGAACACATGTTCCACCGGCTCCTGCCCTGCATAGGATTGGGCTGTCAAAAGATGATAAAGTGTCTATCAAACCCCAGTTCCTGGAATTCTATTGCAATAGCTTTCACATCAAGCTGGTGTCTACAGCCACACAGGAGGCATACTGGCAAAGCCCATTCCAAATTAAAATGACAGCAGAAAAAGATGATTCTGGAAAGAGCATTTTTCTTGCCAGAAAGAAAATTTGGTATTTAAGAGGGAAAAATCTATACTCCCTTCCCCAGCCCCAAATAATACTACATATAGAATGAGCAATTTGCAGTTATCCATACATTATTTCATTATCAGCACAAATATTTGGTCATATGCAAGCTACTATATAATGTTGATGTGAACTCAAAACAACCTCTTCTTTTAGAACCCAGATCCAGCATGTATCAAATTTTGATCGGAGAGTGAAACGTTTACCTATCCAAAGATTCTGCAGGATTTGCAGTGCACTGACAACTGCCACTTTACTCTGCAGACAAAGAGTGATGTACTGATGTGGGGTACTGTTCCTGCAGGTGTGAAGGTTATGGAAACCTCTCAATTTGGCTATTTGAACCTCCCAAATAGAATTTTGTGTACTACAGGCTGAATGAATAGCCTGTGAAAGGACTTTGAGTCCATGGAACCACTTCTAAGCCAGAGTTTGTTGTCAAAGAGAACAATTATTTCTTCCATGTAGTACTCAAAAAGTTAACTGAGGACCCAATTCCCATACAACTTTCCAGCACCATTGCAGCTGCAGTGCAGTCACTCTGAAACTCTGGTCTGCCCAAAGTGGGGAGGGAGAGAACGACAACTTACAAAGTAAGAAATCACATGTACCTGAGTCACCCTGAGGAGGCCTCGGTGACTGTCCTTCCCACTACAGGATGCAGCGCACACCCCATTGGTACGGCTGCATCAGTGCTAAAAAGTTGAATAGGATTGGGCCCTAAGTTTACTTCATACTGGGCATTTTGTCCTCTGTGAACCTTCTTTCCAATGATTTGTGGAACTTTTTTTCCACTGATTTGCAATCTCGTGGGTAGCCATGGATTATATTGTAATACTGGATCTTCATTTTTTTTTTCACTCAGCACATCAACAGCAGTTTGAAAGGACACAATAACTTCCCAAAATTACATGAAACTCATGATATTATATTACCACAAGGTTGCAATGCTGTTCGTCGCATCATTCCAAGTAGATAAGTGGTCACTGATGTCTGCCTTTAGGAACATTTTATAACCGGGTTTTAAAGCTATTCATTGAAGAGCTTTAAGGAAGTCAATGTCAGACATCTAAACAGCACTGAATGGAACAGTATACCTTCAATGCTGTCTCCAAGGATCATGATTAAAAGCAAACAAGGCAGCCAACACTCTTTGAGTCAACTTCAACACTTAGCCATTTTTGTTAGCAGAAATGCAGTAATGAACATCAAAAAGACACACATTAACATGTCTAATAGACAGTCAAATGCAATGAGGGGATTTAATCAAAGCAATGGAGGAGTCTGATTAATGCAATCTGCATTAGGTCGTGCAAGTATCTCCATTGAATGCCATCTTGTAAAGTCAGTGACGTGCAGGATCTTCACTACTTAACATTTTGTCATTTTCTCTCTGCATTAAGATCAATAGATGGGCCTGGGATAAAGCTACCCCCCCCCCCAAAAAAAGAAAAAAAAATTATGGCTATGTTCTGAAGCAGCAGCGATCCTGGCCCTGGTGCCAGCTGGGGCCATGACTGCAAGCTGCTGCCCTCCCACCAGCCAGGCAGCCAGCGTCTTCCACCAGACAGACTTGAGGGTCACTTGGAGGGTCAAGGAGGAAGAGCACTGTTTTCCCATCCCTCAGAATGCCTCAGGGGGGAAAGGCCCTCAGACGGTGTGTGGGGAGGGTGGATGGCATCCCTGACAACTGGGGCATTTATACCCCTTTCCCCCCCTCAGATATGCCACAGTTCTCCAGAGATTCTTTCAAAAGGACATTTCACAAAGCATTTGCTGGTCTAGAGATAACTGAAATCAGTGACCATCATCATACTCTCAGTGGGGGCACAAACTATAAGTGGATTCTGTTTCATATTTCTACTTTTAGAGTGTTGCAATTGCATGTTCCAGGGATCTTGGACTGTACTGTCAGTTAGATTCACTACCATCTCTGTGACACCTTAGACTCTGACTTTGAGACAGCCCTCCACCCCACCTGAATTTACTGAACCTAAAGTCTGTGGATCTCCCCAAAGACCTCTAAGAAGAGGAAGGTAAGTTACCAGGTACTGAATCCAGAAGGAGCAAACTACCCCATGGGCCAAGCAGGTCAGCCACTACACCTGGTTCTTCATTCCCAGAGAAGTCCCAAGGGGAGAAGGCAGAGGCCTGAATTTAAGGTCAATCAGCACCACCTAGCAGAGCTGAGGGCTTAAAGCAAGCCCAAACACAGCAACACCAAATTAAGAGCTTGACCTGAACACAGAGAGAACTGTGCCCACTGCTACACAGACAGAAACAAGAAGATAGGAAAATAAATCTAAGGAATAGTTGGAGAGAGTAACCCTGCAGCCTTTCAGCAAAGTCCTCCTGCTGATGGAGACCAACATTTACACCCACAGCTGCTGTTCTTATACAAGCCTGATTCACATGATGTCACTCTTTCAAATGTGGATTCTCAAGCCACATTGCCAGCCCTTTACATTCCCTGCAACACTGATTATGGGGTGGGGGCACTCTGGCAGCCATCCGGCACTGCTTGGGGTGGGCAAGGTATAAGGCCTTGTCTAGGCTTTGGAGATCTCAAATCAACATCTGCTCAACATCAACCACTGCAAACTGCCCTGGTCCTCCAGAACCTGAGTCTAAGAGACATCCTGGACATGATGTTAATCATACCGTTTGGTCTTCTAGTTATCAAGTTTGGGACTGTGATGAGAATGCTGTTTTCCCCATGCAGCAATCCCAATGAAAACATCTGTCTTTGCCCCAAGCTGCTAATCCAGGCCTTATTGTCCCCTCCACAACTGCGATTCAAGGTAAAAGAAGAAGCAAACAACAGCATTTACTTCATGTCTAGCTTGGCCCTAACACTACTTCTCTGAAACCTACATCCACTCAGCAAACATCTAAAAGGAGTCATGGCTCTTGGCACTGAATTGGCCCTTGGCAGCATTCTGGGAGATGACTTCTTCTTCCTCTCAACATTTTGCTATAATTTTGCAGTAGCAGCAAATCAGAAAAGCACCTTTGATCTATACTTACTCAACTCTGGTCTCCCTTTCTTTTACTTTTACATCTGGGGCCTCTCTATTTTAAAACTTATGCAAGAAAGGAACTTGCCACATTAGCAATTATGTTGATTTTATGCAAAAGCTGATAACAAAGCAGCACTGTGTTACACTGACGTTTTAAAAAGTTGAACTGCTAATTTTTTCATGGCAGTGTACAGTCTGCTCCCCTTTTATAAATGGGAATCCTGATGCACAATGACTATCCTATCTATATGTATCAGTGGGTGGTCACCCAATCCACAGTCCACTGAAGAAGATGTATTTGGATTGACATGGGTCTAATCCAGTGGTTCTCAAAATTTGAGGGAGCTTTACTCTCAGGGAGCTTTACTCCCTCAAGTTCTTGCAGGGGAGGGGCTAGGGCAGCAACGCGATCCCCAGGATTGTGCCGCTAAAGGGGTGGGGGGGGTGCTTGTGACTTACTTAATGAAGGCAGGGCTGCAGCAGGCTGCAGGAGGTGTGGGGAGCCCTGCGCAGCGCTCCCCGAGGTTTAGAATGTTCAGTAATAGCAGGCACAAAGCACCTCCTGCAAAACGGAAGTGCTTTGCATCCACTTCTCCAAACGTTCCAAGCCTCAGGGAGCGCTGCGCAGGGCTCCCCACACCTCCTGCAGCCTGCTGCAGCCCTGCCTTCATTAAGTAAGTCACAAGCACCCCCCTCACCCCCCCCACCTGGGCACAATCCTGGGGATCACTTCCCTGCCTCTCCCCTTCCCCCGCCCCTTAAAGGGATGGGGAACCATTACACGAACTGGTGGGTCATGACCCACCAGTTTGAGAACCACTGGTCTATCTATTTATTTCAATGGGATTGACATGACACATTGCCCTTTTGCTTCACTGGATTATGGGTCAGGCTGTTCAAAAGTGCATTCTTCCCTGCAAGTTACATTAGTACATATCAGTTCTTATCATTAGCATGTCATAAGACCAGTGGCAACAAGTGGTATTTTTTTGTTTTGTTTTTGAAGTGTGTTGAACTTGCATTGTAAATGAAGGGTTTTTTTTCCTTTGGAAGGAAGAATGAAAAATACCTACACTTATGCATGGGACAAGGGAGGAAAGGGTCAAAAAATTCCTCTTGCAGTCAGGTTTTTACAAATGTCCCGGAGAACTCTTACAACCCAAGAACCACAGTAGTTTCAGACAGCTATGGGTGAACATCTGTAGCTTGCATTCAGCTGACTTGGAAATAAGCCTATCTAATTAACACATGATAACCTGGTCATGTGACATTGTCATGACAAGCTGACTCATCACATGATGGTCTTTTCAATGGTTACCATTCACCTTTTCTTGGATAAAACCATTAACCTAAGAATGGTGGGCTAAAAGGATGTCTGGAACTACCCAATGGTCATTATCCCCCACTCTCTGGCTACTAAATATTTGGCAAACTCACAGTGGCCAATAAGTTGAATGATTTCTTTCTTCTTAAAAAAGCTCCTTGTCTTGCTCATCTTATCATTTAAAAGGATATGGAATCCAGGCCAGGTTGAGTTGGAATGGCACCTGAGGTGGTTCAAACCCCCCCCCCCATTTTGTGTGCAAGTGCGCATTTCCACTTGGACAAGATTTCACGGCCCTTGGATTTAAAACACACACCTTGTGTTTTAAAACACACCATGGCAGACGGGGCTGAATAGGTACTATTGGTTAGGGAGGCGTCAGGAGTCAGTCAGGTTGGGCACTGGTGCCCAACAGAACTCACCCAGGTGGGATGACTCCCAAATTTTGGTATTGGTGCCAGTGGAAGTGCTGAATCAGATCCATCAGAGGTTGGCAGGGGGGTATCATGGGAGGTCCTGTGCAAGTCTTCCCCTGAGGTTTCCTGCAACCTGGCATTGGCGCTGACTAAAGTGAACTCTACTGTGATGCTGTCTTGTGCTGTGGACTTGACCTGTGAAACATTCCAAAACAGGTAGCCGTTACTGACTTTAGGTCAAACTATTATATATGCCAGTCTGTAGGATTAGAGTTAAATCCATACGTATTATAAGACTGGATTCCTGTACAAGTTGCTCATAAATTATACTCTGTAGTGGTCTAACACTGACAATGTGCATTTCCTAGTGTCTGATGCCCCCACATCTAGACTACTTCAGATCCATAGCACATCACCTTCCTTCACAAGATGGCTTCAATGGTCATTCCCACTCACCATTGTAGTTTCTGCTATTGAACCAAAGCTGTTGATAAATATGTTGCAGGTAACATTTACAGGAGGACCTGCAAGTTGAACAATAAATAGAAAAAAAAATTGACAGGTTGTGTTTATGACATTTATTAAAGGCTTTTGTTTTTGTGCTGGTGGCATTGCCACACTTACCATTGTGGTTTCTGTGACTGATCCAAAACTGTTGATAAAAATATTGCAAGTAACGTTTACTGGAGGACCTGTGGAATGCAATAAAAATGTTGCAATATATGTAGTCATAGCAAAGTTCTGTTCCACCAGCATCTATTTTAAAGAACAAAAACTGGAACAGCTGTGGCTGAAACTAAGCAAAAGGTGAGACTCAACAAGAAACAATATTTACACTGATCAGATAACAGTGACAGATTTTTTTTTTTTACCTCAGGTCTAAATGATCTGCAGTCCTTCAATTTACAGGTTTATGAAAAAAAAATACGTACTAAAATTTGATCTAGCAGCCCTGTGTTCCTCAGCTGAGCCCTTGTATACAGATAGTGACACTCTTAGAACTGTGTTCAACAGGATTTCCTCCCAAGATAACATACATAGAAGTGTAAAGCCGTGTAAAGTTCCCATGGTGACTCATATTTTCTCAGCTAAGAAAAAAGCTTTTCTAGAATAGACTTTAGCTGTAGCTGCTTTCCCCAGTGGTAATCCTGCATCAACAATAAAAGGCAGGATATTTAAGAAAAATGAAAGCCTGGATAACATATAAAGTCAGTACAAGGTGAGTACAGATGTGCCCCCCCCCCCCGGTATCTGCAGGGTTCCGTTCCGGAAGCATTTATATTGTACTGTAGTGCATGCAAGCATGCACATGAAGCATTATCACATGAATTCTATCACATGAAGGTAGGTCAATCAATAGTGCCTCGACTAACTCTGAAATCCTATATACACTTTCCTGGGAGCAAGCCCCATTGATCATAATGGGATTTGTTTCTGAGTATTTGATTTTCTCTGCAAACCTCTTTGTTAACTTTCTTTTTTTTTTTGTTAAGAAGTGGTATATAAATACTCTTAATAATATGCATGGGATTGCTCTATTAGGTCTCAATCCTATCCAACTTTCCACCACTGATGCAACTGCAATGCAGCCCAAGGTGAGTGAACAAATACTCCCTAACCTTGAGGAGGTCTCTGTGATTGCTCCCCTCCCCACCTCCAGGATGCAGGGCATGTCCCATTGGCACAGTTGCATCGGCTCTGGAAAATTGGATCGGATTGGGCCCTTAGTCTACCTATTGAGTTCAAGATAGAGATAAGACTTGAACCAGAGATTTCCTGGTTCACAATTTCCTAGCCACTCTACATCAGCTTGACTTCATAATAAAACATAATAACCAAACTGCCAGACTTAATCTCAAGATTTGCTCCACACAGTCTCAGGTATTGGTGTGCAGGGAGTTGATGTCACATATGTTCAGTGAAGACTCTCCCACTTGCATCATTTTTTCAATTGCCATTGTTACCATATTGAATATGTCATCAATTCTGAAAATGTGCCACAAGTAGAGAAAACAGCCAAAGGCAAATTCAATTCATCCATTCAATTTATCCGCCCATTCCAGGCCTGGTGCAAACCTGGACTGCGGAGGTGTTTGATCAGATGCATCTGTTGCCAATTTCACATCCCATAGGTCTGCACCATGGCTGCAGTCTGGAGCAAACAGAGACTTGTCAGTAGCTAGGTGTAACTTCATGCCTCCAAACCACAATTGTTCTATAACTGTGGATGACTTCTATTAAAGCAGAACTTGTTTATCTGTTTGATCTGATAAACAAGCAGAACTTGTTTATCTGCTTGATCTGTAAATGGACTGAAGAGCTGAAGATTTTCCTATTCTGCCTGGCTTTCTCTTCAAAGGGTACAGTCCTAACCAACTTTCCAGCACTGGCATAGCTGTGCTCATGGGGCAGGTGCTGCATCCTGCAGTTGGGGGGCAGTCATGGAGGCCTTCTCAAGGCAATGTAATGTTTGTTTCCTTACCTTGGAGTTGCATTGTCCTTATGTCAGTGCTGGAAAGTTGGTTAGGATTGCGGCCTTACTTGCTTTTGGGTCTTGTGGTTGTGTTCCATATTTTGTTTTAATGTTTTATTGCACTATTCTTTATATTTATTTTACCATTTTTGCTTTTTACTGTTTTTTTGTCCATATTGTTCACCTCCTTGAGCACTCCATCTATTTGGAGGGAAAGAGGGGATATAAATTATTTAAATAAATAGAGAAGTACCCAACATGGCTGACCCAACATGCAAATCCTATCCTAATTTGCATGTATTTATTGCAGCTGTATAATACTAACCCCTAGTTCTGTACACTCCATCATGAGAATGCATTTGTCCATAGATCCAGATTTGGAAAAAAGAAATGTGTGGACACACGACTGTACTTGTATGAAATCAAACCACAGTTTCAAACCCGTTTGATTGTTGTTGCTTCTCCCAATGAATCCAGAGAATTTCCAGTTTGTGAAGGCATTAAGGATTCTGTTTGATAATCCTAATCTAATTGAAGAATTAATATTTGCAAGATCTGGAGTGGTGGTAAAGGAACCATGACAGTAAAATCAATCTCCATGCCCTATAACACCTAGGTTGTCCATACAGACGATGCAAGTCTAGACTCTGAGATGTTGCCTATAAGAGCACAATCCTTTTCCCACCTACTCAGAAGTAAGTCCCATTGAGTTCAGTGGGACTTACTCCCAGATCCTAAGTGAGTATAGAATTTGGCTTAAGAGTTGTATAGGAAGGTGTCCCTATTGCAAGAATCACAGATCAGCTGGCATAAATGCTTAGAGTCAGGCTGCAGAATCATAGAACTATAAGCCAATGTTTCTCAAGGTTTGTCGTCTGCTGCACCACTTCACTTGGTCCACCTATTTGAAGTACCACCGGAAGTAACTAGTGATGTCATCATCACCTGTTACTTCTGAGCTGAGACACCAGATGCAATGTGACAAACAACAGTAAGTGGCTTAGGGTGGACAGGAGGGCATTTCCGAACATGAAAAATCATGCTTTGGAGCTCTGCCTGCCATGTTGAGCCTCCTAGCACTGTTTGTTGCATCACGTTCCAGGTCTCGTTGTCAGGGTCCAGGCGTCCAGACACCACCTCAAGTACCACTGGTGGTACCCATCCCACTGATTGAGAAACACTGCTATAGGTGGATCATAGGGTTATCATAGGGATATCACCTATTCCAGTGTTTTTCAAACTGTGGGTCAGGACCTGCTAGGCAGGTGGCAAGACAATTTCAGGTGGGTCCCCATTCATTTCAATATTTCATTTTTAATATATTAAACTTGATGCTACCCTGGTATGTGACTGCATTTGAGGAAATGTTACAGACCTGTACTTTTTAACAAGCCACAATGTATATTCTTTTAACAATGATAGTCAATGGGACTTACTCCTGGGTACGTTTGGATAGGACTGCAGCCTCGGATTGTCAAAAATTATCCTGCTTGATAGGGTCACTTCTGACTATTACTTCGCTTTCAGATTAATGACATCACTTCTGGTGGGTCCCGACAGGTTGTCATTCCAAAAAGTGGGTCCTGGTGCTAAAGGTTTTGAGAACCACTGACCTTATCTAATCTTTGCATGGAAGCACAATACTCTGTTTCAAACACTCTGAATCCATAAAACCTGATCATTCACATTATGATTTGCACAAAACAAGAAGGGTAGTAGCAGTCAAAGCAAACTGAGCTGGTGGGACCTGTAAAAAATGCTCCAGGGGTTTTCAGGCATCCAGCTTTGATTTCCCATAAGTGCTAAGCTCTTGAATTCTGACTGTGTGGCTTGCCCAAATTTGGGGGATGCCATTCAAAAATGAACAGAAAACAACTCATTGGGCTTAGGACAGCGGCTTACTTTGTCAAATGTTATTTTCTTCCTTTATTTTAGACATTTATATTCTACCTTTCTGTCATTAAAAAATAGTGCCTGAGGAGGCCGTGCCATAGCCATACTCTATCATGGCCAAGAGTAAAATGGGCAGTGTGAACAGCAGAGGTGTAAAATGTGATATATGAGATGTTGAGCCCAGACACAGGTTTCAGAGGAAGCTAAGGAACGCCTTCTTATTAATGGAGTTTTGGTAATAGTGATAACTTGTTTGCATTTTGGAAGCATTCATACAGCCCGCCAGGATCCTAATATCATTTTAGAGGAAAACTGGATGTAAAAAAGAGGGTAATGTGATCACAAAAGGCTAATGAAAAGGAATCATGCATATGACAAACAAAACCTTCAGGCCAATACTAGTCTTGGTATCTTTTTCAACAAAGTCTGAAATTTTCTTATTATGGTACTACCGTGTGATGGTTTTAAGGCACTCTCCTTCTCAGAGCATTGTGCATCATAAAAATACAAAGCACTTTTCGTTAGCTCTCTTTTAAGAAACCTTCTCTAAGATATTGTATATATTAGTGGCTCTCACAGATTTAGCACCAGGACCCACTTTTTAGAATGAGAATCTGTCAGGACCCACCAGAAGTGATGTCATGAACGGAAGTGACATCATCAAGCAGGAAAATTTTTAACAATCCTAAGCTGCCATCCTACCCACGCTTTCCCAGGAATAAGCCCCATTGACTATCATTGTTAAAAGAATACAGGTTGAGCCTCATTATTCACTTGGGTTCTGTTCCAAGCACTCCCTTGGATGGCAAAAAATGCACTATAGCAAATAATTTAAAAAACAAAGTTTCTTTGCGGGTGATTTAAAAATAGCCTTGCTTACCTTTGTGATGTAAGATAAGAGTCCTTAAAAAGACAGTCCATCAATCAGTCCTCCTCCAAGAGCTTACAAAGAGCTGAGAGCTTACACTCAGCCCCTCCCTTTACCAATGCAAAGTGATCACCTTTCTTTCATGTGCTCAGGGGGAAGGGAGGTGTCATCTTGAGAGGGAAGGATTGATGGATTGTCAGTCAGCTGCCCCCCCTCTCTCATTAAGAAGGCTATTGTTAAAGGACTGTTCAGTTTTTTGAACTGATTTTAAAGGGATGCATTTTTCCCCTTCTCCAGGGATCAGCACATTCCTTCTCATTTGCAGTGTCCATTTGTGTTGAGTCAAAACCGTGCATAAAAAATCCATGTATAACGAGGCTGGACCGGTATACGTAGTAGCTTGTTAAAAGTACAGGTCTGTAACATTTTCCCAAATGCAGTCACATACCATGGTAGCATCAAGTCTACTGTATTAGAAATAAAATATTGAAATGAATGGTAACCCACCTGAAATTGGCTCATGACCCACCTAGTGGGTCCTGATCCACAGTTTGAGAAACACTGATTTAAATGAATGGGGCTTCAAAATGCTTGAGTTGGATTCCTTAAAATTACGTTACATCTATTTGCAGCAAGCTTGAGAACTGCTAAACTCAGAAAATAAATGGCAAAAAAAAAAAACTCAAGGATTTCAAAAATGTTGTGACTGAATGGTATCATTTTGTAATTATCTAAATCTGCTGGAACAATCAAACAATTTTTAAAATTGTTATTCTGCTCTATCAAGCTCAAACCATTATCATTGTATATTCTATCATTTAGCATATACATAGTAGAAGAGAGATCTCATGGGGCATGTAATGGCAATAAAATGTGGATCTGTTTTCTCATAGTGGGCACAATCCCAGCTCTTTTGCTGCGCGCTCCACATTAAAGCTAAGAAGAAGCTGTGCATAATAGTTCGTGCATGTTGCATTTACATTAGGGGAAATGTTCCCAGTGAACTACACTTTTTAACAGTTGCAACTTGGAATTTTTGAAGGCTGGCACGCTCAGGAGTAATGCAATAGAGAATAAGAGCACATCTGATTACCTCAGATTAAGCATGGCCAAATCCTATCTGGGCCTGGATTCTACCAAAGACACCAAGGCTCAGTACAATCACCACGATGTCTCTCTACTGATTGTTGCTTAGGAGCCACTAAGGGTCTGGGCTTGGCCAGCAACTGTCATGCCGTCACATGTGTATACACTGTGTCCAAAACTAGTTAACTATCGGTGACAAAAGATCAATGGTGACAAGTTCTGAAGCAACATCATCCATGAGCAAGGGAAATAAACAGCAGGAGGACCTTAAAATTGTATCCCAGTGGAAGCAGGAATGTTGGCATCTTTGTGTACATGAGCCTAGTGAGAAAGGTCACACACCCCCATTCATCCTCCACACTTGTGTATGCCATATGCAGGAAAGGAACAGTAGTATCCCAAGTTACTGTAGGCAGTGTGGGTACAATATTGGGTTTGGGCACAATAGATACAGGTTCAAATGCCAGCAAACCAGGATGACACTCACTGGATGGTTTGGGCAAGTCACACTTTCCTAGTGTAGTTACTGAGTCTCAGTGAACGCTCAATGCTCTTGAGAAGATCAGATAAGCTGATAGCTTAATGTAACTTGCTTTGGGCAACTAGAAGATAAAGAAACAAATCAAAATAATTTGCCTTCTAAGGAACAAACTTTCAACTGAAGCAATGGTTCCTGAAAATCAGTTCATGAATTCCAGGAGGAAGAGGCTTTACGACATGGCCTGCCCATCTACACCTAAGAAACTACTTGGATCCTCTCACTCCAGCCTCCCAATCAGATCAAACATGAGAAACAAACAGTGTGTTTCATCTCAGATATCTACTATCAAAGTCACCTTTCGACTGATGCACAACAGGGTCAACACACTTTGCGTTTCAGCAGCACAGTCTTAGAAGTGCAGGGTGCTGCTTTAGTGATGTGGCTCCTTGTTGAATTTAATAGGGGTCAGGGAGGGGAAGTCAGAACAGTGCTGTAGTTCTAATGAAAGAAAATTGCTGCTCAAGGTGAAAACAAAACCTCCTGTGAAGGGTGCTGCTGGTCTGCAGTTCTGGAAGCCTGCTCTATGAGTGCTACAGTCAGGGGGTTTATATGAGTAGAGAGGCTTGGGATTGAAGCAGGATGAAATCGCATGCATTGCTCAGGATGTTTCTGGCATCAGATTCAGAAACATCCATAGTTATTTGTGGCATGAACTCACAGGCTTTCCCAAACAGAGGTGGACACTCTGGGCAAATGTGTGCTCTATTTTTTCCCCATCTTTCCTTCCTTCTGGTGGTGTGCATGACATTCCCTACTAGATCCCCATCCACACTAAGACCAGCTGAGGTTCAGTAAGATGGCTGAAGCATGAACTCATCACGAGCTGCTTGGTCTTGGTCTGGTTGTCTATGAAGAGGAGTGGAGTCTTTCACCTTTTTAAAAAACAGCATGCAAAGCACCACAAAAGCATGGTAGGTGGAAAGTACCCTCACATAGTATCTGCAGTAAACTAGCTTGTTGTTGCTGCTGTGAATAGTTTGTACAGGGAAAAATCAGGACAGGATCCACAGCAAGGGTTAAGCCACCCCCATCCCACACTATGTTTCATGGTGTCTTATATGCCCCCCCCCCCATGTTATTTAAAAGAAAAATTTTAAAAATTTTAAAAACCACATTTAGGCTGCAATCCTATCCTCACTTTCCTGGGAGTAAGCCCCATTGACTATAATGGGACTTACTTCTGAGTCGACACGCATAGGATTGGGCTTTCAATGTCTTATTTGCTCCTTAGTGGTAGACCCTCTGCTGTACCTGCAGAAAGTTCTAGCATATCCAGTGAATAATCCTGAAAAAAAAATTGCCAGTCAGTGTACACTACACTGACCTAGATGGACTCAGTATAAAGCAGCTTTGTGCATTTATGCAAATCTATTTCCTTGTGTCTGTGCATCCACATGGAATACCCGGACTAAAGATTTTCTAGGATTTGTCAGAGGCAATTAGAAGCAATCTTAGAGCAGAATATTCAACATTTGAACAGTCAGCTGTTAATTTGGTGGCCAAGGGGCATTTTCCCCCAACTCTAATTTTTTTTTCCTCCAACCAGTTTGCTTTTATGGCTGCCTCACTCAACTCCTTTCTCAGTACAATTTTTCTTAAACTAAAAACACAGAGCATGGCTTCAAAAGAGTAGTGCTGGTAAAACAATACAAACCGTGATGACAGGAAGTCACAGGACCTTGCATGGAGGCTTGAATGTGTTCCAGTACTTGGTTTCAGGAATGGGCTGGTGGGGGGGAGGGGAACAACAGAGCAGCAAACACTTTCCCCACTGGATGCCAAAGCATTGGACTAAACACTTCCTGGTCCTACTTTGAAACTGGACTCAATTATTAACAGTATTTATTATTAACAGTATTTATATACTGCTTTTCAACTAAAAGTTCACAAAGCGGTTTACAGAGAAAAATCAAATAACTAATGGCTCCCTGTCCCAAAAGGGCTCACAATCTAAAAAGATGCAAAAAGAACACCAGCAGACAGCCACTCGAACAGACACTGCTGGGGTGAGGTGGGCCAGTTACTCTCCCCCTGCTAAATGAAAGAGGAGCACCCACTCCTCTTGGGTGGACTCAATCACCATTGTTCCCCTTAAGGACATCATACCTGGCTTTAAGAACTCCATTTAGAGGGTTAGAGATCAGATAGGAAGAAACTTTCTCATGCACAATCCTAACCAACCTTCCAGCACTGGCACAGCTGTGCCAGTGGGGCATGTGCTGCATCCTGCAGTTGGGGGGGGGGGGCAGTCATGGAGGCCTCCTCAAGGTAAGACAATGTTTGTTTCCCTAACCTCAGATTTGCATTGCCCTTATGTCAGTGCTGGAAAGTGGGTTAGGATTGCTGTCTCAGCCCAGTTAGATTTCCTTTTAAGGCCTTTCCATTTCAATTTGTCTCCATCACATGTTTGCCAGGCAGGCATTTAAGCAGCATCAATGCAAATCTCTTTTCATCACTGCATTGTGGCACAGCAATTGGAAGCACTCATCCCTTCCATTTGGGAGTCTGAGAGCGCAATCCTAACCCCTTATGTCAGTGCTGACCTAAGGGCAATGCAGCTCCGAGGTAAGGGAACAAACATTCCCTTACTTTGAGGAGGCCTCTGTGAGTGACACCCAACTGCAGGATGCAGCATGTGTCCCATTGGTACCGCTTTGCCAGTGCTGGAAAGTACTGACATATAAGGGGTTAGGATTGCAACCTGAATTAACTGGCTTCTCAGTGGCCAGAAATGTACTTCCCATCTCCCCAGAGAAGAGTGTTCATCGGAATAGGAAGGCAGTTGCTCGGAGACCGGACAGCCAAGGTGCCATGGGTGGGAGCTGCTTGCAGAGGCTGTCGTTTTCTGTGACTCTATGGACACATCCACTCGTTCTGGATTAATGTGGAATGGTTTCTTTGCTGCACATCAAGTGTGCAATCAGTGCTGAGGCACAGGAGGTTCCTTAATATAGTTAAATAAAAGAAGGAATTGCCTGTCAGGCAGGACAGAAATCTGTTCTCCATAACGGAGTGGGGCAAATTCACCCTGAGCAGCCTCATTCCTGGCAATTGTGCCCAAAACCAACATCTCTGCCTCAAGCTCACATGCCTTGGGCTTGGGGTGGGTGAAGGGAAGGAAAGAATGGGCAGATTTTTAATGCAGATGTCAAAATGTAACACTCTCTAGCAGACTAAGGGCCAAATCCAATGCTGGCCCAGCGCTGTGGCGCACCGTCACAAACCTGCCATAAGCCATACCCCTGCTGAGCTAGAACAAGGTAGAGGATGGCAGACTGCCACCCGCAGCTCTGAGCAGGCACCAGGCAGTGGAGAGGTATGTCTGGACAGGGAATGGTGTGGCAGGGGGAGGGAGTGGGGCAGAAGGGGGGGTGCAGATCTGAAGAGACCCATCATAGCCTCCTGGGACTTACACCCCAGCTGGATGCAGCGGTAGCCATTTTGGCGCTGCTACAGCCCTGGGTGCTGGGAAGGATTGCGCTGTAACTGTGCTGATATAAGTTCTTAATTACTTCTCTGTACAATTGTCTCTTCATACTTTATTCCTTTATACAACCATCTGGGAAATCTAATTGTAGATTCTGAGCAGCATGCATAGCCTAGAATTATGCATGTAGGGAAAATTTTTGTAACATGCTGCCTTGATCATTCAAAACATAACACTTTTACGATGGAAACATACCTTCTCAGAGTCCCATATTACCATTAAACAATATATTTAATATTACTTAATTATATTGAATTAAAAAAAAATATATTCTGTTTTGAAGCTGTTTCTTTGTTCCTTATTGTTCTTCCAAAACCCAGATCCTTATCACTCGTTCCAGGTCTGCATTTGACAGCAACAATAAGATAAATAAAATAGAGGGCTCATAAGAATAGCCTTGATACTAACTCCCCCTCCCCCAACCATCTATTCTTGGGTCTTATTTTCAGTAGTGTCTGGTCAGTTGCCATCAGTAGGCCTACAAGCAAGGGGTGAAAGTAACAACCCTCAGCTGTAAGCAACTGGAGAGATGGCAGGAATTCAGTTTGGGATTTTCCACATGCAAAGCACATGTTCTGTCATTGTGCTGTGGCCCCTGCAGACCTGAAGTCATACCCATCAGCTGAGAAAAAGGAAACAGAAACATTTCTTACCCACTGGGATTTCAATTGTTGAAAGCTGTCAACATTGCCCTACTTCTTCTGCCCAGGCGCTCAGGCGGTACTGTGCAGGCTTGTAGCACTGAGAAAATATTCAGGCGAAGAATGACCTACAGTCTTATACTGTAATGCCTAAGCAGTCCTGTACATGTTGGGTGTGCAACTTGAAATTGGGGCTTTAATACAGAACTATTAGAGCACGCACCACACGATTCCTGAACAGTTTTTATCCCACAGCCATAATTACGTGGAATAAGGCAATATAGTTGTTACCATGCTCCTGGGCATTATGGTCTGTTATACTGTTTTATATTATGATGCCTGTTGTACTCCCGGATTGGCCTTTTCAGCCACACTAGACGCTGTGCCAGAACCACCTTTCAGAGCGCGATATCATAGTCTTTCGAGACTGAAGGTTGCCAATAATTGCCTGTTGTACAGAATGTGTGGGTGAGTGTGTAGAGTGGGTGATTGTTGGAATTGTAGTATATATTCATGCTTGTCCATAGCCAGGGAGACAGACTGCACTTGCTCCCAGTGTGGAAGGGATTGTCACTCCCGAATTGGCCTTTTCAGCCACACTAGACACTGTTCCAGAACCACCTTTCAGAGCGTGATACCATAGTCTTTCGAGACTGAAGGTTGCCAACAAGTATCTCAAAGGTGCATAAATTTCATTGTGCTGCAGCACATTGACAATGAAGTTACTACTACTACTACTACTACTACTACTACTACTACTACTACTACTACTACTTTAAATTATGACTCATGTGAAGTAGATGGGAAGGCACCAACCCTTTCTAGTACTATTCCCTCCAGTAAGGTTGGAATATCTACCTATTGCTATCATCACAGATCGGCTTTCTGGCTGCTTGGTTTGGCCTCCAGAGGAAAGGAGGTGTGAGACCACATTGCTAATGCTGCCTCAGACAGCACGGCCAGCAATAGGAGAGCAAGGACACTGACATGCCATTTTAAGGTGGCCATCCATCAAAGCCTCATCAGTGTACACTGCATGTGTGTTAAGGAGGGAAATTATCTCTACTGGTTATTTTTGTCATGCTTCTACTCTTTGTAAACATTTAGTGCTGTGACTTGGTTGGCTCTGGAGAATGAAGGAGAAAAAAGGGATATGAATATACTGATTATTGTATCAAATTTTGTTCTCAGATGTATGCAAGATTTATGGCATTCAGTGGTTTTGACACTCTCAAATAAGCTATACTGATTTGCCTCTTTTTTTGTCTCGCACTGTTTTATTCTTCTTCTGTTTTTCTTATTGACAAGCTGCTCCTCATGTCAGGGTGATATTCTCCTCAGACTAACAAGTAACATGCCATGGTGTGTGTATATATACACACACACACCACTGGACAGCCTTATGCATCTTTGGAAGTTACACATTTTCAGAAAAGTCAGGACTTTCCAGATGACAACAAAACCTGACTTTTATTTTCTGATTTGTGCTAGGGCTAGTCCTGATTCAGTGCCCTTAAGTCAATATTCTGTCCCATACAGTAAATATTAGGTATAGCCTACCAGACGGGGTAGCTTTGCTGCAGGGTTACTATGCTTGCTATTTTGGAAGCAGTACCAGGAACCTGCACTGGAGGTGGAATTGTGTCACTTGGCACAATAATAGCACAGAGGCCCAGTTCATACTTTGGCAGCCTGGAAACCAGCATAATATTTACTTTGGGTCTGGCACCATTCTGGATTGGTCATGTGGGTCACATAGAACATGTGGCCAGATGCTGCTGTGGATCATATGATTAGGACAACGGCTGCATGACCCAACCTTCCAAACATTACTGAGGCAAGACAGAGTCAAAGCACCGTGAAGAGCATCAGTACACCCTTTCTAGTTCACCAGGCACATAACATTATGTGTGCAATCAGTGCTAGATGGAGGTGTGGAGGTATAATGGCCATGTTATTCTCTCACTCCTACCACCATAAAAGGGAGTGAAGAATTGCTAACATGCTTGAGACGGGAAGCCTCTTCCTGCCATGCAAATTGGCCTGCCACCAGTGGTGTAGCTAAAGGGGGACAGGGTGGGTCAATTATCCTGGCTGCCATGCCTTGAGGGGGCGTCAAGGGGGTGCCAAGGGATGCCTCTGAGGCCCAGAGAGGTTGCGCAAAGTCTCCCCAAGTCTCAGAAGGCCTCCTGGAGGTCTTAGAAAGGCACTTCCAGTTTTAGGTGAAAACCTGGAGGCCTTAGAAATGCACTTTTTTGGTTTTCACCTAAAACCAGAAGTGCCTTCCTAAGGCCTCCAAGAGGCCTTCTGAAGCAGGTGTGTGTGTGTGTGTTTAAAAAAAAGTATGGGCCCTGAGTGCCAGGTGCCCTAGCTACATGCCACTTTGGTGAGTGAATTCATCTGGATTCCAGTTTCATAGTAACTTATTCAGTGTTTCATTTTCAATACAACCATCAGTATTCTTAGAAAATAAAATCTCTTGATTTTTCTGCTAAGCACTTTTCATACCACCCTCTTAGCGCATTCAAAAACAGTTTCCATGCAACAACAGCTTTTCCTTTCATTCTCTTGTTTACTTGTCATTCAAGGCTTTCTTTCTCTTTCTCTCCTGGAGTATTTTTATGTAATCAATTCTTTCTCCGTGTAATTGGAAATCACTAAGCAATAGGCTCAAACATGGCAAGAAAAAAAATCTGACACCCAATGCCAGAAAGATAAAGTACAAAAGCCATTATCTGTAACTGTTGTCAGGGTGAATTATAAATATATGACCTAGTCCGGCGTGTTTATTATCCAGATTTAAAGCCATTGACTCAGCATGAAAATGACATTACACCAAGAGCTGAATTGTAATCAAAACTGATTTCTTCATAATGGAGTGACCAAATTATAGCTCCCAAACCCTGAGATAGCCATAAGTTTCACATGTCCTTTTGCATCAGAAGGCACAAGGTGGGGCACATTGTCATACTAGTACATGAAATAGCAGCTCTGTCACTACACTGTCTGGCAGTGAAGACACTATATATAGTACAGCCTCATTTATCCAAAAGGCCTGGGGGGGGGGGTATCAATAGCTGTGCAGAGATAAGACAGTGCTGTTTACATAGACATGTATTCTTGCCTAGTTGGAATATAAGGGCAATCTATACATTCAGAACTGTGGTACAGTGCTTCTGGGGCTGAGCCACTGCAGACTGCAGGTAGATGACTGCATGTTTAAATGCAGCTCAACAGCAAAAAGTCTACATTCATCAAAAGTTATTATGTCTTGGAACAGAGTTCCAACCTAGCCTTCTCCTTGATGCATCAGTTTTCCACTTGCAGGGATTTTTTTTTTTTTTTTTTGCTTCTCCCACATTGTACAGATCCAGAATGCTTTGTCCTGAATGTGCAGTTTTCTTCTCATTTCAGATATTCAGTGTAGTACAGCAGCTTGGGTTTAGACATGAAAGGCCCTTACTGAAATCCTTCCTCAGATATAACAATCATTGGATACCCTTGGATGTCGCCTTGCCTGCTAGCAATGCTTATCTCACAGGGTTCTTGTGAAGACAAAATGAAAGAAGACTACATTGTCATCCTACCATGGGCTATTGGGTGGAATATTTCAAATAACGGGAATTCCACCAGTTTCCAGCAGAATATTAGGTATTCACAATCAACCCTCCAGGGTGCAATGACGAATACTTCATGCCATTTATGTAGGGTTGTCAGTTTCAGCATCATCATTGTCAAATGGTTTAATCTTGCATCTACCACATAATGCTTGGAGACTTTGGGGATGAATGAAAGCATTCAAGCCATAGCACAAAATGAAGTCTTCTGTGTTCCACAGTGGAAAGGTTTTCTTGAAGCACACCTTCCTACTGCACTCACTGTGGGGAAGAGAAACTATGCTGGCTGGGTGAATTATCAGGCAGGCTTTCTGGCACATCCAGCTTTTCAAGAAAGAGCCAAAGGAAGGAATAGAAAAGATTTTCCTATATGTGATCACATGTCCTTGTTGCTAATATTCCTCTGAATGACACATAAGCCCAAGAGCTGAGCTGGATACTAACATGGCAAATCTTAGGCTTGCCAAGGTCTAATGCATGGTCAAGTGGAGTCAGAGAACATTTAGCCCATGGACATAAAGGAATTGAGGATATGCCCAGGTAGCTCAGTCCACTTTGAACAGGTATTTTGCCTTTTGAAAGGCAGGGTGGCATTTCAGTAATCTTGATCAAGGCCCGGAGATTCCGTGTCAATCACAGTGGAATGCAACTGGCAGCTTGTTGACCACATGGGGTTCTCAAGTTTACTCATAGCAATAAAACTATTTTGCCCTATCCAGTCTCTTCACAACACGCTTGAATAAGAATGGGAGGATTCTAGAAACACAAGTTTGCATACCACAAGTTCTGCTACAGATTTCCTGTCCATGTACTAGCTGGGGTGGGGGTGGGAGGTCAGCTTCATTCAGCTACGATTGACCCTGTTCTTTGCTTACTCTTCCATCTAGTTCTTGGGCCAGAAGTATACTCCAAATAATAACTTTTGCTAACCCTAATAATTGCAGCATTGTAAGTCACGTTCACACCCTTATTCTGTATCCCCAGGTAGCAGATAAATGCCTTAGCTATGCCACTGACTGGGGGGAAGCAGCAGAGCAAGTGGATGGCAAGCTGTTGGGGGAATAAGGTGGGTCTTCCCCCAATTTTCACTTCTTTAAAATCCCGGGCATGATGTCACTTCCAGTTGTGACATCACTTCCTGGGCATCATTTTGAGCTTGGCACCAGGCTACATGATCATTATTTATGCCACTGCATCTCCTGTCTCAATCTCAGACTCCTTTCCTCTCTTCCACAGCCTTATTTATTAGAAAGAGAGAGAGAATCTCAAAGTGCTGAAAAGATTATTATTACAGATAGTCTATTAAAACTTTATTTCCCTCTGTAAACAATGAGTTTTCCCATGGTAGGAAGCATTATATTATTTTTTCTTTCATATACTCTGTCTGAATATATATTAAGAAAGACTTGCTGAACAACTGCTTTGACTCTTTGCATAGCTTTCCACACAGGAGACATCAACCTTTGGCTTCTACTAACAGAGGGAGTCTTAATGCAAATCTTCACCAAATGACTGTCAAGCAGATGAATTCCTACAACATTTGACGTTGTAGATGTAAAAGGGAAATGGTTTAAAATAGATGGTTTGCTCTGAGTTTCAAGACTGGACCTAGTTTCACCAGATAACCTTTATTTTCCTAGAAAGGTAGTAGAAATAGCAACAAAGAAAATTTCCAGTGTCTCATGAAACATAGGGACTGTAGTTCACTGGGAGAGTAGATGTATAAGATCTCTGCTTTTGTTCCCGACCCACCCACTCCGGGGCCTTGGTTTCAGGTACTACTGGTACTTATAAAGACATCTGTTTGAAAGCTGAGAGAACTACTGTCAGTTAGAGTAGTAGACAGTACTAGCCTAAATCAGTGATTTCAAAACTGTGGGTCGGGGACCTACTAGAGCAGCTGGAGCACTGCTGCCCAATCACTATTATAGCCACATCCCTTGGCATATATAAATCAAGCAGCAGCATAAAGCCTCTAAAAACTTTTGAGAACCGCTGGCCTAGATTAACCATCTGACTCAGCAATTAGGCAAGCACACAAATAGGAGCAGGAGAGAATCCATGCTAGATCACATAAGCCTCACACAAATAAGAGCAGAGAGCCAGACTAGATTTGTATCCACACCACATTTTTTTTTAATCTCTTAATTGGAAATGAAAATTCATCTTGCCAATCCAGATTTGCAAAATAAGTGTCCTATTCATTTACTTCCACCAAGAAAAATGAGGTGAAAGCAACTTCAGGTAGATGTGACAACCTTGCTCCAGAATTTTTATGGTTTTATAATCTAAGCAACACAATTGTCATTTTAAAGCATTATTTATTATGCACTTCGGGCAAACTATATAGCATTAAAAAATAAAAATATGAAACATTTACCCTATAGCAATTGGAGATCAGAAGGCCTCATTAGATTTAAAGTGAACTGTACAGTTTTATAGCAGTATTCTCTAATTTTATCTGATGTCTCATTATAGAAGTCAGAATGGAGTTTGCTTTTTTTACCCCTAGGACTTCAAAGTCCTTTTTCTGTGCCTTGCATGTCCACTACTGAGATCTCAAACACAATACAGTTTCCTAGTCAGGTACAGGCTCCTTTCTATATGGGGCCTAGCATCTTCTTTACAAGGTAGGCTACAACATTTGGGGCTATTTAGGTAAAGCTGGCTAAGCAGGAGGATGTAATTTAGGCTTGTAATATTAGGCATGGCATGGAAATGGTGGATAGAGAGAAGTTCTAGAATTAGGGGTCATTCAGTGAAAGTGTTCAGCTGGAGATTTAGAATGAAGAGAAGGAAGTACTTCTCAATGGGGTGCAGAATTACTCTGTGGACTTCACTGCCACAAATAAGGTGACAGCCACTAGCTTTAGATAGCTTTAAAAGGAGATTAGACAAAGAGTCCAATCCTACACAACTCCCTGCTCAGTGATGCAGCTTTGCCAATATAACAGCCACTGAATCCTGTGAGAGAGTTTCAGCCTCTGGAGGCCTCTTTGGGCAAGGGAACATTTGTTTGCTTTCCATGGGATAAGTCTGTTCTGGCCTGCTGGTTCTACTCAGGTTGATACCAGCTCCAGTGGTGATCCTTGCCCCAGTGCCGCCTGGGGCTACAACCACAAGCCACTGCCCTCCCCTACTGACTGAGCAGCCCCGCCTCACCAGCTCTGCCAACTACCTCCCTTCTGGAGGCCTTTGGAGGGCCAGAGAGGCCACACACGGCCCCCACAACCCTCTCTGTAAGGCCCTTGAAGGGCCAAAAAACATCATTTCCAGGTTCACAGAGGAAATAGGAAGTGACATTATGCCCTTAGAAGGCATTCTTGAGGCTGCACACAGCCTCTCCAGCCCTCCGAAGGCCTCCTGAAAGGAGGCAGGAAGCTGGACCGGTGGGGGGGGGGGTGACAACACAGGGCCTGAATAGGACTGGGGTGAAATTCATGAAGGACAAACCTATGATTGGTAACTAATTATGATGGTTACATTATGTTACCTCGACGTTCAGAAGCAAAGTTCTTCTGAACATTAGTTGCAGCCTAACTAAAGTGAGAGAAGGATATACTTTCATCTCCTGCTTCCAGGCTTTCCTAAGGCAACTGGAGGTCATTGTGGGAAACAGAATGCTGGACTCAGTAGGCCTTGGCTAGATCCAACCAGACTCTCCCTGTGTTCATAAAAAAAGAATATAATCACTAGTGTTTGATTACTAAAAGTCATAATATTACTAAAAGTCAAAGAAAAGGGAAAATGTAAGTATCTTCAATGCAAATCTTCAGATTTTTTTCACCTCCTCTATAGTCATGCTGCAATGTTCTTTTGAATAGACTTTGAATGCTTTTTAAAATATTCTTCAGATTTTAGCGATTTAATATTTATAATATATTAGACATCTAACCATACAGCATGTCTTATTTGAATTCTGAGTGGCTTGCAATGGCATTTTGTATCTGAAAGTATAGCTAGATGATATGCAGTGATATCTCACAATGACTTAAAAATCTTCCATTTTCAGGTAGACTAGTCTGCTAGGAGAGACCTGTGTGCCTGCCACAGAATCTCTGCTCATTCCAGAAAATTCTGGAACATGTTCAGGGTGCCCTACTTACAACGTGACACTGGCGAGCCTCACAATTGTCCATTTTGAATTGAGAGGCTGAACTAGAACACACACACAATTCTTCTTTGGCCTTATATAGCACAGGCATTCTTTAGCATTTGACAATGCACAGCATTTGCAATAGTTAGCATTTGCAGTTGACAGCTTGTGAGATTTCATATTTGATTGCCAGAGACTCAAGAGATGCCAGCTAGTCTAAAGTATTCAATTTTATTTTATTTTTTGGTCTAGTGCACAGGTGTAAACATTTGGTCCCTGTTGCATATATGCAACGTTGGGTAGAAATGGCTTAAAATGTCACATTTAAAATGTAAATGACCTAATTGAAAATGCTTGATTCAGGTGTGTGTGAACATTTGTTTTAGCTCTATTACGTAGAGCAGAGGTGCCCAAGCCCCGGCCCTGGGGTCACTTGCAGCCCTCGAGGACTCCCAATGCAGCCCTCAGGGAGCCCCTAGTCTCCAATGAGCCTCTGGCCCTCCGGAGATTTGTTGGAGCCCGTGCTGGCCCAATGTAACTGCTTTCAGCGTGAGGGCGACTGTATGACTTATTGTGTGAGCTGTGGGATGAGGGCTTCCTCCACTGCTTGCTGTTTCACGTCTGTGATGCAGCAGTGGCAGCGAAGAAAAGGCTGACCTTGCTTTGTGCCAGGCCTTTTATAGGCCTTGATTGCAAGACCTTCATTCATTCATATAAGTTCATCTTTCATATATTCATTTATGTAAACTTATGTAAATTTATTCAAATTTGAAATGCAAATTAATTCTTTTTTCCCCGCTCTCTGACACAGTGTCAGAGAGATAATGTGGCCCTCCTGCCAAAAACTTTGGACACCCCTGACGTAGAATGACTACTTGAAAATACATGGGAGAGACCTAATATGGGGAAAACCTACTGACATCTTGTTCAGTACATGAATCGCCTGTCCTTTTTAATTACCTCTGTGGCTGAGATTAGTGGGACTATTATTGTTTCACAGCATCCTCCAGACTGGACTCTTTTGCCTTCAATAGCAAGGGAAGGAACTGCTAGTTTATGCTCTGGGAGTATTTCAGGGAAATTAGATTTGTTTCTGGATTCCACTGTAATTCCCAAGTTGATTTTCAGTATCTGGTGTTTTGTGGAATATCTGCTACGAATTCCGTAAGAGATTCTTAATCCCCATGAGGAGGAGGCCTTAAGAATGTTGTAAAATGGATGATATCATGAACTTTACAAAATGCTGGAAGCTGCTATGCAGATCCCATAAAACCTCTCAAGCCTGGGAACATGCCACATCAGCATGTGTCACAGTAGTCATGTCAGGACACAAGATTCAACTTTCATGTCACATTGGGGAGCATCACAGGTTGCAGATGTGGACAGACCTTTCTTTGTTGGAAGCAGACAGAAAGGATATGCAGCATCTCTTTGCATGAACAACCTGGGCAAACCAAAGTATCAAAGTGGGTGACCAAGGAATTTGTAAGAAACATAGTAAGATTTACACTTTCACTTTTAAATTGTAAGTCCCTGGTCTTTAAGACTGCAGATAAAGGGCACAATCCTAATGTGTACTTTGGCCGGCCCAAGTCCCTTGGGTCGGCCTGGGAGGGTCGCAAACGTGCCATAAGGCACATTTGCACCTCCTCAGGAGGAAGGCAGGCCGGTGCTTCCAGAAGCACCAGCCTGCGAAGGTTGATGGTAGCCTCCACGCCGGCTTCCTCCCAGCGCCTTGCGTCAGCTCGGATGAGCCAACACAAAGATGAAAGGTAGGCAGCACGGAGGTGAGGAGGAGGGAGGGAGGCGTTCCTGGGCAGGGGGAGGGTGGGCAGTGGGCAGCCTTGGGGGCAGGTAGGCAGGGAGAGGGAGGTGGGGCTGGGATCCAGCAGTTATGCCGGATCCTAACCCCCATTCTCAGGGAGAACGGAGCGACATCAAGCTGCTCCACTGTCCTCAGACTTGTGCCACCACCAGAGATGACACAAGTCCAAGGAGACCCATTGGAGCCCGGAGCCCTCACCCAGATGTTTCTCCTTGCCTCTGGCTAAGCCACTCATGGCCCCTATCCTGCACTGGATACAGCGCAATCCTCCCGGCTTGCCTGTTCCAGCGCAGGATAGGATTGCACCCCTATCTTTCAAAACATAGTGATTTTTACCATCAGTAATGTTTCCCTGAATGCTAGTTTTGTAACTCACTGAAAGCAACACTTACACATATAACGTGATCTTGTTCTGTGATAAGATTTTTTTTTGGGGGGGGGGGAGTCATTAATTGCATCAATGTTATAATGGGACATCGTTGATATTTCCTGATGCATATGTTCTTCTGAATTATTTACCTCTTTTGTGGAAGTTAACAGGGGGATGCAAAAGTGCAGTCTCAGTACCCTTACTGTAGCTAAAATTTTTAAATGGATTGAGTACCTTTAGAATGAATGGTTTATAGGTGACAGTTATGATTTTTTGGATATTTGGAAGCCTTTCTTAGATTTATATGTGTAGCATATTCATTGTTTATGGAGTATGATTTGTAGTATAGATGGCTGGGATTTTTCTTTTGTCTCTCTCACGTAAACTCATTTTTGCCCGGCCCACAGGTGTACATGTTAGGTCCCTGTTGCGTATATGCAACGTTGGGCAGAAATTGCTTTAAAAAAGTTTCCCAAATAAAAAAGAATCATATGCATTCTACTAGACTGCACTTACCCTAAGGAACAGAATGCCAATAAAGTGTAGAAAATCACCTTTATTGTCCAGTCCACAGGTAGGAAAAGAGCAATCCATAGGGTTAATGCAAACAGAAGCAGGATATAATATAACAGGATATAACTGTTATAAGAGGGACAGTATAGGATTACAATAGTTAAGACTCTGACAAGTGAGAGGTTAAATAGGGCAAAGATTCAATAGACTTTTATAGGATTCCAAATAATGTTCCCTCTAAAGTGCATGGCATGTGGCTGTGCACTTCCCTACCAAGCTCCGCAAAGCACAGAGTTTGGCAACCTGGATGTCTGGTGGTGACAGCATCACCAAATGTCCGGCAGTGGTGTTGCACCAAGTCACCATATAGCTGCCAAAGTGGTCTGCACACTGGTACAGACCTCTTAGAGCAGTGTTTCTCAAACTGTGAGTCGCAACCCACTAGGTGGGTCATGAGTCAATTTCAGGCGGGTCCCCATTCATTTCAATATTTTATTTTCAATATAGTAGACTTGATGCTACCATGGTATATGACTGCATTTGGGGAAATGTCCCAGGTCTGTACTTTTAACAGGCTACTGTATACATGCTTTTAACAATGATACTAAATGGCACTTACTCCTAGGTAAGTGTGGGTAGGATTGCAGCCTAGGATTGTTAAAAATGTTCCTGCTTGATGATGTCACTTCCGTTTATGATATCACTTCCGGTGGGTCCTGACAGATTCTCATTCTAAAAAGTGAGTCCTCGAGAACCACTACCTTAGAGGGAACACTGGTTCCATGACTGGAGCAGCTACTGGGGATAATGCATTTATTGGAACATTTGATGCTATATTACATATCTAAATAGGATATATTTAGAGGTATGTTTTAAGAAGCTGTGACAGGTTTGGTATTAAAAGTGGCATCATTTAACTGTGAATTGAAGCAGACACTGGGGTAAGTGTATTAAATAACATTAAACATAGGTGATTTTCTTTTTTACTTTCATAAAATGAAATCCAATATAATTATTAGTGTGGCACGCAACCATATACTAATTCCATCTGATCTACAGTGCCACTTTTCATGCTCAAAAAGCTGGGGGATATTTTTATTCAAATATGCAGTTTTATTGTAATGCAACATTCCCTCATTAGTCAGTAATAAAACATTTTAAATGCTAATGTGCACCTGTTAGACTGCATAGATTGCGCTGAAAGTTCTTGGCACAAACAAGCTTTAAACAGCTCCATGAGGTAGCAGGCTTAGATAAACTCCGTATCATAGCTAGGCTATCAACCAGATACTCCGGATGACACTTCGGCAATTACTGGAGTTAGAAAACAGCAAACATTCTCTTCTATCCCATGTGTGCCTTCCAGGGATTAAGTGAGGGCAGCTGTTGCCATATTGGTTTCAGAGCATAAAAAGAATGAAGCACTATCTTTCACTGTATCTAGTTCCTCTGATATAGGATGATGCAGGCTTTAGAGAGTTACAAAGAGCTGCGTTTTATTCTGTGTAGCTCAAGAGCTTGCATGTTCTTTTACCCACATAACTCATATCAATAAAGACACTGACATTAACAACTTCCTACCTTTCTTCCTTCCCATCCTGAGAAAGCACACTATAAAACTTACTGAAGCCTAGAAGATTGCATAGTTTGTATGTCTGGGGAGAATTTAAAAAATTTACAGTTAAAAAATGTGGGTTTTGATGGTTTTTAAACACAAAAATTGAATTGAAAATTGAAACACTTTAAAACACAAAGTTAAAGCATGCACACACAGTGATTACAGTACTTAGATGTGCAAATTTAAGCCTTTGTTTGAATGCTTGTGGATACAAGTGTAAGCTTGTAAACTTGGGTTCTATAAGCCATGCAGTGACCCTGAGTTATGGGTAACAGGAAGAGTCTTCTCCATATCAACTCTTGATCAACTCCTGATCTTGTTCCCAAAATGCAGGGTGAAAAACCTGTCTCTTCCTTTAAAATTGAATTGAATTTTATATATACTGTATGTGCATATTTGGTCTTATATTTTGTAGATTCACTTCACTACCTCTCAACAACCTTTCATAAAGGATTAGCAATTCAAAGTCAAAAGAACCAGAAGCCATCAAATCCCCAGGAGAAAAGATTCAGGTTCTGCAAAGGGAGAAGACTCAAGGAACCAAGGAGGACACTTCACCACCACTGTTCACAAGCTAGCACTTTAAGTTCAGAGCTCCTTGTACCAACAAGAGGCAGGTTGGTATATGTTTGCATGTACAGTATTCTGTAACCACTTGTCTATTATGTAATTGATGTCCTATAGTCAGTTATGTGGGTGTAAGAGGACAAAAGTAGAGAAAACATATTTCAAGCAAATGATGCTTACACCTCTGGAGAGTCCGTGTTGAATACTTCTTTGAACAACAGTTGCTGAATTAGTTTGATTCATTCTCAGTACATGTCAAGAATGGACAAGTGTAGTATATACAGCAGGGTACGCCAAGAGGACAATACCATGTACTATATTTATTACTGTCATTAACAGGGTAAGGGCATCTTCTCACCAGGTGTTTCATACATAAAATGTACGCACTGGTGTAGTGTTCCGAATTTATCCTTCTCTGGCTACAATCAGCTCATTTACTTCAGAGTGTACATGACAAAGTTCTATAGACTTCTGCAGACCAATCTGGAATAAGTAGTTTATGTAGTAATGTACGTAAAGTCCATCAATTGCATATAAACATCAGAGTTAATACATCCAGGGGATGTTTTATTTGGAGTTTTTAAGATTGACTTACGTTTAGAAATGAATGAGAATAGTGACTTCTTAGAGTAATGAGCAAACTCAGAGCTCAATCCTGTCCTCCCCTGCTGAGACAGCCATGCCAAAAACAAGTGCACTGTATCCAGTGGGGGGGGGGGATCAGGAAGCTTCAGTAGGGTAAAGGGATTTAAATTCCCTTACCCCCCCCCCCCCGCATACTAGTTCTCCAGCACAAATCCAAGGACAGAAAGAGGGCAGAGAGGCAGCAAAAATGGAGGGTAGGATCTGGTGTGGGCCATTGCTGCTCGATCCACCCCATCCCAAAGCCTCCCCGCCCCCTGTCCCGCCCCTTTCTCACTCTGGTTCCGCCACCTACCTCCTGCAGTGACTTATCTACCTTTGGGCAGCTGGAGGTCCGGTGATGCGGGCGGGAAGGCTCCGGCTTTCCTGCCGACATCCAGGCAGCGTGCTACTGCAAAGTACTTTCCGGCACCTTTTCAGCAGTGACCAGCAGCAAAACCTGTATTCTGCTGCTGGCCAGAACCCATAGGATTGTGCTGCTAGTTATTTTATAACATTCCTATAGGCATGATTACATACTCAACAAGTTTAAACTAATCAGCACATTTGATATCCACCAAATTTCTTTCCAGTATAGTGGTGTTTTCTCAATTACGCTTTTTAAGACATGTCATTATCTACCTCCTGAACCACCTCTTGACACCATTAGAGACACACAGGCATAAAATCAGAAATCAATTGAAATAGAACTAAGGGCCAGTTTACATGACCATCACTAGCAATCTCATCACTTGATTACTCAGTATTTGAGACTGATTCTTACAGGCATGTTTATCACTGGATAACTTCAGCATGAGATGACCTGTATGAGTAAATGGGTCACCACAGATCTAATACCACAGATAGAAATTTCATTTTTTCTTCACTATTTAAAAACAATGATTGGCAGTAGTCAGGTTTACACATCAGCTTACAAGTGTGCTGCGACCAAGTGTAGAGAAATGTATGAACTGGCTCCTCTGAAAGGTATTGTCAGTGAGGTGATGGAAAGTAATATGACAGTTCTCTTCAAGATGGTTGATCTATGATGGATTCTTTGCTTATATATGAAAAGGATCCCTTGAATCCTGGAGTGATTAACATGCTTATAAGAACAGAGCCACGTATCTAAGCCAACCTAAGGCCCAAATCCTTACCAGCTTTCCCGAACTGTGCCAGTGGGGCATGTGCTACATGCTGCAGTTGGGTGGCAGTCATGGAGGCCTCCTCAAGGTAAGGGAATGTTTGTTCCCTTATCTCGGTGCTGCAAAGTTGGTTAGGATTGTGCCTGTAGTATATCTAAACCAATACACTTGGTAATCTATCCATAATTTATCACAATTTCTATTTTATATACTTCCAGTTATTTTGAGTGGTCAAAGAAATGACTTACCTTTAAAATTTGGCCTTATTCGTGCATCATAACCTGATGTTCGTCCCATCAATTTGTCCAAAAAATCTGAAGGAGATAGTGTCTGTGAAGGGGATTTTCCAGATCTGGAATCATGTTCTTTACAGAAAGTTGCCCTAAACAAATTATTAGCTTCCATTAGCGACTATTCAGATGTCATTGTTTTCATGGGAAAAATCTAAGGCCAATTAAAAAACAACAACTTCACAACATATTGATTGTATAAATGAATACACTTCAGTTCTATCCTACATAATTATCATGTATAGAAGAATCAAGAGCATCACGACTTTTCAGGAATCAGGTCAAAACTGTCAAAGATTTGGATTTTTAGTCTAATCCAGGCTTTCATTTAATAACCTCTAAATAATCTTATAACTGTGACTCATGGTCCTGAATGGATCTTAAATGTAGTCCATTATGAAAACATCTTCTACAATAAGTTGGGTTCATTGTGGCTTGGGGAGACAGACTGACAAAACTTTAATGCATAGCAGTTAGAAACCTGGAATCAGTTAGTGTCCAAAACAATATACAAGTGCTGGAACAGGAAAAAGTTAATAGACATTAATTAAATGACTTGTATCTTCACCAATTCTGTTTATTTCCTCTGGGAAACACAGAGAGAGATGCGAGTGTTTTAATTTTCTATCAGCCCACATCAAGCAAAGATAATGGCCCCTTCCTGCAACATTCATATCAATTTATATCCTATTAGGTGTTAATTGTGCTCTCATGCTTTGATAGCTTTCTGCATACTAAATGTTAGACTTTCTCCCCAAAGATGAAAAAGAAGAAGAAGAAGCACTTAAAATGTACAAATTTAAGCCGAAGGAAATAAATTATATCATGAATCTCACATATATCTATCTCACACTGTAATATATTCTATTGTGACTTAATTCTGGACTTTATTTGGTGCCTGTTTTAATATACTATCTAATAGGGATCAGAAATAATCCTCTCAAAGGGTCTTATACAATATTCTGTGTTCCTATGCAATTTTTAAATAAGTGATAAAATCAATTAAATGGGAAAAGGTATCACATACATGAAAAAGAAATACTATCAATACAGAGAAATTATAGCACATCAGGAAATATTCAAATGCAATGTATGTTATCTGATGCTGTAAGCCAATAAGAATTCCTGGTTGCCTCACTATGAAATAGCAACATGTTACAACCTCATTAACTTTTGTTACACTGCATACTTGGTTTTCATGTTAACTACTGCTGAGTAGGACATGGCAATGCTTTTTTTCACAAATAGAGGGATGGGATTGGCATATCTTGGAAAACCGATAGAATATGCAGTAATAAAAGTGGGTAACTATTGGTTACAATTACAACTCTTTGGAATAACCTTTCAGAACACACTAACAGTATCATATAAATGCACCAGCAGTGACTTCTGTGGGCATTTTAATATATTTAATACTTCATACTTGTTATATATGTACTCACTGCCAGTGATACATATGCCCTCCAAAGAAATAATCATATGGAAGCTACAGTTCCATATGCACTTACCTGGAAGTAAGCCACAATGAACCCTATGGGACCTCCTAGACATATATAGGATTATGCTGTTAGAGATGTTGCTTGACATAATCAAAAATCTACTGGAAGGGAGACTTCTTTATAGATTTCCCCCAGCAAGCAAAGATCTGCCTTTCTTCCACCACATGCATGAAATCATTTTATCATGTTCTAGGTGAAATAATCCAGAGTAACTGCCATCCACATAATCCCCTACCCACAATCATTAATAAATCATATTCTATTCTTCACAGATAATACATGTAGGAAAAGGACATTCATCTTTTCATCATCCTGACCATGAGTACAACAGGGTGGCATTAAGAGGAAACTAATCCACCTGAAGTGATCTGGAGTGCATGCCCTCAGACACAAATAAGCCCCTTCCTGACAAAACTATCCCACAGGAAGGCGAGAGACTCTTGGATACATTTCAACAGTATTGGAGAGGGTTAACTAAATTGCCCAAGGAAAATATTGTCAGTTTCATTGCCTATAAATATTTTGCCATTACTCAAACTTGTGTGGAATTTTTAAGTGCGTTACTAAGCAACAGCTTTTTTTTTTTTCCAAAATAGGAAAGCTGTCCCTAGCCTTTACAATTGAGGAATGAAATATTTACAGACTCAGCAAAAAATAAGTCAGATTCACAGGGTAGTAATATTCCTTGGTAGTTCTCCATTCCTGCACCTTTAATAGAAGCTTACAGAGCATTTGCGGTCTCACCTACCTGAAGTGGTGTGTCTCTAAGAAAAAGGCAAACAAGGCTGTCAAAATGTTCACTAGCTGTCGGTTCATTCCTCCTGTTGTCTGCGTTGAATGTGGAAAAATATCCCAGAAATGATTCCAGAGTCAATCAAGGGGGCAGGTGAGGGAACCGAAAGTACTATGTCTTGTCTAAATTTCCAGACCCGGTAATAATTTAAATTTCTTTAAAAGCAGAAAGAGAAGACCTGCCTTCGTACACATTGGAGATGATAAAAAATCAAAAGTACCAGTCCTCGGAATCATGGTTAGGTTAAACGCAGGCACATCCCAAGCAGTCAACATGAAAGATACAAAGCATCTGAACTGGTGATCTTCTGGGCAGCTTTCCACCAAATACTGAAGCTCTCCCAGCAGAAAACCCAAAATCCTTCTCTACCTTAGCATCATCACGTTGCACGTTAGCATCAAGGCTGCCACGTTGGTCTTGTCTTCTTGAGATGCTTCTATTTCCCTCGAGCTTTCAGATCGGTGTTTTTAAGAATCGTCACTAAAAATTGGGAAGAGGCGGCTTTGCCTCCCCCCCCCCAACCCGTTCACTTTAGCAGCAAGTTGTAAATATCAGAAGAGAAGGATCATTGCTGAGCTCTAGGAAAAAAGCTCGCGCTCCCTGTGCAGGAATGAGAGCAGGAGCCGCGATGTTCCACTGACTATAAATTTCAGCACTTGGACAGCTCCGTGCTCGGCTTGTGCGCATGCTTCTGGCTCCATCAAACGTGACTGGGGTTCCGAGACGTTTCCTCCTCCAGAAACAGGGGCTTCACTCTCCCGTCCCATCCCCTGTTTGCAAACCCATCTGCTGGCCCTGGAATAAGCAGGCGTGCGCGCGCGGAGGGGATGGGCCGTTCTGAGGACGTGCAAATTGAAGGCACATTTCAACCATGTGTGTATTTGTCATGGTACAGCAAAGTGGGGGGGGGGAGTGAAAGCAAAGAGGAAATGCGGGGGGGGGGGAATCTATGCACTTTGGAAAGGAGGGTGAAAAAAAGCCATCAGGGTTGCATTGGTGAAATCACAAATGTTACATGATTTGTGGGTCTCAGTTATTCCCACGCCAACCACCTTTCAGCAGTTTCCAGAAGGGTTAAAGCTGCTGGAGTGTAAGAGCCCAATCCTATGCATATCTACTCCAAAGGAAATCCCTTTATAATCAATGGGGCTTACTCCCAGGTAAGTGCGGATAGGACTGCAGCCTAAATCACAAGAGAGCCACTGCCTCCCAAGGTTGCCTTCAGAGCCAGGGGAACTGCCTGCGAACTGTAATCCTATCTTACTCACCAGAAACAAACGCCTCTACTTGCGATCCTCAACACCCTTACCTGGGAGCAAGCCCCATTTAACACAAAGGAACTTACTTCAAAGTAGACATGCTTAGGATTGCAGTGTTAGGAAAAGGTAAGAAGAAATATAAGGGGTGTGTGTGTGTGTGTGTGTGTGTGTGTGTGTGAGAGAGAGAGAGAGAGAGAGAGAGAGAGAGAGAGAGACCATTTAACTTTCCATCAACCAATTGTAGAAAATGGAACCTAGTGTAAATGTTAAGATAAATTTTCAGAGGGAAATAAGATAAGGCAGAAATGAATTGTAGATGTCATTAGTGGAAAAGCGATGACACTATCTACTCACTTTTCATATACCACTTCTTACACCAGACCAAGTGATCCCAACCCATTCCAGTGACCATGACCAGAGGATCACTGTTGTGCTTTGTTTAGTTCCAGCTGGAAATGACAATAAGGGGAAGCTCAAAGAGAACATGCCTAAACTAAGTGATCACTATGGCACTAGGGTATTTGTGTCCTGGACTATTGTGAGCTGGTCAAATGTGTCAAATGTGTCTCTGTTATTGGCATCTGTGGACATTCACATGGGGTAATAAACCCCATGTAATATATCCCAGCCCTAACCCTACCTTTGCGTTTTAAAAATAAAAAAGTACATCTAATATAAATATACATATATTGAGATGCAAATGTCTGGGACGCAAAAAGAATGGATGCATACGTCCAATTAGCATTCCAGCAGTGCAAAACCTTTTATGGCATGAAAGCCGGGCCCTTGCCACATGCTTCTGGGCCACTTCAACAAATGTACAGTGGCACAGTGTGTAAAACTGAGGCCTCCGTTGGCACTGGTAAGTTGGTGACAGAAGCGTGCCATGGGCAGGGAAGAGGACTGGATCTCGGCATGCTCCAGGATCCTATCCCCTTTCCTGGGCCACCTCACCCTTTTTCTCTCCTCATGGCTGGCATATGCCTGGCATATGCTGAGGATACCCATAGGGGTTTGGGTAGCCTACCAGAGAGTTAGTAAAACTATTTTTACTTACCTCGTGCAGGTTGTCCAGTTGCCCCTCCCCACCATTGGATGCAGAATGCACTTTGCCACCACAGCAGCCTCAGGGCCAATGGTGGGGGATAGGACTGGGCAGTCAATGTCTGAAGAACAATATTTTGCAAAGCCCTTTTTCGGTCAGAGTTAATATTGGATTCATTCACAAGAATCACACAAACATTTTTTTATATTTCTTCTGCTCTAGCAATTTGCTTCAGTCGATCAGATATGGATACCTTTACATGCTTCCTATTTGGAGATTGCTACATGTTGCTGCAGTTTGCAATCATCCAGGGAAGGTTCTCATTTCCACTAAAGCCAGATCAAGCCTGAGGCTTGTTCCAAGATCAGGGAAGTGCAAAAAACCATTTCCTTCCTGGCATAATGACACCACCTCTCAATCCAGCACCCTATAATAGATAAAATGTTGTCACGTCACTGCACAGTTTAGTAATTCCGTTTTTAAGTATTTCTATTAATCTGTTTCTCATTGTTACAATTGAAAATCACAACATGCTGAAGAATAAAACTGGGCTGAAAGCATGTTTTTCTGTCTTGAGCTAAACTGTGCCCCACTAGCTTATTTCTTGAAGATCAATTCCACAATTGGTCTGCACAGACACACAATGGATCAGCTCAGAGCAGCTGATGGGATGTATGGTCATTAGATTTCCAATCGCTTCCTCCCAATATTGAAACTGACACCTGCTGTTCTGTGCATTGGTCTTTCTTGCTTACTGCTGCTTCTGACCACCTTGTTTCAGTACTCCCACTTGTAACAATGGTGCTCTTTAAGTGCAACTCTAGACATAAAAGTTGTGACTTCCATGCAGCTGGGATAGCATGGCCAATCATTTAAGCAGGAGCTATGCAGGTCCTGTCTATGGACTCAGCACTGAGTCATGGGGTAGGGTGCTGAGTCTGTGGGAAAGATACATGATGTTAGTTCCTGCCCATGTGACTGCCCGTCATTTAAACATTTACTCAGTTGTGCATGCAGTACTTGTGGAAAAGTAGGTACCACTTAGTTAGGATAATGGCTGAAGAACCCCACTATTTAGAATCCATCTGGATGCTTTGGTACACTCCAGTTGCCCTGTTCATCAGGCCAATGACTTTTTTTAGTTCTTCAGCTATCACAACTCGTGTTCTGAAGAATCCCATACTTGAGAATAATGGGAGCTTGTGTTCCTGATGAGAATACAGGAATGCAGGAATGCAGGAATATGGGAGCTTGTATTCCTGACTCACTGATGGGCTATAAAACCAGTGGTAGAACGCTGCACAGGAATTTCCTGTGCAGCATTCTACCACTGGTTCTATAGCCCATAGGTGAGTCTTGCATATTTGAACAGTGAGCCACACATTTCTGGACTTTAAAATGTGTTTCAGCCATTCTGCTGATCTGGTGGTGGCCTGTAAATAACTCCTCTTGTACTTCCAAATGATATTTGGGTTGGGTTGGCATTGTCCACTTGCAGCTCTGTCATAATAACAGGAACATGTTTCTTTATGTCCCTTTGTGTATGAGTGTAGGCATAGACTAATAAGACCCAAGCAAATCAGTTATTCCATACATCTCAGTTTTGTAGCTAGGTTTATCAGCATCTTGGGAACAACAGTGTACCCAATATTTTCAAACTTGTTAAATAGGAGGGTATTTCTTATTCCTGTGATGTGAAAACCCTCAGTTAATTCAACACATTCAGTTGGTCCAAGGTCATGGCTTTAATGTTATTGATAATAAAAATACTACTGATAATAAAATATGCTTTATTATAATATATGTTATTAATTTATGTTGTTATTTATAATAAAAAATAAATATTTTTATTTAATTAATCAATCATACTACCACTGCTTTTAAAAACTGTGATTAATTGGTCACATGGCACAGTTAATTGACTTGATTTTGTATTTCCTTTACCCAATTTATACAAAGCAGCATCCCAAATAAGATGTTCCTTAGCCTAAGGCCGCAATCCTAACCCCTTATGCCAGTGCTTTCCAGCACTGGCATAGCGGTGCCAAAGGGACATGTGCTGCATCCTGAAGTTGGGTGTCACTCACAGAGGCCTCCTCAAAGTAACGGAATGTTTGTTCCCTTACCTCAGAGCTGCATTGCCCTTATGTCAGTGCTGGAAAGCACTGACATAAAGGGTTAGGATTGCACCCTAATTCATATATCTTCTTTGCGTCCTACTAAGGGAAAAAACAAACAAACTTGACAGAGCGATCTTGCTCTGCACATGAAGGGCAAAGTGTGAAGGCTCCTACCATGTTGGAAAATAGCAGGGCACCAAGTATTAGCAAAGCAGCCTGAGGGTCTCTGTTCATCCTGTTGCAGGTTGCAGAGTCCTAGGTTCCATGCCTACCTGCCAGGAGGATCAAGTGCTGCTTCCAAAAGAAAGCTGAACTGATCTACTTTTTCCTCTTCTCTGTCTCATTCCTTTCTCTTGCCACTCAGCAAAAGAAGCATTTATGGGGCATGGTCACCACTGTTCAACTGACATGGATTGTTGAAAGGGAGGTTGGGAGAAATAGAGTTGACTGGTCCAGACCATTTGAGAAAACTTTATGCTTGGTCCTCTGAACACATGAAGCCAGACAGCTCTCTGAGTATCAGGAAGGACAGGTTGTGAATTAGGTCTTTGATAGTTTATTTTTTGCCCTGCACAAACTTTGAAAACATTTGCCATCCGGCTTCAATGACCTGGGCTACTGTTTACCATCAAGTTTTTATAGCAACAAAATTATGCTCCACAAATCGTATTCAGGGTCAGAGGAATACAATGTATATAATTAAGATCGACAGTGTGACAAAACTATTTTGTCCAGCAGTTCCCTGCCTTTCCTTACTAAGGCTGTAAGCATGCTCTACTGAATGGCATCAGCTTCATAGATGAGAAAACTCTTTAGTTTCACTTTAGGCCAATGATGGCAAAAATAGACTATGGTGCAGAAGCATGGAACCAGCAGGTCACCTACCACCTCATCTATATCTACTGTTGCTTGGACAGAAGAAATATAACAGATTGACCATTTCTGTAATTGTATGTATAAAGTTTACCTTTCTTCCATGATGAAACTCTGGGCAACATCACACATAGGCTTCTAGGTGCTCTTCCATCCAAGCACCAACCAGACTTAAAGCAGTTTAGATTCAGCAAAGTTGTCACATTGTGTATCTTCTGATCATGCCGTGGAGTCTGCCTGTTACTGCCAGCCTCAGCCAGCTTACCCGACTTAGGGCCCAATCCTATCCCACTTCCCAGCACCAGTGCAGCCGCAATGTTTCCTTACCTTGAGGAGAGCTCTGTGACTGCCTCCCCATCAAAGAATGCAGCGCACACCCCACTGGCATGGCAGCACCAGCACTGGAAGCACTGGATATGCTTCCGTAGCTACAGCAGAGCCAAAATGGCTACCACTGTATCCTACGGTGCCAGGGAAGCAACCAGAGTACTCCTCAGGGTAAAGTAACAAATTTTCCCTTACCCAGTGTCGAGCAATGATGATCCCAATAGGTCTCCTTGGGTCTGCACCTGCTATTGAGTGGATGCAGAAGCAAGGAGACCTTGTTGGATTTTTTTGGCTCAGGAGGGAGCATTGTATTCAGCAGCAGAGTCTGCCACTATTTCCACCCTCCTCCCAGACTCAGTCTGTTCCGTGATCCACCCTCCTTCCATCCCCCCCCATTCTTCCATTTCACCCCCTCCCCACCTTCCCTCCTCCTTCTCCCACCCCAAAAAGCCTCACCAGCCACCAGCGGGAAACTTACTGCTTGATGCTACAGCAATGCATCAGGATCAGTGCAATGGTTCAGGATGTGCAATGGTTCAGGATGTGCAGGATCCCAAAGGATCTCCTTTATGGAAAACTCGTGCCAGGAAAGCGCCCTACAGGTACACCACAGCTGCAATACAAGGACATCTGCAAGAGGGATCTGAAGGCCTTAGGAGTGGACCTCAACAGGTGGGAAACCCTGGCCTCTGAGTGGCCCACTTGGAGGCAGGCTGTGCAGCATGGCCTTTCCCAGTTTGAAGAGACACTTGGCCAACAGTCTGAGGCAAAGAGGCAAAGAAGGAAGGCCCATAGCCAGAGAGACAGACCAGGGACAGACTGCACTTGCTCCCAGTGTGGAGGGGATTGTCACTCCCAAATCGGCCTTTTCAGTCACACTAGACGCTGTTCCAGAACCACCTTTCAGAGCGCGATACCATAGTCTTTTGGGACTGAAGGTTGCCAACAACAACAAAGCTTCATCCTAATGCTGAAGTGCAGTGCTGACTCTTCTTTATACCAGTCCCAGTATGATCCAGGAGAATTCAGGGGAAATTTTTCTTAAAACAATGTAAGGTTCAGTTTAAAATTGTAGAACTTGAAGGTGCTTTCATTGAGGCAACTAGTTCCATAGAACACATTTTGGCTCTAGATGGGGCTTAGATGAGCATTGCATTGTGCAGGTGTTGCTGATGTCACAGCCCAGGTTTTGATTACCCCCCTGGAGCTGCTGTTAGCTGTAAAGAGAAAAATCTGCAGGCACCCATTCTGCCTGTATTAGTTTCCCGTCCTCGGCCAGGAGTAGATTCAGGGCCCAATCTTAACCAGTGCACGCTGGATAATGAAAACCTCGTAAAGTCCTAGGATGGGTGGAGTGCTGGTGCTAGCCTAGCACTGGCCAGTGCCAGTGGAGAACCGGAGCTCAGCAGTCATGCAGAATGCTGGGCAGCAGAGAGGTAGGTGGGGGCCCAGGAGGGGGGAGGAGGCGTTCCAGGGTGGGGGGAGGCGGAGGGAGGGCAGGAAGGAGGTGTGCCGGGAGGAGGGAGTGAGGTGGGAGGGAGGCGGGACCAGTGGAGCTTCATTTCATCGGATCCTGAGCCTCCATGTTGGGCTCACTGTCTGAGACGGAGGCGCTGAGTACTACACTGACCCTTCAGTTGTTTTAGAATTGAGTAGTACCATTGCGGGGCTACTCACTTTACCCAGGGAAAGGGAAGAAAAGTCTCCTTCTCCCGAGGAGGCGATGGCGGCTGCTTGGGGCACGCCGGATGCAGTGGCAGCCATTTTCGGCACCGCTGCAGCCCTATGTGCTGAGCAGCTCAGGATTGGGTTGCCTGGGACTAATTGTGATTTGAGCTCCAAAGGCTCTCCCTGAACCATGATCTCAGTCCTAGGACTGGGGCCTCACAGTTGCTTTTAGAAGAATAAAATATCAATGAAAACTATGTCCTGTGTAACGTCTAGTTTCTGCCCCTTGACTTCAGCGAGGTTTCAGCATCTGTTTTAGAAAATAAACACCACATACCACTGCAATAAAAAGATGATCCAAATACGAGTACAACATTTCAAATGCATGTTTGGCTGTTTTAACAGCCATCCAAATTCTTAATAGTGGCACCAGGTAACAGTAACCCCAATAATGGCAGCTGTATAAAGTGCACCTTAAAAAAAAATAATGCCATTTACAACAAAAGTCAATAGCAAATGTCGTTAAAAGTGTAGCGAAACTGAAGGTAATTCAATGTGACGGTGAGTTGAGCTTGGGATAAAAAACATTGAGTCTTGCCTGCTTCTTGAACTGTGTGATAAAAAGTGTAATTGAGCAAAAGAATCTAGAATTAATAGCAGTTCATCCACCCAGCTTTTTGAAGAAAAAACCCTACAGAAAACAGAAGTATTAACTACAGTCCAGCTTGCAAGGATGTTGAAGTCACACCTTATATTAAATCCAAGGTTATTTCAGGATCAGGCAATAGCTCACCATTTCAGTTCTAATGCTTAATGAAACCAAACATCCCCCCCCCCAAAAAAGCACCAAAACGAAATCTAAATAATAGAATCTATATTTATTTAAGCCAGGTAGGGTGTTAAGGAAAATTTAGGGACCCCAGACTGCATAAGTCTGGCTCCTTTTCTTCTCATATCCCTCACCAAAGCAGTAGCATAGTGTGGGGGGGGGAATGGTAAGTACTACAGGTGCGACAACATGCTGTGTAATCAGCACCTCCCACTCACCATCAGAACCATTCTGGAATGGCTCTGATGGCAAGTGAGAGGAGCCAAACTGTAGCACCTGCAGTACTTACTGTTCACCCCATCCCCAGCTACACTGTTGCATCAAAGTTTGCAGTCAGATCCATAGTGAGACTAGGTCCATATTGTCTACGCTGTGTGATAGCAGTGGTTTCAAACACTCTAGAAGTCTCTCAGCTCTATCTGGTGACACCAGGAATCTTCTGCATGCACACCTTCTGCTCTACCATGGAGCTGTGGCCCCCATCCCTTCTTCATGGTGCTTTTTTGTTTGCTAACCATGACACTCAGAATCAATCAAGGCCAAAACCTCTGGCTTGTTCACTTCATCTTGTTCCTCCAAACATCAAGCTAGTAGTTACTTTTATCCTTCAAGTGCTAAAACTAGAGGGCTTCTAGGTTATTCACTCACTAACTGAAGAATCACTCTTTTGCTCAGTTGCCCTCTCCCAAACCATGTTGGACGGCAGGCAAGCAAGCGATGATCAAGAGATGAACAGCAGCCTTAATAGCGTTGTGGTAAAGTTTCTCAGGTGAGCAAGTAAGAGGCAATGGCAAAGAGGCACTACCACCATTCACTCATCCTTTGTCCACCCTCAGTTGAAAAAGGGCTTGTAGGAGGAGGAGTTGGTGTGCTGTGGGAGAATCCCAGCTCCATAGTTTAAAGGGTGTCTTGTCCAAGGACCCTCCATATGGTGAAGTCAGTATTTGATTAGTCTATAAAATTAGATTTCATTTTACATAAGAACAAATTTGGACTGTGCTATACTGTATGTTAACTGAGTTCCTTGTTTCTAAACACACTAGTACAATCTGAGTCATTACCTTTTATTGTTTGCTTCATGGATTCCCACTCTTGACAACCTCATTACAAATAAACAGTCTTGTTTGCTTTATTTATGATTAGCGTGGACCATAACCAGGGAGAGGCATCTTTACAGAAACTGTGAACCTCAGAAGCTCCAATACCAAAATTGGAATTCTGATGGGCAAGCACTCGGTTCTAATATTTCTAATTCAAGATCAGAAGGGGTAAATGACAGCAAATCATAGCAGAAAGCAATTGTACAAAAGAGCTGTCTAATGTAGGCCTGATTATGCAGCTAACAAAGAGTTGTTTTGTTATTGGGCTATTAAGATACTTTACCAAGTGAATATTGGATTCCAGAAAGTGTCTACAGGAAAATGCTGCCACAGTTCTTGATTGCATTTCCAGCAATTACTTTGATCCAGATGGTTTGCATTCATTGCTCGAAGGTTTGCACAGAATCATAAAGCCACATAAACGGTAAGGATGGATGCAGTCTGAAAACAATCCACTCCAAATTTCTTAAGTTCCTAGTGGGCTGATGTACATGGCTAGTGGGTTAGTGTTTGGTTTGCTGGTTTACAAGTTCCAGAGGCCTACCACTGGGGAAGGGAAGCCACCCCATCCAGTTTGCTCCTAAACAACCACCAATCTGACCAAGGAAAAAATTATTTCCAGACTCAAATATCATTGTCAACAAAACTATGACCATGCAAGCAGTACCGTTCTGCATTCAACACCTATTCTGCAGGAATTGCAGGTTTGGGATGAAACATATTCTACATTTATTCTACTGTCTGTTCTAGTGGCTGTCTGCTGGTATTCCTTTGCATATTTTTAGATTGTGAGCCCTTTTGGGACAGGGAGCCATTTGGTTATTTGATTTTTCTCTGTAAACCGCTTTGTGAACTTTTAGTTGAAAAGCGGTATATAAATACTGTTAATAATTTAAGGTCAGACCCCACATGCCAAGAAGAAATGCTGATTCATAAGTGCACTGTGCAGGTCTTCAACATGTCTTCCAATTCTGAAAGCTAGTGTAGAATCAAGGGTGCTTCTATGAAACTGGTCTGTTTACCAAAATGTTCAGTTTTCATCACTACTGTAAGTTTGTAAGGTTGCCTTCAGCAAACCACCATCTTTCAGCCTGTAATATGATGGCAATAATCTTAACCTACCTTATAAGACTGTTGTCAAAGATTTCTGAAAAATGATATGCTTTAAATACTCCGATGTAGATATTAAGTATTATCCTCGAGATTAATTTTTTCCCAAGGAGAAAAAGCGCAGAAAGCAGTGTTATGTATTTTTATTCCAAGGGCACGTTTTTATAAATTATAATGATAAATTATAATTGCTTTAGAAGTGTACTAGCTAAGTGATATGAGTGGTATAGCGTCAGCAGATACAGCCAAAGGGCCCAATCCTAAACAGTGCGCACTGGCTTACCACCGGTGCGCACTTTCGCAAACATGTCATAAGGCACATTTGTGAGCCCTTAGTGCCAGTGGCGCACCAGAGCTAGCCCAGTGCCAGCTGGCGCTGGGCTAGTGCCAATGGAAAGCTGGTGCTCTGCCACTTGGCAGTCACCCAAACCACCAGGTGTGGAAAGGTAGGTGGGGGCGGAGGGGAGGTGGGAGGAGGCACTCCAGAGCTGGGGAAGGTGGAGGGAGGGTGGGGAGAGTGTGGGGACGAAGTGTGCTGGGGGGAGGGAGCAGGGCAGTAGAGAGGCAGGACTGGTGGAGCGCCTGTCCCCTGGATCCTGAGCCTTCGTGACGGGCCGGTGGCCTGACATGAAGGCTCTTGATTCTACAGCAACCCAAGGGTTGCCATATAAATAGTAACCCCATTGCAGAACTGCGTGCCTTACCTGGGGGAAGAGGACAAAAGTCCCCTTCCCCCAAGGGGTTGCTGGTGCTGGTTAGCGCTCAGAATTCTGTGGCAGCTATTTTCAGCGACGCAGCAGCCCTGCGCTCCAGGCAGCATGGGATTAGGCTGCCTGTTATTACCCATGCACCCCCCGGTCCATTTTTTATTTATTTATTTTGCAGATTTCTCAGTTTATTTTTTTTCAGATTTCAAGGGATTTTTTGTTGTTGTTTAACAAAAATGAGAAGTGCGGAAAGCAGTGCTACGTGTTTTTATTTCATTATCACTGAAAAATCATATCTCGACCTATAATCAAAATGTCAAGTATTATCATTAAGTGCAAATCTTGTCTTTTCATTCAACACAGCGGCTAAAAATAACACCATACTCTACCAGCAATGCATTAGAAATTGTCATTGGAAATACGTATATAACAATGGAGGATACTCCATAATTTACTAAGTGTAAACAATAAACTACTCCATACAAGAGGAAAACAGAAAAGATACAATGAAAGGGAGAAGGCAGGTCAGCTTTTAGAAGCAATCAACCAAGTATTCAGTCTGACAGTAAAGTTACACTGCTCCTTAAAGCTGAACCATGAAGTTCAAAAATTATCCTTCGTGACTGCCTTCAAGAGAGAAGTTCCTGCCATAGGTATCATGCAATTATCCAGCATTATGATATAGCTTTGCTTCTCCAGCAAGATTCAGCTGATTTCCAAAGCAAAATGCACTGGCGAGATGTCACCACAGGGATCTGATCTCTGCTATCAGCGGAAGAATATAGGAGCTTGAAACTTTGCTCAGGTATGCAACGAGGGGAACAAAATCATATGCTATGTTGCTTGGAGTGGCTAGCCTTTTCTGCTGACAAAAAAAAAATGTTCTGCAGTTGAGTAAATAGCCATCCTGAGTTTACAGAGACTCTTCTCACTTTCAGGAGAGGGCTTTGAAGAGATGTCCACCAGTTACTTTCAATGTGCATATAATCTATGTGTAGTGTACACAGTTGTTGGTCTGTACATACAGTTATTCACACAGATGGAAAAAGCCTCCTCAGAGAAGACAGCTGCTGCTAGGGTCCAAAACTACTATCAGAAATGGTTGATGGATCTGCAAGATGTAGTCAATCTGCCAAATCTCCTACCTCAACCCAGAAGAAAACAGAAGTACCATCTTTGGACCCTTCTCACAAGAGACACTTATCTTCATGACATAGATCCTGCTGCAGTACTGCTCTTTCCTGTGCCATAGATATGATGGAAGAAGTGCCAGGCAAAATGGGATAAATGCTATTTCCCATGCCAGTGTTGCCCTTCCCAGAAACTGAGCACAATTGACATGGGGAAGAATAGTACCAAGTCCTTAGAAGTAAAGTTCTAATGGCCTAATCCTATGGGGATCTTGCATTGCCAGAACTTGCAGCAGCATGAAAGCCAGGCTGCCATGTGTTTCTGGTGTTTCTGGGCTGCTGTCTAAATGGGCAGTAAATGGGCAGCAAGCACAGCAACATAAACGAGCAGTAGGGGCTCTGCCAGTGCCAGTAAACTGGTGGTAAGGTCTTGTCATGTGCAAGGAGGGAAAACGCAGTGGGCATGTGCCAGGATCCTATCCTCTCTTTTCCCCTCCCATTTTTACTCCTTAGATTTATGCCAGCTATAAATCTGGGTTGAGGTAGGACATTATGAGCCCAATCCTATCCTACTTTCCAGCACTGACGCAGCCACAATTCATCCCCAAGGTAAGGGAACAAACATTCCCTTATCTTGAGGAGACCTCCCTGTCTGCCTTGTCACAGCAGAATGCAACATATGCCCCATTGGCACGGATGTACCTGCATTGGAAAGTTAATAATAATAATAATAATAATAATAATAATAATAATAATAATAATAATAATAATAATAATAATAATAATAATAATAATAATAATAATAATAATACAGGTATTTATATACCGCCTTTCTTGGTCTTTATTCAAGACTTTATTCAAGGCGGTTTACATAGGCAGGCTTATTAAATCCCCATAGGGATTTTTACAATTTGAAAGAATGTTCTATCTTACAAGAACCACAACATTCAGGAGTTACTTTTTTGATCTGGTTTCACATTCTGGCCTCCATCCTCCCATGCTCAGAGCAGATGGAATAACTCGGCTCAGCTTGTCAGCTGCTTCAAGGTCGCACGGTGCCGGTGGCCTCGAACTGGCGACCTTCGGATGTTATCTTCAGGCAAATGGAGGCTCTACCCTCTAGACCAGACCTCCTGCCCTAAGTTGGATAGGATTGGGTCATATGCCAGCTATATAGCTGTCATAGGTCCAAGGAGACCCATAGGCCATCTTGAAGCCTATGGAGAGTAAAGAAAAATATATTTCCTCACCTTTCCCAGTCCTTCTGATTGCCCACCACCACCATTGAATGTGTGTGCTTCCTTGGCACAGCTGCATCATTGTCAATGGTGAGGAATAGGACTGGGCTTTGAGTTTGGTTTTATCTTTGCTATATGCTAATCCTGAATACAAACATTTCCCAGAGTGCCATGGGTTGGTTGGACATCAGCTACACATTGGATGTTGAAAAGCAGGCCATTGTAATCAACGATGTCATTGGTGTGTTGACATTCCCAGGTGGCACATCATGGCTTACAACTGTTGATTTCAGAAATATGACATAACTTGTGACGTATCTCTCTGCTTTTCACATGTCCAAACAGACAATTTGGCTCACTGGGGAAGGACAATCATCACAAGGCCTTGCATCTCAATGTGAGATGAGCGCCCTGCATTTTCCCAGGGATCATTTGCATTGCTTAATATGTTTATTGACAACCTGCTGTTTTTTCAGATAACAAATTACCAAACAGTCAGCATTTGCATCAATTAGTCACAAAATAACCCTCAAAGTTATTGCTTTACTTTAAGTGTCATTTGTTTTGCTGTTAGACAAGGTTATATATTTCATCAGGGGTTGCACATATATCAAATGCAATTATGGGGGCATAAATAATTTATCACTACCAAGCCGACAGAGGTGAGCATGTGCTGTGCTGTTTTTTAATTGGCTATGTTGTAGTAAGTTTTCCTTCTTTGACCCCCTTTGTCCCTTGGAAAAATCCCAAGTCTAATTTTGTAGTACTTAACATCACTCCAGTTTACAAGACAAACAAAACTCCACGTTGGCAGATAAGTCATTCTACACACCTCATTTTCAGAGTTTTGGCCACACAATATAAGGTAGATAGTAGCTTAGGGTTTGAGGACTCTGCCACATGTTGCAATGCCTCTACCACTCTATAAGGGCGGGGCTTCTGAAGCAGACCCAAAACACACCAAATCTCTCTCTCTCTCTATCTCTCTCTCTCTCTCTCTCTCTCTCTCTCATGGTAATTCCAGTGGAATAATGAGAGCAAGGGAATGACTTCAGGCAAAAGGGTTTGGGGACACTGACTGCATCTTCTGCTCCACCAAATTTAGGGGTTTTTTCATGCTCCACTGGCAAGGAAATGCAAGCTAATTAGAACCAGCAGTTCTTGTTTCCACAAATGCACAAAATCTCTAAGACAATGGAATGACAAAAGATCCTTTTTATTTCCCATGGCAACCATAAGCCATAACTGAGGGCAAAGTTCCCCACCATGCAACAGCATCACTTGAACTGAATGAATGCTAGGTGTTTCATAAGTTTCTACAAGCGAACTGAAGAATAGCAATTGGCAAATATAGGCAAAACTGAGTGGGCATTATTAACTAAACCAACAAAGCGTTATGTGTAGTATTCCTTACAGATAGTTTAAGCTTCAATAAGCATGCAAGGTTGGGAGAAGATGCCTTTCACTAACCCCCATGCAAGCACTACTCTAGACACCACATGCTACACTTTTGAGAGGTTCCGCTTGTCTTCATTTCAGGAAGGTCAGTGTCATGTCTGAACCATAAACTGGAAGCCACAAAGGAGTGTCTATCAGAGTGTAAGGCAGCCAGGTTGCTCAGAGTTGCAGCACCACGGATAGCTCCGAGGTACAACTTGGAACAACAAGGGTCAATATACTGAGGCCTTAATGATCTCTTGACAATTAGACAAGCCCAAGTGGGTTTTGCAAGTAAGTTGTGTTATAAGTGTTTTTCGTGAAGCTTCACTTTAAACTCTTATAGTAGAACAGAGGTTACACCATTTTCACCACTACCATCATCATTTGGATCTGTTGTTTATTTTGACTCATGTGTTTTAAGAGTATGTATAGTCCCTATTTTCCTTTGTCTGTTTCTTTAGTGCCCCAAAAGAAGGCAATATGCCAAAACACATTGGGCTTTCATCAATAATCTAACCTGATTAGAGGTTTCCTCCTTTTCTTCCTCCTGCAGCAGGTTACTGAAGGCTTTGGGTAAAGCCTTGCACTGCTGCTCCCCCTACCAGTTTCCCAGCAATTATTGATGGCAACCCTTCCACCCCATTAGCCAGTGAGAGCACCCTCTCAAAGCTCTGCAGCGAGGAAGTTGCTCTCTTTTATAGATGGAGTGCCAAGAGCAGCTGCCACAGGCAACTCATACCACTGTCCTGGCCAATTCATACCACTGCTTCTATCAGTCCTTTGAGATGTGGGGGGTCAGGCTCCATGCAGGCTCTCTAATGAGCATGGGTACTCAGCCAGGGCTCACTTGGGCCAACCTCTGATGCCATCCCTGCCTCCCACCCTCAGACATGGCTTTTTAGGGTATGCAGGGGGCACTGTGGTGCGGGCAATGAAGCACACATCATACTGTACCAATCCAACACAAAATCTTTTTGATCTGGAAACAGCTTTCATAACCAGGAATATGCAAGTGTTTACTTTTAACAGTCTGCTTTCATATTTATACCTGCTAAGCTTATTGATCTTTTTGAAATCTGTTTTCTAAAGGTTGTTGCCCACACAGAGCCCTTGAGGATTGGACAGGATATAAATCTCAGTCCTAGAGAAATGGTATTTTTCTGTGGCCTAAGAAGACCAGAACTATGGATTTATACCCCAGCTAGGAAAGCAATTAGTCTCACCATGGATTAATCCCATCAAACTTGTTTTGGCTTTCTTACCCATAACATCCTCAATATTAGAGCCTTAAGTAAAAATTGGCTCTTGTGTCCTTCTGCCATAAAAGATTTGTATGAAACGTGTGTGTGTGTGTGTGTGTGTGTGTGTGTGTGTGTGTGTGTGTGTATTTATTTTTACTTGTATATCCAGAATTATGCTCCATTAGAATGTCAAATATGTAATGGTCAATATTCATATGATCAGAGAATGTTGGAAGGTATATTGGAGGTCACCTAGTCCAAACACTTGCTCAGTGCAGGCAAAGTATTGACTTGAATACTTGCATTGAGTGGTCTCTGCATTTTATGCTTTCTTCATTGATTTCCATATACCTTTTGCTAAATATATTCTGCTTTTTGAATATATTCAAAAGGAGGAGAGAATATGTATATGTATTTATATATATATGAGAACAAAAATAAAATCACCCCTAAAGGATGTCATATAACACCCTGCTGTACTTGCTTCACATCTATTGAAAGATATGCTTTGCACAGGCCAGACTGAGGGCAACTAGATAGGTGGAAGACACAACAATTCATCAAAAAACCAAAAACTTAAAGACGGTCAATAGCCAAACAGCCAGGCATGTTTGCTATATACTGCCACCTGCTGGCAAACTCATTTCAAATTTAACGTTGATATTAAAATAAATAAGTTACTTCACGGAGGAAGTATTGATCCACCGCTTAAGAAAGGATTAGTTCCTGCTTTATAATCCCCATAAATTGGTTCACCATCTGCTTTACCTACAGTTCAAATGGGAGGGAGGCATTTTCCTTTCAGTCTCTACCTACACTTCCTGCAGTTTCACAGTCCTTTAATTCAAAAGGAACAGCTTGCCATGTGAAACTTCGGTAAAATAAATCACTGCATTAGGCTTTTCTGCTACATTGCTATTAGCAAAATCTGTTCATAGAATGAAATCTATTTAATGCATTCATTCCCCCCCCCCCCCCCCACTCTGAGCCAGTAACCTGGTTTAGCCTTTCAGGTAATTTACAGCACAAACCTAGGCACAAATACCTGGGACTAAGGGCGCAATCCTAACTGGCACTTATGCCGGCATAGGTGCCCTGGGAGGGTCACAAACGGGCCGTAAAGCACATTTGCACCTCCGTGGGAGGAAGCTGTGTCGGCACATCTAGATGCACTGACACACGGAGGCCAGCAGAAGCCTCCACGGCGGCTTCCTCCCCACCGCTTGTGTCAGCGCGCCTGCGGCATGGAGGAGGTGGGAGGGGTGGTTTCTGGGTGGGGGGAGGACGGGCAATGGGTGGCCCCAGGGGTGGGCATGCGGGGAGCCGGGGGCGGGGCTGGGACCCGGCGGTTATGCCGGATACCAACCCCCGTCCCCAGGGAGAACGGAGCGGCTTCAAGTCGCTCTACTCACCTCAGACTCACCTCCAGAGGTGGCGCAGGTCTGAGGAGACCCATTGGGGCGAGCAGACCTTACCCAGGGGTAAGGGGAAGAGCTTCCCCTTGCCTCTGGCTGAGCCGCTGCAGCCAAAGAACCTGCGTTGGATGCAGCGCAAGCCTCCTGGCTTGCCTGCTCCGGCGCAGGTTTGAATTGCATCCTAAGTCCTACTGAACACAATATTTACTTCTGAGTAGGCCTATTTAGGATTGCACCTTTAGCTCGGCTAATTCCAATTCTGGCTAAGAATTCACATGCATACAGCTCCAGCAGGATTCACACACATACACAAAATGAGATATTTTTTTCCCCTTCCCTGTTCTGTCTGGGATATTGGACCTTGAAGGCTGAGATGGAAATGCTCTTGGATGCATCTATTTTCATCAATAGGTTCATTTTGGGTTGCTATTATAATCTTACAAAACATATTAAGCACATAAGAACAAAAGAACAGCCCCACTGGATCAGGCCATAGGCCCATCTAGTCTACAGATACTTCCTGTATCTCACAGTGGCCCACCAAATGACCCAGGGAACATACCAGATAACAAGAGACCTGCATCCTGGTGCCTTCCCTTGCATTGGCATTCTGACATAGCCCATTTCTAAAATCAGGAGGTTGCACATACACATCATTGCTTGTAACTCGTAATGAATTTTTCCTCCAGAAACTTGTCCAATCCCCTTTTAAAGGCATCCAGGTTAGATACCATCACCACATCCTGTGGCAAGGAGTTCCACAGACTAACCACAAGCTGAGTAAAGAAATATTTTCTTTTGTCTCTCCTAACTCTCCCAACACTCAATTTTACTGGATGTCCCCTGCTTCTGGTGTTATATGAGAGTGTAAAGAGCATCTCTCTATCCACTTTATCCTTCCCATGCATAATTTGTTTATGTTTATGTTGTGTTGTCTTTGTATATTTTTGTTTTGTTTTATTTTGTTCTTTCTCTGTATTTTATGCCAATAAAAGTCTTACTGAACTGAACTTCCCATGCATAATTTTGTATGTCTCAATCATGACCCCCCTCAGGTGTCTCTTTTCTAGGCTGAAGAGGCCCAAACACCATAGCCTTTCCTCATAAGAAAGGTGCCCCAGCCCAGTAATCATCTTAGTTGCTCTCTTTTGCACCTTTTCCATTTCCACTATATCCTTTTTGAGATGTGAAGTTTTGATTTTTTGCCCCAATGTGCATGACTTTACACTTACTTATGTTGAAACGCATCTTCCATTTTGCTGCCCATTCTGCCAGTAGGAGAGATCCTTCTAGAGTTCCTCACAATCACTTCTGGTCTTCACCACTCGGAAAAGTTTGGTGTTGTCTGCAAACTTAGCCATCTCACTGCGCAACCCTGACTCCAGGTCATTTATGAACAGGTTGAAAAGCACAGGTCCCAGGACAGATCCTTGGGGCACACCACTTTTCACCTCTCTGCATTGTGAAAATTGCCCATTGACACCCACTCTCTGTTTCCTGGTCTTCAACCAGTTCTCAATCCAGGAGAGGACCTGCTCTCTAATTCCCTGACTGTGGAGTTTTTTCAATAACCTTTGGTGAGAGACCGTGTCGAACGCCTTCTGAAAGTCCAGATATATAATGTCCATGGGTTCTCCTGCATCCACATGCTTGTTGACCTTTTCAAAGAATTCTAAAAGATTTGTGAGGCAAGATTTACCCTTACAGAAGCCATGCTGATTCTCCCTCAGCAAGGCCTGTTCATCTATGTGTTTTGAGATTCTATCTTTGATGAGGCATTCCACCATCTTAACTGGTATAGATGTTAGGCTGACCGGCCTATAGTTTCCTGGGTCCCCCCTCCTTCCCTTTTTAAAGATTGGTGTGACATTTGCTAACCTCCAATCTTCTGGCGCATGGCCGTTTTGAGGGACAAGTTGCATATTTTAGTCAAGAGATCAGCAACCTAATTCTTCAATTCCTTAATAACTCTTGGGTGGATGCCATCAGGGCTGGGTGACTTATTAATCTTTAATTTATCAATGAGGTCTGAAACATCTTAACTTTTAACCTCTATCTGACTTAATTCCTTGGTCAGGAGGAGCCGTTCGGGCAGCGGTATCTGCCCGAGGTCTTCTGCCGTGAAGACAGATGCAAAGAACTCATTTAATTTCTCTCCCATCTCTAAGTCTCCTTTTATCTCTCCTTTCCCTCCCTCACCATCCAGAGGGCCAACCACTTCTTTGGCAGGTTTCCTGCTTCTAACATATTTGAAGAAGCTTTTATCATTCCCCTTGATGTTGCTGGCCATGCGTTCCTCATCGTCTCTCTTGGCCTCCCGTATCACCTTCTTACATTTCTTTTGCCACAGTTTATGTTTCTTTTTTTCTCCTCATTAGGGCAAGACTTCCATTTATGGAAGGAAGCTTCCTTGCTCTTTACGGCCTCTTTAACTTGACTCGTTAGCCATGCAGGCACCCTCCTGGACTTAGTTGAGCCCTTCTTCCTTTGCGGTAGACACTTCTGCTGGGCCTCTATTACTGTTATTTAAGAAGCCTCCATACACTCTGGAGAGATTGGACTCTTTTTACCTTCCCTTTCAACCTTCTTCTAACCAGCCTCCTCATTTGAGGGAAGTCCGCTCATTGGAAGTCAAGGGTTTTTGTGAGAGATTTGCCCGGTATTCTTCCCCCAAAGTGCATGTCGAAACAGATCACAGCATGATCACTCTTCCCCAATGGCATTTTATTTATTATTATAAATAAATGAAATAAAGCAGAGAAAAACATATTAGAGATTTTGAACTGGTTTCCCTCCAAAGCAGACAGGCCTTACTTGATAGTACAAGAACCTAATGGATTGCTTGCTATAATTTGGTTCTTGCATAGGGAGATGGGCAGTGTATCTCCTTTAGAGGTTCCATCAGTCATATGACAAGTTTGAATCATGTGCCTATGAGCCTATATACTCATTTATGTTTAATAGATTTCAGTGTGCTTTACATATGTTAAGAACATAAGTGATTTATAACCACTGAAAGACCTGTCCTCCGTGAAGTTGCCTTGTTGTGCCTCCCTTTAAAATCCAACCAAATCAGTCCTCATATCAACTCATGCAACTCTTGTGGCAATGAATTCCACAGACTAATTGTGCACCATGTGAAGAAGTACATCTTAAGTTCTAATTCTCAGTGTATCCATTTCATTGGCTGACACCTCGCTCTAATACCATGAGGCAGAAAAGTTGCATAATTGTATATCTTATTTCCACCACCACTTAATTGCCTTTTTTCAAGTTAAAAGGCTTCAGACATTGTAGCCTTTTCTTTAAGGAAGGTGCTCAGCCCTCTGATTATTTTGATTGCCCCCTTTTGTATCTTTTCTGGTTCTGCAATATCCAAATTTTGCCCCTCAGTAGATTAGTATATCAGGGCAAAATAACATCAACAATCTTATTCACAGTTTGTTTCCTTGTGACCCTTAGCATGGAATTTGCCTTCTTACACTTAGGGCACTTACACACCATACACTTAGGGCGCAATCCTAACCCACATAAGGGCAATATAACTCCAAGGTAAGGGAACAAACATTGCCTAATCTTGAAGAGGCCTCCATGACTGCCCCCCAACTGCAGGATGCAGCACATGCCCCACTGGCACAGCTATGCCCGTGCTGGAAAGTTGGTTAGGATTGCACTCTTAGTCAACATTGTCATTGAGCTACCCGGCTTTTCTCTGAACTGGACCTTCTGTTTTTATCTCTGTATCAATATTACTGCTCTCCCCTCATTCTGTGGCTGTGTGCATCTTCCACACTTGCCACATCCGATCAGCTCCTTCTTCACCCAGATCCTGGACTTGATACTTTACTTGCCTCCATACCAGTGGCTTGGTGACACTTCATTGATTGAGGAAGTAAAAGCAAGTAAAATTGCAGCTTCCTCAGAGGTGCCATTCGGGGTTTTCTTTTATTTCTTCAATTCTATCTGAATTGAGTGCAACAATTGCTTCAGTTATAACTGCCTGACTTCTGATCCATTCCTGGCCACTGTTATTGATGATCTGGTCATCTCTAGATTGGATTACTGTTAACATGGTCGACAAGGGACTGTCTCTAAAAACTATTTGGAAGCTTCAGCTGATACAAAATGTGGCTGCCTGATCGTTGATGGCACAGGCCACCTGCGTGCTTCTAGTCCCAATACAAGGTGGTGGTTTTTACCTTTATAGTCTTAAATAGTTTGAGAACTGGGAACTTGAAGGACCCCCAACAGTTATCAACAGTGCTCTTTAAAAGATGAATAACATGAGCACATGGAGGGGAGCAATAGTTTGTAGGGATCCTGTATTGAAAAGGAATGGCAATTCAGGCTGCAATCCTATCCACACTTACCTGGGAGTAAGCCCTATTGACTATAATGGGACTTACTTCTGAGTAGACATGCATAGACTTGGGCTCTCAGTGGTGACAGTTAAGGTGCACCAAAGTTTCCTGAAAGTGCTGAAGAATAGAAACTGGGATGCACTATGCTACTTCACTCACTTCTTATAAATTATACAGGGGGGAATTCTATCACTAACATTTATTTGTATTCATTTAAGATATACGAGTATATTTCAGTAAAAGCTCAAGGTGGTTCACAAACGCTTCACAGTAAATATAGTATAAAATCAATAGGCTCTAAAAACATTCAAATTCTAAATCCATTATAAATAAAATTGCATACATAAAGGTTGGCAAAAAGGTAAAGGTTGGGTAAATAAAATTGCACACGTAATGGAGCCAAAAGCAGTTAGAAGGAGAAGAGAGAAAGTCCTTGGAAGTAGAAGGAGCAGAGCAAAGAAGGGGGAAAATGTGGGAGGGAGAAGGGGCATCAGTTCCCAGAGAACCTAGGAGGAGAAGATTTTGTGGATACAGGAAAGAGAGGAGGAGATAGGGAGATTCGTAGGAATGAAAGTAGCAGGCTACATGTGGTTGAGATTGTGGGGAAAGGCTGTGCTTGGGAATGGCTCTATGAAGCCTGAACCAACAGCTCTGGGCAAAGGGTGAGCCTAGGAACAGACCATGAAAGCACTTCACCTACTTGCAGTGGGGATTGTATATAGGATAATTTTTCTTTCCAATGGAAATTGTATGGGGAAATGGGTGATGGGGTATTCTTGGGCAAAAAGGGCAATTAGCTGTGCAAAATCCCCATTTTCCTCTTATTTTAACTGCCACGTATTATTATCAACATTCCCATCAATACCTGTGTTTATTTTAAGTAGAGAAATGTCACAATTTCTGGCTAATATACTCCAGCTATATCATACATTTCCTCAAACCAAAGGCCATCACTCATGCGACTCACTCATCAAAGAATACCACTCTGCTCCAGTAATTTATTTCTCTTTCAGAGTCAGCCCCTAAAGCCAAAATTGCATATACTTAAAATTGCCTTGAAAATTCCTTACATTAAAAAAAGGTGTACTGTCTCCAATCTGAGAGGCAGATTGGAACTGAGGCCAACTGAGGGAACAGCAGCTTCAATCTCTGATCTCACACTCATACTGGAGCACGTGTTTAAATAGTTTTTCTTTGCCAAGTGCAAACCATCCACGAAAGTAAAGTCTGCATAAAATGCAGGCTGACTATAGATGCGTCATCACTGTGCTTTTAGTTTTAGTGCTCTGCATTTTCAGAATACTAGTCTTAACATTGTCTATGTTTATAATAGCTGGTTTTTCTGTTTGCATTGTCACAGTAAGTGATTTTTCCCCAACCTACTGGCTCTCGGCAGGTCTGTTAAAAATGATTGTTCATAGTAGATACCAACAGTGCCTTCAAAGAGTGTACTCAAATAGCCATGGAGAATTATCATATCAAAGTGCTTTACCGTTGCTTTCAAATTAAGTAATTCTACCCTGTGGAGGTACCAATTAGTTTAATCAGTTAAAGCCCAATAAAATTCAGCAGCCATGTTTTAAGTTTATGTTGTGCGTGCAGTTAATCAATACTTTTTTTTTTTTTTGGCTTCACAAGCTCTATCAAAACTAATGGGAGCTTTCAAACTGAACCTCATTTCTGATGAATCCAGTCTGTTTCCTTCTCTGATGCGGTAGAAAGGTGATGTGGTGAATCACACCAATGTAAAGGTAGCTGTAAATGTGGCAAGTGGGGCAATATGTTTTGCTAAAAACATTGCTAAACTAATAATAGAAGATTTTGGAATGGGACAATTTATTAGATGCAGAGCTTAGGCAAAAGAGGGACACTTTTTACCAGGATTTATGGCAGCATCCAAAAGCGCCCACATTTAGTCCTTTGGTGTGGGCGTACTGTGATGATGAAGGCAAAAGTATTCACCTACTGAGAATAAGGCCAATTCTTTCTGAAGGCTGCTTTAAAGTGATGTCATCACATGCCCCAAACCTGATTGGCCCAATCCTATGGGCAGTGGCGTAGCTAAGGGGGTGCATGGGGTAGCAGTTGCACCAGGCATCAAGCTTGAGGGGGGCAACAAGCTGAGCTTGACACTAGTGACAAAAATTGTGAAAATCTTGGTATGTATGAATAACACCATCATGATATATATCATTGGAAAGGTAATTTAATGCAGAATGCAATAAAGCAAACTGCACTGGAATATCTGTTTTCTATCAAACGTTATAGCCAGAAAACCAGAAAATGAAAACACAACTGCCTTGTGGAACAAAAAGTGGATTTGCTTAACTCCAAACTGACCTATGGAGACCGTTTGTTCTGAGTGCCAATGAGATGTTGTTATGATACAGCATGGAGCCAGTAACTTTTTATTTACTTAATTAAATTTGATTTTGTCATGTGGGGGGGGGGGCAACAAAATGTTCCTTGACCCCAGATTGTAGATAGATGCCTTAGCTATGCCACTGACTGGGGGGGGGGGAGAGGCAGCAGAGCAAGTGGGTGGTGAGCTGCTAGGGGGAGGAGGTGGGACCCTCCTGTTGCAAGGTTGAAAGAAAGCAACTCAGGAAGACTCGGTACCCAGGAGTGAAAGTTTGCAGGCTCGTTATTCAGTTGCATGCAATGGGTGCTCATGGAACTCTTGTCCAAAGCAAATGAGCACACTTACCAATAGTGATTTCAACTTTTATACAATTTCTGGTCCTTTGTCTCCAAATCTAGACTTTCATTGGCTGAAATTTGCATCAGAGATGGGCAAGAGGTGGGCAAATTATTGATTGGTTACAATTTGCATCAGAGATGGGCAAGAGGTGGGGTTTCACCTTAAAAGTTTAAAAAATTACAAAATTTCCAAAAGTCAGCAGAGAGCAGTATAACACAAAATACTCAAAGGCAGGTGTGGAGACCGACATGACTTCATAAGTGATAAGGAGTGATAAGATATTTCTTGGCAGGACTTCAGGCCCATCTCGATAGTGCGGCCTGAGACCATTGCCTAGTCTCCTGTTATCTTTTGCACTCCACACCTGTTGCTTTAACATAAACACTGTGGGGCCCAGTTTGCAAAGCCAAGGTTTTCTGTAACACAGCAAAGCAGCTTTTGGTTCCTTTTAGAGCAGTCTATGATTCTTTGCTTTTGTGACTACTGTGGCCTTTACATTTGGGGGCAAGGGCTACCGTGTGTTACTCCCAACTTTCACTTTTTAAAAAGCCTGGGTATGATGTCACTTCCGGTTATGACCACTTCCGAGGCAACATTCTGAGCTTGGCACCAAGCTACACGATCATTAGCTACACCACTGCCTATGGGACTTTTAAAAGGACCTGCAATGGCACAAAGATTGCACTGCTGCTGGACCATTTGAGGCTACTGCTGGAAGGCAGTTACAGTGGTGAATCCTCACCACTGTGGACCTTGGATGGGACTACAGCAGGTAGGCTGGAGTGGAAGGCAGTTCATGGGCAGGGTAAATAATAGGATGGAGAGAGGAAGGAATCGGGGGCATGTGGAGGGGGTGTATCCAGTGTCAGCAATTTTTGCTGGCTCCTATCCTCCATTTTCCAACCTGGCACACCCCCTGAATATCCTCAGAATTGCACCAGTAGCATGGCTGGCATAGTTCCAAGGAGAATCATAGATGGCTGAGCAGTCTATCAAGAGGTAAGTAAACATATTTAGTTACAGGCTGTCTGATCTCCTTTTCCATAGCATGCAGTGCGCATTCCATTGGCACAGCTACATGTTATAACATGGGAGGTGATAGGATTGGGCTGTTTTTCAAGCTGTGCAAGGAATATTTCGGTGGGCTTTGGGTCATACAACAATTCTTCATGGAAGCCACAACACACTGGCTTCCCCCCTCCAACATTACATTGATTCTGTAATGCTCTCATACCTTAATATCACTCATTTACAGAGTCCTGGTGTTTTCTTTTTCCATTTCTGCCAACTGTTCATAAGAAAAGTAACCCTCTAAAGATGTGCAAGCTTACTCCTGACCTCTGCCCTGGGTAGGCAGGCAGACCGACTTCATCAGGAAACATGGCATCCAGTCATGTTTGAGAACTAGCACAGCTTCTCAGACTTAAGGTTTTGTCAAGGCCTCATTTCACATGTCATTTAAGGCCAGTGGATGCATGAGAGCCTTGAATCTAGAAAGGAGGCCATATCTGTTCTTCTTCTTTTACCACTTCGGATCATATCTGTAGTATCCAGAGTATGCACTAGTTCAAGGAAGGAAATATCCATAGCATCCCTTCACAACCAGCAGGGTCAAAAATATGCTAGATAAGGGTCAGATTGTTCCTTAATTTTTTTTCCCCCAGGAGCATTAAATAATGTTGCTTCTCAACAATATTTGATGTTGGGAGATACTTCCTTTTCCTTTTGCCTTGTTTTGTTACTTCTTAGTTCCTGCTCCTTGTCTCTTTTTGGTAACTGGATTTCATTCTCTGTATCACTGGACTGATATTCTAGCTTCTCTAACTAGCTGTGTCCTTTGACTAGGACATTTCACTCACACCATACACCCTGCACATCAGGCATAATCTTTCCCGATGGCTTGAAACCCAGCGTTATCGTACTATAGTCTCTGAGCAGCAGGCTTGCATGATGCAAACAGATCCAAGCAACCAGGCTGGCTGAGGCAGAAATTGCAGTGCTGATGTTTGTACCAGGCAGTGAGATCCTAAAATGGAGCTAACTATTGAGATAGCAACTGTTACCTTGCACATGCCCGATCTCGTCTGATCGCGGAAGCTAAGCAGCGTCACGCCTGGTTAGTACTTGGATGGGAGACCGCCTGGGAATACCGGGTGCTGTAGGCTTATAACATAGACTTTCGAGACTGAAGGTTGCCAACTAGATTGAGATAGCCCAAGTAGGACATTAGGAAAGAGGCCATAATAATAGGGAATTGCATGAACTTCTTCCCTTCCATGGTCATGGAAATATACAATGTGATTCAAATCTTTGTCAAACTGACAATACGTGGGAAGCTCTTGTGGGGAGGGCTGGCCCTTTCATAAGCCAACTGAAGCTGTTGCCTCAGGCAGCAGATTGGGTGAGGGACACCCATTTTTGTAGGTCTATTTGCCTCCACTGCTACTCCACCTTCCAATCCCTGGATTGGGAAAGGAAGGGGGGACAGAGAGAAAGAAGAAATGTTAAGGGGAGAAGAGTGCTGAGCTAGAACATTGGAGAATGGGAGGACCAGAGGTTGGCACATCATTGGGTAAGGGGGAGCAGCATTTGTTATTTGGCCTTGGGCATCAGATGGTCACAGGTCAGCCTTGCTTGTGGGATCTAGCATGTGGATGACTGTGTGCAGATACTAAAGTGTGAGTGTGAATTTGGCCAAATTCCTTGCAGGCTGCTATGCTGTCCTCCTGACAAGTCTTTTTCCCCTACTTTTCTTTACTCTCAGACCCAGTCATCAGAATGCATTTGGAACTGGGTGCAGCAGATTGAGAACAACATATTTGACTGGACCCAAACTCTTACGTCCTTCTAAATAGTTTTCCTTGACTGAATTGTAGGAGCATCACTTTATTCCACCAGAGAACTACCTTGCTGTATGAGAACAAGAGACCCATCCACTACTGGAGTATTTTTTTCCCAGCAGTTGTCAGCCAAATACCTCTGAGTGCTCACTAGCAAGACTCAAAGATGATGCAGGAGTATATGGTTCACTGGGCTCAGTGAACCTACTCTGAATCAAGATGAAAATACAGAAAAATTCACCTTAGGTGTTCGGTACCTACAGAAAACTGCTGCCATCTAGTCACATTTATAGCAAAATCCTGTGCATGCCTACTCAGAAGCAAGCTCTACTGGATTCAAAGTTTACTCCAAGGAAGTCACATACAGGATTGCAGGCTTATCCTTGAATATCTCCATCGAAGTTGTAAAATTGCTCTTGACTAAGCAGAGCATAGATTGCACCATAAGGCCACTTGTGGGTCCGTATTTCATGTAGTGTTTTCATACAGCACAAAACATCAATTTATCAAGGCCCAATTCTTTGCAGGCTGTTATGCTGTCCTCCTGACAATTCAAAATGCATTCTGTGCAGCAAGGTCAATAAATATTCCTCAGAGGTTCCTAGCTAATGTTTATTTATAACTGACTCTGCTGGGTACATGAATTCATGTTTATGTGCTTGTGAATTAATCAATGAGGAGGCAATCAAAATTAGTCTTTAAAATTCTGGAAGCTATAACAGTGTTTAGACAGCTTTTATTCTCACTGCTATGGAATTCTAATTACACCGCAAAATTTTTCTACTAAGCTGAGTGGTTTTTATTAATTTTGTCAATAAAAATATGGCAAATGGTCGCACAGGAGATTTGTCACAAAGAAATGTAGCATTTGGATAGAAATAGATGTATTTCTTTAGAGTCTTACCCTACTGACTGAATCAGCAGCCTTCTCAATAAGGCTACTGAATATGGAACCCCACAGCAGAAAATAGTGAGATTGGATGCAAAGTTTGACTGGCTATGTACTAGAAAAAGCCTCAACTCCTGCCTCAGTTGGCTCCTGGTTAAGTGAGAAGCAGTAATGGCAGAAAGGGGTACAGGTCTGATAGAGGCTTTGAAGAATGGAAACAGCCACCATAAAATTTTCACAACTTCCCTAGGCCACATGTCTTTTGCCGAACCATACAGCAAATTCTTCACCTAATTCCAGTCTAATCCAAAGAGTTTGACAGCCCAATCGTAACTAGGCTTTACAACAGCAGAACCTCTGTTTCACTGCTGTAAATAGCCATGGGGCAGCCATTTCAGAACCATTGCCACAAACAGTGGTGCTGATTACAGATCACTGTCACAGCCAGCTACACATAGGACCACAGGTGAGCCAGCACAGGCGGAAGGCAATGGGAAGAACTGGGTAGAAAGGGGGAGGATTGGCAGGGAGGATGCAGGCAGAAAGCAGAATGGGGGAGAGAGGGTGGATACTGGCAGCAGCGACTTGCCCCACTATCCTAGCCCAGGGGTGTCCAAACTTTTTGGCAGGAGGGCCACATCATCTCTCTAACACTGTGTCGGGGGCCGGGGAAAAAAGAATTAATTTACATTTCAAATTTGAATAAATTTACATAAATGAATATATTAGAGATGGAATTGAATGAAGGTCTTGCAATAGCTCAAGGCCTATAAAAGACCTTGCACAAAGCAAGGCTGGCCTTTCCTTCACCGCCACTGCTTTATCATACACTTGAAAAAGCAGGCAGTGGAGGGAGCTCTCGTCCCACAGCTCACACAAGAGGTCGAACAGTCACCCTCATGCTGAGAGCAGCTGGGTCAGGCCGGCATGGGCTCCAGCAAGTCTCCAGAGGGCCAGAGGCTCATTGGAGACTGGGGACTCCCGACAGGCCAGACTGGGAGTTCCTGAGGGCCGCAAGTGGCCCCCAGCCCGGGGTTTGGCCACCCCTGTCCTAGCTAATCCCACTATTCTCTCACCCTTATTCTCCTCTGACCTATACCAGCAAAATGGCAAGTGCAGTACTGAGAAGACCCATTGGGGTCTTCTCAGCAAAGGCTTGCCGCAGAGTAAGGAAGCAAATGTTCCCTTACCTTGAGGAGAGCTATGCAGGATGTGCTCCATTTGTGGAGCTCCATTGTCTGGCAGTTTAGTTAGGGCTGGGTTTTGAATTCAGAGACCCTCAATTTTAAGCAAATCAAACCTCTGAAGTTGTGCTTGTTCTTCATTGTGGAACATTTTCAGAAACCGCTTCAACACTGCTGGGCTTCAGCCTTCTGTCTAGTAAGAATTTACACTTGGCTTCCAAAGACACTTTTCTTTACGACATTGGAGGCATCGGACTATCTTGATGTCTCATGATATTTGCTACCTTCACACCACGCAGGCAAAAAGAATTGAACTGAGCGGCAAAATGTTTGCTTCCCCCTTTAAGTCAACCAATCAATCTCTCTGATCTACTTGTTGCTCTATCATGGGCGCTGAACTTTCTTGCTTGTTCAAGCTAAATTGTCTCATCTATTATAATTAAAATGTGCATGAGAGTCATAAATAGAAGTAAATTCTGAAGAATCAGATGGGGAATTCGGCAAACGCTATGAAGACAACATGAGATAAAGGAGTTGAATTACCCAGAGGAAATATGCAGCAGGAAGATTAAAAAGAAAACAAGCTTTTAACATTTGAAAGAAACTCAAATATGATTATCTGTCCAATTTTATATTATCAAATCACTTAAGATGGGGGCTAGGAGAGATTCTCTCTCTCAAGATGGGGGCTAGGAGAGATTAAAGTAAAAGTCTTCTCACTATCCTTTTGAGATTTCTGTTTTTTTATGATTAGAAAAAACACAAATGAACAAGTTTGCATGGAATTTCATATAGCATCTCAGGGAGTTTGAGGACTAGAGTAATTGGGGGGGTGGGGGTGGAGAGCAGCAATGTGATCCCCAGGATTGTGCTGTGGGGGGGACACCTATGGATTTTTTTTAAACACACCTGAGTTCCTGCTGGTGTCCAAGTGGTGTGGGGGACCATGCAGAACCCTCTGCAAGGCTCCCTGCACCTCTAAACAATGACAAAATGCAATTGCAACCCACTTCCTGGTTACAATGGTGTTGCTGCCTTCTCCCTTTCCCCGCCCCTTAAGGGGGCAACATTTGTTCTCAGGCTGGTGGGTAGCTAAATGATATATAGCAGTGTTTCTCAAACTGTGGGTTGGGACCCACTAGTAGGTCACGAGCCCATTTCACATGGGTCCCCATTCATTTCAATATTTTATTTTTAATATATTAGACTTGATGCTATCATGGTATGTGACTGCATTTGGGGAAATGTTACAGACCTGTACTTTTAACAAGCTACTATGTATAATCTTTTAACAATGATAGTCAATGGGACTTACTCCTGGGTAAGTGTGGGTAGGATTTCAGCCTTGGATTGTTTAAAATCTTCCTGCTTGATGATGCCACTTCTGGTCATGACATCACTTCTGGTGGATCCTGACATATTCTCATTCTAAAAAGTGGGTCTCGGTGCTAAATGTATGAGAGCCTCTGATATATAGTGTTCCACCTTACTCTTCAAAGTTTTGGTATGAAATATTTTAACACATTCTAATTTCCTTCCCCCACCCAGAAATCAACCTGAGAATTGCATCACTCAGAAGAGACATCCGGCATGCAAAATTACACCACAGGATGCAACACAAGCCTCACTGGTGCTGCTGCATTGGTGCAGGGGAATTTAGTTAGGATTGGCCTGTCCAGCTCTATTTTATTATTCTGATTAAGCCATTCTGTCCAAGTCACTCATGATTAAAAAGGAAACCTTATGTAACCACGTGGAGAGTACGGAGTCATTCAAAATAAAAATTAATTCTCCCATATTTACAACCTGTGTGAGAGTTTTTGTGTAATCAAGAAAGCGTTCTAAAAAAGGGCCCTAGAAGTTTTGTGGTTTTGTATATTTTATAACGGGAACCTAACTCCATTTTTTTCCCATCGATTCAGTGATTAAGGGCCCAATCCTATCCAGCTTTCCAGCACTGATGCAGACACAATACAGCTCTGAAGCAAGGGAACAAATGTTCCCTTACCTTGAAGAGGCCTCCATGACTGCCTCCCCACCATGGGATGAAGCGCACATCCCATAGGTACAGCTACATCAGTGTTGGAAAGTTGGATATGATTGGGCCCTAAGTAACCATGGTTTCCATAACCCCAGGGTATTCCAGGAACCTAACCCCAGTGGATAGTGTGGATTGACTGTAATTCAAAGGCTGATCTTAGTTTGTTCTTAATTTGTGTTTACTGCTTGTACTACCTTGCTTCAACTTTTTTGTTTTACTGTTCCAATTTACTGGCATGCCGTCTTGGGAGGTTTTCAAACTTGAAAGGCAGAATAAAAATCTTTTAAATGAAATAAGAAATGAAATTACATCCATGTTATAATTGCATCATCTAAGCCAGTTCTTCTATAGGTGAGTTGGGCTCTGATGACATGTGATCCCTCGTTAAGGACCAGTCTACAAGCTATGGGACTGAAGAGGCTACATGGTTTCTTTGACCTTCCATAATTGGCCTGTGGTTTTTGTTGTTGTTGTTTTTAAATAAAATTCCTTGGCAAGAATATTTATGCATGTGGAAACAAAAAGGGCCTTTTCCAGTATTGTGCCCTGTTGGCACCCTGCCAATCTAATGCATTAGACTTAACATTTGTGCAAGTAATGAATCCGATTGATATTTATTGTGATGGCCTGACATCTTTATACATATTGCTCATTAGATGCCTTACAAACGGTACTCTTTTGATGGCATAATTTGTGCTTTTAAAAAGAATAAAGACAACAGCCATGTCACAACTCTTCATTGTTCCAATTTAGCATTTCTTAAGATCATCAATAAATTGCAAAAGGCTGCAGAGTACTCGATCAGGTTTGGGTTCCACCAAGTAGACACAAAGTCTCCTCTCATTTATGTTGTCAAACAAATACGAGTTACAGGGCCCAAAAATATCCTTCATGTCGGCATCTTATAAAATCATGATGGATATCAGCAATTAGCCAGCTCATGGCTTTGATCCCAAAGTAAAGCCTCAGCTTATCATCACTGAGCAATTCTTTTAGTGAACCACATGAAGCAAGCAGATGCCTGTTGCCTTATTCTTAAGACGTGCTGCGAGTTAGTTGAGCATTCAGTCCACTGAGCTTTCCCTTATGTTTACTTTGTCAAAATCTACTGGTGAGTTTTCCTACACAATCTCTAGCGAAATTAATGGCTGCTTACTGACTCATTATTAGTCTGATGTCTCCTGTAGCATTTGGTTCTTCCTTTCTTTTATATAAACACATATCCCTATTAAATTTTATTCTCTCGCTAGATACAATTTGGGTCTATCCTACAGTATCACTGTACTCTCTCCAAAATTTATTTAATTTGCATGCTTGCAATGCAAGAGGTGAGAGAGGTGCAAGGGTGTGGGCCACAGCAGGTGACATCATTGGATGGTATCAAAAGTTCTGGAGCCCAGGTCTACCTAGACCCAGACATTTTGGTGGTCTGTTGAGCCCCCCCCCCCCCCGCCATGAAAAGGGCCAGGATTAAGCCCACGAAACCAGTAGCCACAGGATAGCTGAAGCTTCTGCCATAGTTGGTAAAACTGGAAAAGTTTCCACAGCCCAGGTCTACAGTGGTGGAGCTAGGCCTATTGACACAGTAAACATGGTTTCCCAGTCAGCCAGGTCTCTGTCTTTTGCTCTCAAGGCCAAGTGTTCCAACAGCAGAGAGAAGGCTAGTCAGGCATATTGGACATACCCAGAGCTTCAGGGGTGGACGCAATCCATGGGGGTGACACCATGGGTTATTGCATTGGGTGACACCAACCTTAGTGATGCCACTGCATGCTTGACAAAGTACTGTCGCCCTTTTTTACCAAGTCACCACTGAATAATCCATAGTCTTTATGGACTCCAAGACAGTGGTTCTCACACATTTAGCACCGGAACCCACTTTTTAGAATGAGAATCTGTCAGAACCCACCAGAAGTGACATCATCAGGCAGGAAATTTTTTTACAATCCTAGGCTGCAATTCTACCCACACTTACCCAGGAGTAAGTCCCATTTACTATCATTGTTAAAAGAATACATATTGTAGCTTGTTAAAAGTACAGCTCTGTAACATTTCCCCAAATGCAGTCACATACTATGGTAGCATCAAGTCTAGTATATTCAAAATAAAATATTGAAATGAATGCGGATCCACCTGAAATGGGCTCGCAACTCACCTAGTGGGTTCCAACCCACAGTTTGAGAAACACCACTCTAAGAACATTTACAAAAATGCTTTGCAATCCACATATATGTCAGAAGTACATGTTCCAATAATGCACACGAATACTACTTTGTCATAAAGGTGGTGGGCTTTTTGAAATACATGCTTCATTCATTTGCTTGTATGTATGCTTGGCATGTTGAACCACACATGTAAAACACAGAATATAGCATGATTTCACCTATACAAAGACACTCTGGGAGTAAACATGAGAGGAAAGAAAAACTATGCAGTTAGAAACAGGGTTGCAATAGATGACTGAGGCCCAAACCTATCCAAATTTTCACCACTGGTGCAGCCACGATGCAGCCCTGAGGTAAGTGGACAAATGTTCCCATACTTTGAGGAGTCCTCTATGACTCCTCACCATAGGATGAAGTGCATGCCCCATTGGCACGGATGCACCAGCATTGGAAATCTGATAGGATTGGGCCCTGGGGCTGCAACCCAATCCACACTATGTTCCACTGAAATCAGTACATCCTTTTTTGGAATAGACATACACAGGACTACACTGTGAGAGATGGTCAGCCTAATCCTATGCAGCCTTACCACTGCCAGAACTAGTGTTCCAGTGGCAGTACATGTGCACTGAGCCGCTCCAGGCCACCACCATTGATGGCAAGGATGACCCCATGTGTGTGTGGTCACAAAGAGGAGCCCAGCCCACCAGTAACTCAGCAAAGTGGGTGGAACGGTGCAGGGTGTGAGAGGATTGGGGTGAGACAGAGGAGGGTTGAGGGCATGTTGGAGGCAGGAAGGGGTGGTAGCTGGCACAAGTGACTTGCACTTGATGCTATCCCCTCCAATGCCAGCCAGCACATCCCCTTTGTCTCTTGGGACTTTCACCACCTAAACAACTGCTGCAGGCCTGAGGAGAGGGAATTACCAAGGGGTAAAGGAAAATATTTCCCTTTTCCAAGCCTCCCGATCAACCCCCCCCCCACACACACACACACCATGTAACACATAAGAACAGCCCCACTGGATCAGGCCATAGGCCCATCTAGTCCAGCTTCCTGTATCTCACAGCGGCCCACCAAATGCCCCAGGGAGCACACCAGATAGCAAGAGACCTGCATCCTGGTGCCCTACCTTGCATCTGACATAGCCCATTTCTAAAATCAGGAGGTTGCGCATACACATCATGGCTTGTACCCTGTAATGAATTTTTCCTCCAGAAACTTGTCCAATCCCCTTTTAAAGGCATCCAGGCCAGATGCCGTCACCACATCCTGTGGCAAGGAGTTCCACAGACCAACCACACGCTGAGTAAAGAAATGAGTAAACACAGCATGTTTTGGTACAGTTACATGCTACAGTGAGGAAAAGGATAGGATTGGGCTGTGCACCTCCATTGAGACCTAGTTTGTAAACTCATTACTCATCTGTACCATTCTGCTGACTTCTGTACTATAACTGATTTGTACTGAGAAAGGATACACAATTTCAGCCTAAAACCGCTGTTTATTGCAGATATCAGGTCTGGCAAATGAGCATGCAGGAATATTATTAGGCTATTCTTAATTTAAACTCCTACCTTTTCTTTATCACCAGCATACAGGTTTCCACAAGAGTTGATGTCACTCCGACACTAATTAAATCAGTATAGGGAAAGACATCAAAGCTGAGGCAAAAATAGTATTTTTTTTTAATCAGAAAAGAATACTTGGAACAAAAAAAACTCCAATTCTCTCTCAAATACAGATTTTGCCTATGGCTGAAAATGCTGTAGTAGAATCTTAGAAAACACAGGCAGTGTGTCTTATATAGATATGGTTTCTGAGCTGCAAACTCAGCTGGCAAGCAGTGGGAACAAGGGAGTTCTTCCTGTCTCTATGCCCTTAGGAGCCAAACAGAAATTGTGCTAAACATATAATCTGTGCTTATGGTTTTTTTCTTCATTAAAATAGCAAGTGTGGGAAGTCCCAATCAGGATAGGGACTGCAGAATGTGGGGAGAGGACAAATATCCCTTTCCCCTCACGCCATGCTCTCAACCAAAATGAGGCCCCCAAGAGAGCTATCAGCCCTAGGAAGGTCACCTCAGTTGGCTCTTCAAGTAGGCCAAAGGAATCTGAATGGAGCTGCTATTCATCTGACATCATCGTGTTTTTGAACTGAAAAAGGAAGGAATTCTAAGTACCAAAAACATATAGAAAATAGGCACTGTTACTTAACACTGATAACGGCTGTACTGCCTTACAATCCAACCAAGAAACCAGAAAAAAAATATAGATCTCCCTTGACAACTGCTTACTTAGCCCAAGGAAGGCTGGTCTCTACTTATGGAGAACTTCCTGTTCTGAGGTTAAAGATGTTCGATATACAGAGAAATATTTAGGAGGTGTTATTCTGAACTTCACCACAGCCAGCTCTTCTCAGGTAGGGGAAGCAGGTATGGCACTGGAGATTGGCCAGATCAGGTACACACCCATCACAGGGTTCATCCAGTTTGGCTGACTCCCTGAACTCCCCAGTCCTAGCCAGTTGCCACAAACCGCTCCCCTCATTCACCAATGGAAGAGCTGCTGTCCTCACCCATCCCTGATAAGCTGAGAGGGCAGTGCAGGCATTTTGCCCAGGGCCTACAGAAACCTTACATTAGCACTGGGGGTGTGGAGGGAAACCAGGTGAAGGTAGTGCACAGAAAAAGCATTCCACCAGGTCTCCATCTTCTTCAGGTTTGTGAGTAAGCCATCCAGGAAGCTTTATAGGAGCCAGGAATTGCCTCATGACCATTACTGTTCTGCTACATGATCCTTACTGGTCTATTACTGTTAGAAGATTTTCTTGATGGTCTGACCGGTTTCCTTGTAGTTCCCTCATTTGAGCAGAGTAAGCTGCTGGTGCAGAGGCTGAACCCCTGCACAGGTTCCATGTTCAGGGCCTTCTATGGCTTCTTCTTTTTCATCTCATGGCACACTGGCAAGGCACTAAAATGGTCAAGGCACACCATCGGTTTTTTTACCATTGACAAGGCACACTGTGCTGTTAATGGGGGGTTCACATACCCCAATGGCCCTGTTAATAAATGAACCTCTCCCAAACTCCCACGGCACACCTGGGGACCATTCGCGGCACAACAGTGTGCTATGGCACAGTGGTTGAAAATGGCTGTTCTATGGGCTTCAGCTCTCATGGTTGATACCCATTTTTAAGTGCGGCCTCTTTGAAATGTTCAAAACCCATTCTAAAGTAGACTAGAACCGATTCCTTTTTCTAAATCACTATGCTCCTCTATTCAGGGCCTAAGCCTATCCTCTCCCCCACCTCCACTGATTCAGTGATGGCAAAATGACTTGTGCTGCATCCTGAGGCAGTTGCAGAGATCTTTGCGAGCAAGGGAATATTTGTTCCCTTTCCCAGGAGTAAGCCTGCATAGCGTGAAGGGGTCTATTTGGACCTGTGCTAGCAAAATTGCTTGTGCAGGTGCGCTTGGACTCAGGATTTCGGTGGGCCTGATTTCACCAATGCCACAGAACCCACTTCCTTCCCAGAGCCAATTTGTTCTTCCCTTGCCCCGTCACAGCCCTGTGCCACCCTTTCCTACCCCTGTTCCACCTCCCCATCCCTTCCCACCTCCCCCACCACCTTACCTGTGTCAGCAGGTCTGGCACACTTTTAATGACTGCCATAAGGCAATCAGTGCTGACAGAATGCTCGTTCCGCCCCCATTAAAGCTCAGTAAGGTTGGGCTGTCCGTTTCTATTGCCATCCTTTGACTTTGACCCTTATTTAATCCAGCCTTTCTAGAATGCCCACTGATGCAAAATAAGAGCCAGTTTCCTCAATGGTCTTTCACATTACTGTACTTTTTAGATGAATTCTTGTCTTCCATTGCACCTCAAATAGCAAACTTGTTCGAAGATGTCCTTGTAATACAGTGTGGTCAAATTTAAGTACCTTTTCAAGATTGCTGTGATTTTCTATTACTATCAATCAGTGCAACACATACTAATTAAGTACCTCACTATGCTCTTGCATGATTTATTAGGTCTTCCTTCATTAATGTGTTTGATCAGAAAAGTAATTAAACAATGAATAGTGGCAGCAACACATACTTTGCATCAATTATTAAAAGAAGGTTTCCTAGAATAAAAATGTGATAATTAATATTAATGCTTCCATAAGTTTCACTTGCAGCAAATTATTTGAACCTCCAGTAATGCTAATCCTCACATTTACGATAAATACACTGCAGAAGGAAGCATTAAAATGAACTAGGCTATGTTTGTTCCTGACATTGACACTTGAAATAATTTAATAGGCAGCAGAAAGGGCAGATTTCTGGGAAAAGAAATGTGAGACCTTATATTTCAAAAGGTAAGCCCGTTCCTCTTTCTATTGACTCAGACCAAAATTCTCCACTAATCTCTTTGTATAGAGGTTAAACAAATAAGATTAATATATTTTAATGAAGCTGCAGTATAGTTTCAACTGAGAGTAAGTCCACACATAGACTTAAACAAGTTTCAAAGTAATTCCCAGTGCTGAAGGAATCCTAGGAAAGGTAGTTGGGTATGGAGTAGAAAAGTTATTAGCAGATTAGCAGATAGAATACCAGATACAGCTGCCCGAATGGCCCCTCCTGACCAAGGAACTAAGTCAGATAGAGGTTAAAAGAGAAGATGTTTCAGACCTCATTGATAAATTAAAGATCAATAAGTGACCTGGCCCCGATGGCATCCACCCAAGAGTTATTAAGGAATTGAAGAATGAAGTTGCAGACCTCTTGACTAAAATGAGCAACTTGTCCCTCAAAACTGCCACGGTGCCAGAGGATTGGAGGATAGGAAATGTCACCAATCTTTAAAAAGGGAAAGAGTGGGGACCTGGGAAACTATAGGCCGGTCAGCCTAACATCTATGGTGGTGGTAAGATGGTGGAATGCCTCATCAAAGATAGAATCTCAAAACACACAAACGAACAGGCCTTGCTGAGTGAGAATCAGCATGGCTTCTGTAAGAGTAAGCCTTGTCTCACAAACCTTTTAGAATTCTTTGAAAAGGTCAATAGGCATATGGATGCGGGAGAACCCGTGAACATTATATCTGGACTTTCAGAAGGTGTTCGACACGGTCTCTCACCAAAGGCTACTGAAAAAACTCCACAGTCAGGGAATTAGAGGGCAGGTCCTCTCCTGGATTGAGAACTGATTAAAGACCAGGAGACAGAGAGTAGGTGTCAATGGGCAATTTTCATAATGGAGAGAGGTGAAAAGAGGTGTGCCCCAAGGATCTGTCCTGGGACCAGTGCTCTTCAACCTCTTCATAAATGACCTGGAGACAGGGTTGAGCAGTGAGGTGGCTAAGTTTGCAGACGACACCAAACTTTTCCGAGTGGTGAAGACCAGAAGTGATTGTGAGGAGCTCCAGAAGGATCTCTCCAAACTGGCAGAATGGGCAGCAAAATGACAGATGCGTTTCAATGTAAGTAAGTGTAAAGTCATGCACATTGGGGCAAAAAATCAAAACTTCACATATAGGCTAATGGGTTCTGAGCTGTCTGTGACAGATCAGGAGAAAGATCTTGGTGTGGTGGCGGACAGGTTGATGAAAGTGTCGACCCAATGTGCAGCCGCAGTAAAGAAGGCCAATTCTATGCTTGGGATCATTAGAAAAGGTATTGAGAACAAAACGGCTAATATTATAATGCTGTTGTACAAATTGATGGTAAGGCCACACCTGGAGTATTGTGTCCAGTTCTGGTCACCACATCTCAAAAAGGATATAGCGGAAATGGAAAAGGTGCAAAAGAGAGCAACTAAGATGATTGCTGGGCTGGGGCACCTTCCTTATGAGGAAAGGCTACGGCATTTGGGCCTCTTCAGCCTAGAAATGAGACGACTGAGGGGGGACATGTTTGAGACATGCAAAATTATGCATGGGAAGGATAAAGTGGATAGAGAGATGCTCTTTACACTCTCACATAACACCAGAACCAGGGGAAATCCACTAAAATTGAGTGTTGGGAGGGTTAGGACAGACAAAAGAAAATATTTCTTTACTCAGCATGTGGTTGGTCTGTGGAACTCCTTGCCACAGAATGTGGTGACGGCATCTGGCCTGGATGCCTTTAAAACGGGATTGGACAAGTTTCTGGAGAAAAACCCATTATGGGTTACAAGCCATGATGTGGATGTGCAACCTCCTGATTTTAGAAATGGGCTATGTCAGATGCAAGGGAGGGCGCCAGAATGTAGGTCTCTTGTTATCAGGTGTGCTCCCTGGGGCATTTGGTGGGCTGCTGAGAGATACAGGAAGCTGGACTAGATGGGCCTATGGCCTGATCCAGTGGGGCTGTTCTTATGTTCTTATGAGTGAAAGTTTCTTATTCCCAGGGTTCTTCTGGGGAAGCTGTCCTGGTACAGGCCACAGCTATGCAATATGGAACTTGGCAATGACCTCTCCCTGAAGCATCTGGGGTGGTTGGAGCGGCAGCCTGCTGGACTCCATAGAAGGCCAAGGACACATGGGTGGGGCTTGGATGAGTGGGGAGGGATTTAAGAGGTGATAGAGAGTGGGTAAGGGGACTGGAGCAGAGGAGTAAGGAGAAGAGCAGAAAGACTACTGGGAAGTTACTGAAGAGGGAGACAGTAAAAGAGAGAAACAGCAGCAGGGGAAAAGGAAACAGCTGAAAGAGGCCAAAGTAGATGAAGAGAGAGAAAGCAGTGAAGAGGCAGGATGGAAGAAAGACCTGGGGGGAAGAATGGGACAAAACCGAAAGAAATGAGACATGGACACAAGGCAGACAGGCACGGAGCAAGTAGATCCCAGGGCTATAGGACTAGGGCAGATAGGAGAAAGGTGCAGATGTGATGGAAGACAAGGAGGGAGGAGTGGAAACTTGCTGGAAACTGGCCTGTCCCTGGGATGTGACATGAGCCAGCACAAGGGGCCTTGATGATGGCAGTTGGGCCAAAGAGCAGCAGTAGCAAAAAGTTAAGGGGAATTGAAAAGTGAAGTTAACCCTGACAACCAAATAAATGTCTATAACAGGGGTCTCCAAACTTTTTGGTCAGAGGGCCGCATCAAATATCTGGCACGGTGTTGAGGGCCGGGAAAAAAAATTTAAATATAAAATTTATTTAAATAAATTAGAGATAGAACTTAGATGAGTGAATAAATGAATGAATGAATGGGATCATTCATTTAACCTCTCTGGCCCTTGAACATCCTCCAGACTCAACCAGAGCATAGTTCCAGTCATGTTTGGCCAAGTGGGTCAGAGATTTTCAGGGGAAAGAGGCTGGCCACGGGCCGGATAGAGGTTCACTGCGGGTCGCATCTGGCCCCTGGGCTGGTGTTTGGAGACCCCTGGTCTATAAGCATCACCTTATTGGCTGAAGCAGCTTCATTTAAAACCTGAGATGAGAGGTATATTGTTCCCTGACCCCTATAATGCTGATTTACCCACTTGCGATGAGGGGGCACCGGGGATTTGATGTCAGAAACCATCACAGTTGAAGTCACATAATACAAATATATGCAATTTATCTAAGATCTAAGCCTAGTATGACCCCCACCCAGCTATGCTGACCTGGAAGTAATTGGCGATGGTGTGATGATGTTTGGCAGTCTCAGAAGCAGAGACAGAAGTGAGTGCAACAGGGCTTTTCGATCTCCCTGCACTTAGCTGCACTGTTCCGGTTTCTTCTTCTTCAGAGGAGAAGCTGGAATGGCACGGCAGGAAGACCAAAAACATTTGAAACAGGAGGAGACAGTGGGAAGGGGGCTGCAACCAGGCTTTGGGGGGGCATCAAAAAGGACCTCGCAGCTCACATGTGGCCTACAGGCCTCATGTTAGACCACGATCTAAGCCATTTTCCACCTATTGATTCATCCAAGTCCTGGCACAGAGAAAAAGAGAGAGGCTGCAAATAAGGCTACCACAAATATTTCAAACAATAAGGGCGCAATCCTAACACCTTATGTCAGTGCTTTTCCAGCACTGACATAAGGACAATGAAGCTCCGAGGTAAGGGAATAAACATTCCCTTACTTTGAGGAGGCCTCCGTGAGTGACACCCAACTGCAGGATGCAGCACACGTCCCATTGGCACCGCTATGCCAGTGCTGGAAAGCACTGACATAAGGGGTTAGGATTGCGCCCTTAGCCTCCAATTACAACACTAATGAAATTCAAGAGATTCCATGGCAAGTGAAGGTATGGTTAAAACAGTCCTAATATCCCCTTCATGGAAGCATGCAGATTTTAATAGTCCCATATGCACATGCGTAGCACATGCGCCATTCCATGATGTTCCCAGATAAGACTATCACAGAAGAACATGGCAGGGAATGGGAACAGAAATTACTGGCATTTTATAATAGAACAGTCATTACTGATCAAAGCAAAGGAAAAAGTTTCACCGTGCAAAGTTATTTCAGAGGATGAAGGCAGGTAATTGCTTTCAGGCATAAACCAAGAAGTTATGAACACTTTGATTTCCATTCTACCTAACTAACTAAAAATACCACTTAACATACTCATGGGCACTTTCAGAAATACATATAAGCACTTTCAAAAGGTACTGCAGTCACAGGTATGCAAAGAGTATAAGGTTTTCCAAGCATGAAAGTGGAAGTAAAGATATCTTTATAGATGCTTCAGCACTGAAGAATGTACACATGCTGTCTCTTAATTGTCCTTTTTGTACTCATTTTGCAGCTTCACTAGGCTGGCTTGGCTATTAAGGTTCCAAGAGAATTCTGGAACTGGCAGGGGGAAAACCTTTTTGAAAGACTAATCAGAAGGGGAAAACTTCACTAACAATCAATCAGTAGAAAAGAGATAAAGGGATAATTCCGGAAGAGACAGAGTATAAATTGAATCCTGATATATTTTCAGATTCAAGGAAGACCATGAAAGGATCATGATTCACAGAAGCAACTTTGATATTTTTTTCCAGTTGGAATTTATGATGACAAATGCCTTCTGTGCTGTATTCCTGCACACTGCATTCTGGTGCATTGTCCTGGTCTCTTCACTGTGGCTAGGGCACCTAAGCATCGCAGATCTCTGGTCAAGCCATTCAGCATCTTCAAACTGACTCACTTTGGTCTTATCAGAGAGTTCATTCTCAGTCCTAACACAACTTTAGGCCTAAGACAGTGGATAGCACCATTCAAACCATATCATGTCAGTCAAATGTCTAACAGCCCAATCCTATCCACCCTTTCCTGGGAGTAAGCCCCATTGACTCAAATGGGACTTGCTTCTGAGTAGACATGCATAGGATTGGGCTGTAATACAGCCAAACAGTAGCGTACCTGGGGGGCAGAGGGTCGAGTGACCAAGGGTAGCACATCTGGGGGGCGGCACTGCCTCCCAGCCATGCCACCCCCACACTGGCCACACCAGCTATCTCCTGCCCAGAGACCTTCTGAGAGCCAAAGAAGCCACACGTGGTCTCAAAGAGAGTCTGGTCCAACAAGAAGCTGACGGAACATACCAAGATCCAGGTCTACAGAGCTTGCGTCCTGAGTACACTTCTGTACTGCAGCGAGTCATGGACTCTTCGCTCACAACAGGAGAGGAAACTGAGCGCTTTCCACATGCGCTGCCTCCGACGCATCCTCGGCATCACCTGGCAGGACAAAGTTCCAAACAACACAGTCCTGGAACGTGCTGGAATCCCTAGCATGTATTCACTGCTGAAACAGAGACGCCTGCGTTGGCTTGGTCATGTCGTGAGAATGGATGATGGCCGGATCCCAAAGGATCTCCTCTATGGAGAACTTGTGCAAGGAAAGCGCCCTACAGGTAGACCACAGCTGCGATACAAGGACATCTGCAAGAGGGATCTGAAGGCCTTAGGGATGGACCTCAACAAGTGGGAAACCCTGGCCTCTGAGCGGCCCGCTTGGAGGCAGGCTGTGCAGCATGGCCTTTCCCAGTTTGAAGAGACACTTTGCCAACAGTCTGAGGCTAAGAGGCAAAGAAGGAAGGCCCATAGCCAGGGAGACAGACCAGGGACAGACTGCACTTGCTCCCGGTGTGGAAGGGATTGTCACTCCCGGATTGGCCTTTTCAGCCACACTAGACGCTGTGCCAGAACCACCTTTCAGAGCGCGATACCATAGTCTTTCGAGACTGAAGGTTGCCAATACAATTGTAAGTCCTTTGGAGGGCCTAAAACATCAGTTCCAGTTTCTCAGGGAAACCAGAAGTGACATTTTACATTCATAGAAGGTCTATGGTGGCCTTTCCAGCTGTCAGGAGGCCTCCTGGGTGGGAGGCATCCACCATGACCAGTGAGGGGGGAAGCTGCTTGGCTGGTGGTGGAACTGCAATTTGTGGTTGTTGCCCTGGGCAGCACTGGAGCCAGGATCACCACTGCAGTCAATTCTTGTTATCCATTGGGGTTGGGTTCCTGCAAAACCCAACAAATGTGGAAAACAAATCACTAATCAATGAGATTAGGAGGAAGAGGTAGCTAACCTGTCTGGAATTTCAGCACTGGATAGTTTCAGAATGCTGGAGACAACTTCAGAATGGCCTCCATGGATAGCTTCAGAATGACTGCTGTGGATAGCCAGGAACAGACAATGGATGTTACAAAGTTCTGATTTTGTTCCTGCAGATAAGTGAATTCGTGGGAACTTTGTGAACAGTTATCAAGGATGTACTGTAATTGACAATTCTTCTACACCAGAAAATATGAGTCTTGCTCTTTCATGGCATAATTAGAGAAAGAAGGAGGAGGAAGTGAAACAAATATTAATTTGCAATTTTTTGCCCAAAATACATTTCGCCTCTATTAAAAGTTGTTAACTCATAGTATGGGAAACAAGAAAAGCTGCTGTTTCCTTAGCCTGAACTCCCCCCCCCCAATTCTTTGCTTGCCTTTCTGTATATCACCATTTTCTATACAAAATAAAGCTGTCTCGGCTTATGGAACCACTGAAAGCATATCTTTTTTGGTTGTTATACATGGATACTATGATTCTATAGTCTCTTGACACTGACATCTGCTATGCCAGGGGTGTCAAACTCATTTCACATAGAGGGCCGAATGGCATTCATGATGCTTGCTGAGGGCCAAAAGTGATGTCATTAGGCAGGAAGTGATGTCACTAAACTGGTCATGACCAAAAATAAGCACTTTTTCTCACTTGGGATCTCATTAGCTGCAAATGATAGAAGAGCAAATATACATATCTTGATCATATCCAAGATATGGGAGAGCTCAATTTTCAAGTGAGCTTCCCTTTCAGCAGTAACGCCTCAGCATGCTCAGCAGCTGAGAGCCTGAGAGCCGGATAAAAAGCTTCTGCGGGCCACATCCGGCCCCCGGGCCTTAGGTTTGACAGCCCTGTGCTATGCCATGGCAATGCCAGCATTGCCCTGGCATAATGTCAGCTGAAACCTATGCATTCCAAGCAGCAGTGTAAAAAAAATATGAGAAGTAGAGGTAACTTAGCAACACCAATAGCCAGTGTCCATGGCAACTCTGCAGCCACGCACCAATCACAACATTGCTCCTCTACACCCATTCATCAAAGGCATCACAAATCAATGCAAGACAATGACGGAGCATCCTCTTCATACACAATGCGCAACCAGGTAGCCAAGCAGAGATGATAGCATGTCAGCCGGCACAAGCTCTGTAGTGCAGTGGAGAGAAGGGCAGCTACAGACACCCAGAGTTATAATCTCTAGGCTCTTCACTCACTTAGGAATTACCTCCACAGTTCCTCCACTACCATGCTTCCACTCTGTCCACTTGTTAACTGTTACACTAGAAGGTCTCCAGTAGCTGTAGCTTCCTACCAGCACCAGGGCTTAGTTGTGTTGTGAAATGTTTTTCCTCTACCATTGCACTCTGCTTCAGCAGTGAATGGGGTCTTATCAAGAGATCCTCCAATTCCTGTCCTATCTGCACAGCATGGGGCTAGGATTGCACTGGGAGTTTCCTGTGTCCCATCTCCCAGTTTTTATGACTTCTACAGAGGAAACTGTACTCTGTGAACCCAGATGAGTAAGCCAATTCAAACAGTGAGCCGGGGAAGGTGGCAAACTGGCAAGGAGTGTCCCGTACTCCATACCTTCCCGCTGTCTCCACCAGCCTGCCGCCTTCCCCATCACTCCACCTAGTCCCTGTCCCATCTTCTTCTCATATGCTCTCCTTGGAGAAAAAGTGAGAAGTGGTGGGATGTGACCTCTCCTCCTCCTGTGGGGCTGCTGAAGATCATGACAGCAGAGCTGGAGGAGGCCACCACTGAGACCCTCTTACTGTTCACTCTCATGACTGGAAAAAGGTTTGCTGCCACCACCTCCTTTTCTTCCCCACCACCTCTTCTAAGCTGGAATCAGAGAGGTTCTGCACCCAGGATCCTTTTCACCTGTCCAGTTTAGAAGTAGCAGCATTGAGATTGTAGTGGTGGGGTGGGGGATGATTAGGGCGCATGCGCTGGTAGTAAGCAGCACTGCTTCAGGTGTAGGAGTGACTTGGGACAGAACAGGGCTTGCCAGATCAGACGGAAATCTCACTGAGTCTCAGCATCTATTATTCAATGCAGGAAGCTCACCCCACAAGCTAGGTATTTGGGGGATTTTCTTTCTCTGCCATTTCTGCGCTGAGAGGCATACTCTCCCTAAACATGTTAGAAGATAGCTAGCATGGCTAATAGCTGCTAAGAGACTTTGAGCCCAATCCTGGGCTCAACGTGCCTGCTTGCCGCCAGCGCACACTGTCGCAAACATGCAGTAAGGCACATTTGCGAAGCCTAACACCGGGCCAGCGCTGGGTTAGCCCACTGGGCTAGCACCGGGCAGGTGCCCCAGCCTTTGCCACTCAGCGGTTGCACAGACCACCAAGCCACAGTAAGGTAAGCGGGGGCGGGGGCAAGCGGAAAGGATGTGTTCCGGGGAGGGGGAAGGTGGGCAGAGGGTGGAGAGAGGATGAGGAAGAGGTGCAATGGGGAGGCAGTAGGTGGGGAGGGACCAGGGGGAAGCATGTCAGGGGGATGGAACAGGGAGGGAGGGGGTGGGACCGGTGGAGAACTGCTCCACCTGATCCTGCGTGTTTGTGTGGGGCACAGTGCCCGACATGAACGCTCTTCCCTGAATCGAGTAGCCCCATTGCAGGGCTACTTCCCTTACCTGGGAGAAGGGGACAAAAGTCCCCTTCTCCCGAGGTGCCGCCCACAGCTGCCATTGGCACACAGGATGCGGCACAGCCATACGCCATGGGAGCGCAGGATTAGGCTGTTACTTTCCAAGAATGTGTGTAATTTTTAAAGTCATCTAATTCAGTGGTTCCCAAACTTTTTAGAGGTCCAGGAGGTGGCTGCCAAACTCATAAATGCCAAGGGGTGCAGCTATAATTGTGATTAGGCAGCAATGCTCCCTCCCCCCAAGTAGCAGCTTGTTTAACCCACAATGCATGTAGCCAATCTGCCCTGTCAGTTTTGCGACCCAACAAAAATTGGATCATGACACACTGGTCGGTCCCAAACCCACGGTTTGGGAACCACTGGTATAATTTAATAGTTAATTCCATTGCAGCCTTTAAAGGGTTTTTAAAAACACACAAATTTCTAAACTTTTACTGGAGACCCTGAAGCAAATCTCAGCTGGGAATCTATTTTTGCAAATATCCATTTAAAATACTCTTTGAAGGAGTAATCTAAGATCACACCATATATTCAGAAGAAGAAGGGTTTTAAATGAATACTTTTTTTTTCTTTCAGAGTCTTGTTAAGAGTGACACCGCACTCAATGGTAAAACGTTCATAGCAGTATAAAAGGGAAATAATTCAAAGAAGGCGGTCATAGATGTAAGGCCCTCACAAAGAAGGGAATTATATCTAAAGAAGCTATCAAAGCATTTGTTAAAACAGGCCATACCTGTGCGGAAACAATAAGTTGCAAAGCGGCCATTTTAAAGAAATGATTTAGTATTTCATGTGAAAATGATATTCATTTGGTTTCAATCTAAACCATAAACCAATCTCAGCTAAATATCCCAAGACTACACCCATTTACAGAAGGAAGGAAGGTTGGACACAGATGGCCATTTACCACACACCTGCAGCTGATGAGTGCTGTAATTATTCTTACCACATGGCAGGATGATACATACAAAATCCACAGGTGACCAAATTCAGCTTTCTGCATCATCCTGCTGGCGGCAAAGGTAGTAGCATTCTCTGAGATATTGTGCCATTGTCTCCCTCTCCTTATTCTACAAATCTTGTTAAAATATTCCTCCCGGAAGTGACCATCAAAAACACAGGAAAAAGCTATTTCTAAATATGCAAGTCAGTCGTTTAATAAGTGATAAGTAAGTAATAAGTAATAATAAGTATTTTATACTGAACAGCTTGCACTTACTTTTAAGTATGCTATTTTTTTAAAGCCAGGTAAAGCAAGATCTGGAGCTGGGAAGCTTCATTTCAGTTCCAGAAGGGTGAAAAGTCCATTTGAATTTAAGGAGTAAACAGGTCACTGTTCAAGATTGGAGTGTTGTACTCCACAGATCTACTAAAAAGTGGAGCATACTTATACAGTTAAATCAAAAATATAGCCTTCGTGACCTGTGAACCTGTGGCCTACTCCCATCAGTCCTGTCAATAGCCAAGTTGTTGGTCTGACCCTTTTCTCTTTAGGCAGGAATACAGCACCAAGTACACACGTATAAATGTGTGCCATCTGTGCATCTTGGACTACAGGGAAATAAGCAGAGATAAAATATTGACCATGTAACAATTCACAAGTGACCTTCACATCTAAGTACACATTTTCAGAATAGAGGGGGACTTGTACAATTCTCCCACAGTAAGTGCAATGAGTTTCACCACCTCCTGGAGCTCACATATGTCCCTCTAAACAACAGAGAAAGTTTTTACAAACTTCAGAAAAAAGGTGCTCCAGTGACTGTGATCAATTGGGGACAGCTGCAGAAGAAACCACTGGTCACTTGTTTTCCTGAATGGGCTCCATTTGCCCTCACATTCCTGATTAACTGAGATTGTCCATGTGACCAAGCATTGCCCACACTCTAAATGGGCTTCATTTGTCTGTGGTTTTGTGAGCACATAGTCAAATCTGCAGTGTTCACAAGGGGATCCCTGATTGGCTAGGATAAATGTAGTGAAAGCAGAAAAAAAGTTCTACACAATGGAGGAAATGGTGCTGAAACAGCAGTCATGGTAAAATAATAGCTAGGGGGATAGGCGCAAAAAAATTTCCATTCTCAGTTATGCGATTTCTTGTGAAATATTTCCAAGGCAATATAAGCATTGCTTTCACCCCAAAAACTCAAACTGGTACAAATTTGGTGCAGCTGTAGTAAAACAGGACAAACTCTCCTTTCAGATGTTATTCCTGAACTGTGAAAAACAAATGTATGAATCACTCACACAGACATCCAGTTCTGCTGCTGGAGGAAGAGCTGAAGCCCCTTCCAGTTTCTTTGCTAAATTTATTCCAGTCCCAGAAGGAAAAGAATCTTAAAAGAGTTTAAACTATTCAGTTAGAGGCCTACAAAGTGAATGAGGACAGGCTTAATGTTAATGAGGATGTTACGGGTACACTATTTGTCAGAGTCCCTGGAAGTTAAGTAATTTTCTCAGCAATAAAAACAGCAAGCTCGTAACTTCAATTCCCTGAAACCTTATGATCTGCCAGTTCATAAAGTGGCCGCTATGACTTGCTTCCCTAAACTTGGATTGAAATTGCTTTAGCAAAATCACATCTGCTCTATTAACTCACAAATTGTCTCAATACTTTGAAGAAAGCAATTCCTTGCTCTAAACATAGCCCTGAAAATGTGTTTGTCCCACTTTCACGAGGACAGGTTGACACAACACAAAAAGCAATTGCGAACTTGGCCCTGGTGCCATCCAGAGCCAGGACTGCAAAACACGACCCTCTAACCCAAAAATGTCATTTCCAGTTTTCTCCAAAAAAAAACCAGAAGTGCCAGTTTCAGCATCCTGAAGGCCTCAGAGGCCTTCTGGGGGCCTGGGAGGCCATGGGCAGCCTTCCTAGCCCTTAAAAGGCCTCAAAAATGGGCCTGAAAATGGGCTCAGTAAAAAGAAAAAGAAAAAAATGGTGGGGGGGGGAAGGATCATATTGCCCCTCCATGGGGTGATGCCCTGAGGCATTTGTCCCCCTGACCCCTCCCAGGAATGCCAGTGTAACAAAGACCCACACTAGAGCTGCAACCCATCCCTTTCCCTTTCTTAATTTGACTGGGTGTGAATTGACACAAGTCATATACAAGGAAAGATGACAGGAAGTTGGTAGGTCTTTGGGGAGGCTGCACCATGAGCCAGGGTTACTGTTAGATAGTGGGTCTATGCGAATAAAAGAAGGTATAGAGATAACAGCTCAATATGTTTATTCCATCTTCAGAATAGAACCTGGCAATGAAACACAAGGCAAACACCCCTGGCTTTTATAGCCTTTAGCTCCACCCAGACTACCTATGATTGGTGCAGTTGAAACCTTAACTAGAGGGCCAATCGGATGGTAGGATTTCGATCCATCACCCGATTGGCCAGCCATAAGTCTGGGCCAATCAGTTCTGCAGGATTTCAATCCTGCATAACTTACATACATAACAGTTACCATTCCTGTTTCTGCAAGACTTCAATGCATTGGGTTGCATGCGTTGTGATGGCAAAGGGCCAACCGAGTGAGTCTCCCTGGGCAAAGAGAGGTCCCAAAACAGAAAAAGGGTCCAGTACTCAAAAAGGGCACTCAATAAGTCTGCAGCCTGGAAGGGAGAGAGTGAGAGAGAGAAGTGGCCCAATTGGTTAGCCAACCAGCCCACGCTAACTCAGCAGCTTTGGGGAGATAGAAGGAAAGAAGGCTGGAAAGGAAACAGGGTTGCAGAGAATTACCAAGCCTGGCTGGCTCAGTGATTCTTGGATGGAGGCTGGTTTGGGGGTGATGACACAACACCAGCAAGATGCCATTTCATGTATGTTACATATTTTGGGTGGGGAAGTGACAATGTAACATTGGCTGCTTACTATTGATTGAATTGTCAAACTTTCACTTCCTATTCATACATTTGCATTTTGGCTGCCTCTGTTGAGAACATTCCTCTTAGTTGTCTGCCAGGAAGGGCCATATCAGTCTCCACTTTGATTCCATTCACTCACTAGCTCCTGATGCCTCTAAAACACCCCAGTCTTCTCCTGATCTATCCTGATCCTTCTACCCCTCTAACTTACTACACAAATATAGTATACAAATATTCTTAATACTGTAATAATAATAATGCCAACACTGGGAAAAATTTTGTGACAGTTTATTGAGAACTTGGTTTTGGTTGTGCTTAGTAATTTTCCCAGACACAGGTGAACCCTTGTTATTCGTAAGGGTTCTGTTCCTGAACCCCTCGTGGATACCAAATTCCACGTAATATCAAATCACGCAGATTTTGGGGTCTACTCAGCTCCAAACGTGACCGGAGCCTTCGGCCGAAAACCACAAGTGCCCTTCTAGGACCTCCAGAGGCCTTTTTGAGGCCTGTGGAGGCCATGCACAGCCTCCACAGGCATCAGAAAGGCCCCCCCCCAAAGCATCGGAAGGCCCCCTAAAATGTTGGAAGGTGAAACTGGAAGTCACTGGTCGCTTCTGGAGGCTTCAAGTTGGGTCAAATGTGGCTCAACAGGGATCTGAAGGACCCACATTGAGCTAAATCCATGGAGCAAAAATCTGTGGATCTGTGGATCTAGGCTCAACTTGTATCTTTCTGAACCAGTCTATTCTATATCCTTCATGAGTTTGTGTGTCTGCATCTTGAGATTGTTTTTCAACACCTTAACTTATTAAAGCAAAGATGTGTGCATTAAGTTTGTGGATATTTGCCAAACCCATTGATAATAAATGCCTAACTATATGTTCAGTTGAGTCCATTTAAATTTGTGATAAATTATGCACATTATGCACTGTATAGTAAAATCTGAATACTGCTAAAAACAATCTTCACAGAAGGAAAGTGCTTAATAAAAATAGGATGTTTGGGCACCTTGACGGATAATTTCATAGCAGACTAAATGGTTTCAAATTAAGAATTCCAGTAAGCATGACATTACATTTTCAAAAGAACTGTCTGGAGAAATAAAGCCTGTAAGTTCCATATATTTTAAAACCAATTTTCAGGCATCAAACAATGTTGGTGATTTACTTGATCTCACAAGTAAATGACTGGGATGGGAATAACCTAAAGGACAGACCTTCTGGCTAACAGTAAACAGCTATACCCTGCTGTTTAGCATTTATCAGATACATGAGCAATATGCCAAGCTTATCCCAGAACCAAAATGTGAAAACAGTAACTGTAACAAACATTGCCCTTGGGGTAGGGAAGGACCAGGGGAGACACCAACCCAGCCAGGACTCAACCCCCCTCCACCACCCTCAAGAGCAATGCTTATTTATTTTTTGCTTACTCCAAGCCAGGTCCCAATATCATACATGCCCTGGTCAATTACTGCACCAAATGTTTTACATAAAAGATTTTTATTAAACTTAAGGGAGTTCAATTGCTCCATAAAAACATTTCCATATGCAACACAATAGCTTTAAAAACAAGAAAGATCTTAAAGAGGCTAAAACTATACTTACAAATCTCAGTATTGCTTCCACTATCAAGCTGTAAGCTTCCTTCCCCCTGCACTCTCCTTTCCAGGCACCCAACCCCAGGTTTTATTCCTTAGTTGTTAATACCCTACACCTGACCCAGCCCATCTTAAAGGGGAAGGGACTTGCCCCACCCCGTGACAGTAACTTTTAAAAAATCCTCTCTTAAGATATTCTGATTCAAACAGTTGGATACCATTGCAAGGACAAAAACAGAGGAGGGGTGTAGAGGCTTTAATGCAGGGGTCTCCAAACCCCGGCCTGGGGGCCAGACGCAGGCCGCGGAGAGCCTCTATTCGACCAGCGGCCAGCCTCTGATCCCCTGAGAGCCTCTGACCCAGTTGACCAACAGAACCAAAGTTGCACTTGTGTGTGCTTTATTTCTTTGGCTATGTTGATGCTTGGAGAAATCCTGGACATTTGAGCCCGTTCATTCATTCATCTAAGTTCCATCTCTAATGTATTTATTTAAATTTTATATTTAATTTTTTTTCTGGCCCTAGACACCATGCCAGATATTTGATGCGGCCCTTTGGCCGAAAAGTTTAGAGACCCCTGCTTTAATGTATGCATTGGGGTTAAAAGTTGAGATGAGGGGAAGTGAGATTTTCATAAACACTATCAGTGTTTTAGTAGCATTCCCACTTTTCACAACTCTTTCAGGGGTCCTGAGAAGAAAAATACAGCCCACCTATTCAGGAACTGGTAAGCTTGTTCCAGTTTTTATGTATTTTATGTGTTTTGGGGCCCAATCCTAGAGGTCCATAGAACTGACACTGAGCTCCAGCTACGGGTTGTAAACATGCCGTAAAGCAAGCTTACAGCACCAAGGGAGGAGGGAGTGTTGGCACTGGGCCAGTGTTAGTCAGCGCTGGGCCCAGGGCTGGAAGGAGGATGCGGCACGGCTACCTGAGGTGAGTAAGACCACCAGGCAGCGATGTGGGCTTTTGCGGTGGGGAGAGGCATTCCGGGGTGGGGAGATGACAGAGTGGGGGTAAGAGCTGGTCCAAGAGGGGGGTGGGACCAACAGAGGTCTCCTCCACCTGATCCTATCCTCCATGTCAAGCTGAAAAGACTGACATGGATCTCCTCCAGTCTGCACCAGCCAGCTAAGACTTAAGAAGTCACATTGCGGGGACTGTGCCCCTATTCGGGCGAAGCGGACAAATGTTCCCTTCTCCTGAGGAGACCTCTGGCAGCTTCCCTGTGCCTGCAGGAAACAGCAGTCGCCATTTTGGTGCCAATGTTCTTCTGGGCGCTGGGAAACTTAGGATTGGGCTGCCCAAAGGTTTATTATGGCTGTATTTGTGTTTCTAAGTGTCTTTGTAGATTTTGACTTAAAAACAGAATATTATTTTAAAAAACAAAAAATTTAGAGCAGTCCTTGTATGCCGTGGCCAGACTTGTACTTCAGATAAGATATCTGACCTGCTTTGTGGATTTGAATGTCCAACAGGGTGGTTTGCTGCATGTTGGGTAGCTTTCATGTGATACAGCAAACTGAAAAGGGGAAGACTAAGAGCTGGGTGCTTCTTCTGAAGGAGCTCTTTATGGTCAATTGGTAGGGATAAGAAGATTTCACAAACTGTTCCAATCTGGGCCAGGATTCAAAAAATCTGAGACTGGACATTTGATTCACCATATGCTGCCATTAGGATGGATGAGTAATTGTTGGCCTGAGCCTGGAATTGCGTCCCTGTGTTCTGAAACGGTGTCTGTCCTGTTTTGCAAGCAGTAAGCAAGATCAACACTGGCATTCAAATGTCATCGCTGAGAAAATGAAAAGAGCAGTTGTTTCAAGGTGATTAGCAATCAAAAGTGCAGAGAATGATACTTGGTTCCTTTGTATTACAGACAGTAACGGCTTCAAATGCTTATTCCAAGAGCTATCTGGTGAGAGAGCGAATGCTTCAACATAAGCCTCCAAAGGGCAGGTCAAATGGATAGTATGATTCAACATTCAACACTCTCAATTACCATATCTCTTGGTTTCTTTACAGAGTTTGGGCATTTTTTTAAGTGATGACAGCCAGGGTCTGCACCAGTGCCAGCTGGGTCCTGGGACATGGCATGCTTCTGCTCCTCTCCCCTCATGCATGTGCAAAATGCACAGACGCACCCCCCCCCCGCTCACCGACGTGTTCTCTCCTCTACAAAGGAACTGACTTTGTAAAATGCTGGCTGGAACGTCCCACTCTTCTGGGAAGGAGGAGAGCTGAACAGCACATATATCGCAACAGATTTCACACACTGTACACAGAACACTGTTCTTAAAAAAAAAAAAAAATCTCCTAAATTAGTATGCTATCATTGCCTGATAAGCACAACAGTCTCACATCAGGGTATACGCACAAACCTTCACATCTGGCTTTCTATCATAAACTACCATTCCCAAAAGGAAGGTTAGAGTGATATTCCGGTAGCCTCAAAATACAAATGGCACAAACTGGTGCCCAAGTGATGCACTAAACTGGCTAAATGATAGGATACTGTGAATGCTTACAAGGTTTGAATTATTTATCATTTATAGAGCACCTGGGAGCATAGAGTGCTTAGCAGCTTTGAGTTCATTCAGTCTTAACAACAATCCTATGTAAGTTAGTAATATTTCTGTTTTTACAGATGGAGACCCTTCTTTGGATGCCAAGATCAAGGTCACCCAGGAAGTATCCTCCATCCGTTCTACACTTCAGCCTTACTTTTACATTGGCACTAACCATGATAAATGGTAGTCAGTTTTATTCTCAATCCTTTTTCATTATCCTGAACATAGAATGGGACTTCTTCACTGCCACTACACACTGGATCCACACTTTCATTCATCTGTCCACCAGTAGCTCAAGATCTCTCTCCTAATCCATCACGGACATCTCAGAACCTGTCAGGATATATGTGAAATTCTGATTTCCTGTCCCAATGTGCATCCTGCTTAGTGTTAACCTTTGTTAGGTGCATCTCTAAACCATGGTTAAAGGAAACCTTCAAGGAGGGGGAATGGTTCACCACAGAGGGGAAAAGAGGTACTAGAAGGCCAATATACAAAAGTATTGATTCTCAGCACTCTACCTTGTATTCCTCCTAATTATCCAAGCATTGTTAAGAGCTAAAGAAAATTTTCAACTAGCTAAATTTTCATTAAGCAACTGAGGGCCCAATCTTATCCAATTTTCCAATGCCAATGCTGCTGTATCTATAGGGTATGCACTGCTTCGTGTGTTGGGGAGGCAGTCTTGGAGGCCTCCTCGCAGTATGGGAACATTTGTTCCCTTACCTTGGGGCTGCATTGTGGCTGCCCCGGTGCGGGAAATTTGGATAGGATTGGGCCCTTAGAAGTCACTTTTCTTTTTACATAAGAGAATGTTTACATTGAGCCTTTAAAAAAATAATTCTACAGAAGTATCATTTGCACCACCTTCAGGTATGCATCTGTCACACATTGACAATGAATGCCTATTACCATTTTGCACTCATTTGGAAAAAAAAATCCAGTGGGTCTTTTTTTTTTATTAATGTCAGTGAATATTAGTCATAGAAAATGTTTCTGAATATCTTATGTAGCCTCAAGGTGAAGGAGAAGCAATTAAATTCTATGTTTCAGAGGTTTAATAAAATAACCAAAATGAGAACTATAATATGTTTGATGTGAGATATTTTTCCCAAAGATTTTTTTTTTAATATGACATTTAGAAATTAAAAAATCGACTTCAGGCATAACTTACATCCCACTGAGATCCTTGTAAAAGCTTCCATTGACTTCCAACTGACTGGGGGTTGAATCCAAAGGTGCCGTACTACATACAGAAAGTGTCTTCCACTGACTAACAGAAGGCTTGGTTTATACCTCACGTCTGAATATTGTGCAAGAAAACTGAAATGAAATGAAAAGATGTTCTTCCACAGGTCTCTGCACAGGAGCACGTGCAAGTTCTTTCACAAGCAGAATAGTAAAAACAGTTATGGAACCTACTTATTGTAGCGTTGTGAGGATTCTTGTAGCATAATCCTATGATATCTACTCAGAAGTAAGCCTCACTGAGGGCCCAATCCTGAGTTGGGCCAGCGTCAGCACTGGGTGTCGCAAACTTGCCCTAAAGCACGCCCACAACACCCTGGGCAAAGTCCACGCCGGTCCAGCACCAGTCAGCACTGGCTGGATGCTGCCCTGAGCTAGGTAAGAGCTCTGGGTGGCGATGAGGGCTTTGGGGGCAGGGGAGAGGTGTTCCAGGTGGAGGATGGGAAGGGGGCGGGGGAAGGAACCAGGGCAGGAAGATACCGGGATTGGTGGAGCTCTGCTCCTCTGGATCCTGAACTCCATGCCAGGCCTTCCGATCTAACATGGTGTTGGAATTGGTGCAACTCCGTATGCTCTCAAGGGGTGGCAGGAGACTGTCCTAAAAAGGGTTAAGCCATAGCCCACTGTTCTTTGCAGTTTACCTCTCCACCTTGGATGACCTATGTGGGAGGGGCGTGATCCAGACCCTATATAACTCCTGAGCACGCCCTCCTCCCTCCCTCTTACCTCTTCCTCACCACAACTGAGGAGACAAGATGGCATGCAGCAGGGATCTGCTGGCGCCGCCATCTTGACCACATGGCATGCAGGACGAGGCAGCTATAGGGCCTTATAATCTCAGTCAGAGTACCTCTGATTCCTAAATCAGATGCTGTAACCGTACTACCATTGAATCGTGAGTAAATGAATCTGTTCTTGCAACTTCAACCAGCCAATGTTGTCTGTGTGTTTCTAGACTAGCAGTCAGCCAGGTGTGGGAGGCTCCCTGGGGTTGATTCCCAGCAAAGGGGGGGGGGGTTCTGCTGCTGAAGCGACTCTGCTCCCCCCCTAACGGAGGAAATCTGGTTTAAGAAATTCCTCCAACACATGGAGTCCCTCAAGCCCCACTGCGGGGCTTGCTACTTCCCCTGAGGAAACCTCTAGTGGCTGTCATGGTGCCGTAGGATGCTGTAGTAGCTGCTTTGCTGGTGCTGCACTGTGGTGGCACCACTTTTAGGATTGGGCTGCAAGTTCAGTGGGGCTTACTTGCAGGTAAGTGTGCATAGGATTGTAGCCTTATGAATGCTGGTACAAAAGCATTTATGGAATTGCGCTAGCAGCTATGGTCCTAGGTATTCATTACATTCAATTTTTTTCAATATTAATCACCTTACAGGCAAATGATTATGACTTGAACAACCGCATGCCATAATGTTTGGGACAAGTGATGCCTGACATTATTCAGTATGGTTATTATTTCCAATTTTATCCCAAAGGAGAATTAGGAACACAGAATACAAGAATTGCCTAAATATGACTCACCAGAGTTTCTCAGAATAGTTTTTCTCCTGACAAAGTTACCTGGAGAGAATATATATATATATTCCTAAGTAAATGAGAGTCTATACTAAAGGCTGGTAATCTTTTTGTTAACTGACAAATATGTTTGTTTTCAGTTAACAGACTGCATAACAAAAGCATTTATTGTGCCATGAAACAGGCAGCACAGACAGTGCAAGGAGGCCACATTATAATCATATGTAAATCCAAGCTTCAGTCTTCATAAAGAGAAACTGAACAGGCAGAACTCAGGTCATGTGCTTTTCCAACCTCTGAGCACGTACTGAGAGCCATCATTAAGAATTTAGTACAAGGCCAATTAAAGCTGATTTAGTAATGCCCAATTTCAGTTCCTTGCAAGATGGGTTTAACGATCATTCATACAATCATTTCATTATTTATCACTAACATTTTAATGCTCAGTTAAACAGTTAAGTTGGACAGCAGCAATCAGTTCAACCCACAGAATCTCAGGAAAGGGCCATAGCTTTACCAGCTTACAGGCTTTAACAGCTTACAGGTAAAAACCTAGTATTTTCAATTAAAGAGCTCTGGTAACAGAGCTAAAAATATTCTTCCTTTATGCCCTGGTAATGAGCTGCCAACAACCATCCCTTGCTTTGATAAAACATTGTTTTCACTTTGTAAAAATGGCTCCTTATCTCTGGTTGAACATCTAAGATCCGAAAGCAAAAGCGCTATGACATGTATAATAGTTCTTTGCAGCAGCAGAGAAAGAGGGCAGAAAACTTTTCCTTGACCTTTCCAGCAGTCAGTGACACAAAAATGCCTGCTGCTGTTTAATTTTTGTCAAATTAAGACACTGGGAAATTAAGGTTGTTGTTCTGCCAAATCTGGTAGGTGTACAGAGCTTTGAAGTATTATGCTCAAACATGAATCACATAGTTAAAGGGCTGCCTTGCAAGCCATCAAGTACATGCTTAGACCAAGGGTGTCAAACGTAAGGCCCACAAACAGGATGCGGACTCCAGAAGCAATTCATCTGCCCCTCCTATAATTGGGCTCTTTCCTATCTTGAAAACATGAACAAGATCTGCACATTTTCTCTTCTGTCATTTGCAGCTAATGAGTTTCTGTGTAAGAACAAAGTGCTTATTTCTCGCCATCATCTGCTTAATGATGTCACTTCTGGCCTTCGGCAGGCGCCATGAATGCTATTTGACCCACTACATGAAATGAGTTTGACACCCCTCACTTAGACAGTCCCTCTTTCCTTATAATGTAACTAACTGATTATTAGCTCATTCTCATTCAAAAATTACAATGTGCCACAGGTAGGAACCAGGGGAGCCAAGAAAAAGTACATTCCATCAAATGCACCATGCCATCTGCTAGAGGGGAAGTGTAAAACTCCCAACAGCCACTAGTCAATCTGTCTAGGAAAAGCATGACTGATAAACAGGCATCAAGTAAGAATTTGCCCCAAATCTGTGGTGCTTGCCTGCCTAAGAACAAAAAGCAGACAGTCAGAACCTTTATTGGCATTTTACACACATACACAAACAGAGAATTCCCAGACTTGAAGAGTAATAATAATTCCCTGAATATTAGAAGGTCCAAGCCACTTCCCTAATGCTATTGGCTGAGCTACAATGTTTCAAGAGATGCTTTAGAAAAGCCCCAGTAGACTCAATTATAGTTGAATCCTCAGATGACAGCAAATTCTTTAATTGAATATTGTCTGAACAATCTGCCCACTTGTTCAGATAATAATAATAATAATAATAATAATAATAATAATAATAATAATAATAATAATAATACAGGTATTTATATACTGCCTTTCTTGGTCTTTATTCAAGACTTTATTCAAGGCGGTTTACATAGGCAGGCTATTTAAATCCCTGTAGGGATTTTTACAATTGAAAGAAGGTTCTATCTTACAAGAACCACAACATTGTTACTTTCTTGATCTGGTTTCACATTCTGGCCTCCATCCTCCCACGCTCAGAGCAGATGGAATCACTGAGCTCAGCTTGTCAGCTGCTTCAAGGTCTCGCCGTTCACGGTGCCGGTGGCCTCGAACTGGCGACCTTGTGGATGTTATCTTCAGGCAAATGGAGGCTCTACCCTCTAGACCAGACCATTAGATGGAGCGTGCATGTGAGAAAGAGATTCTACCATACCTGGCTCACATCTAGAACATCTTTCATTATATGGGGTCTTATTAAATCTTCCATACAGCACTGCACAATGTATTGAGGGAAATACATTGCACCTGGCCAAGGTGAAGGCCCTGCATGCATAAGGGCACTTAAGCAAGGTGAGGTACAATGGCAAGTGACCAGCTCTGGTAGGGATCTGAAGGTTCAGCAGGGAGAAAAATTTGCACTATATAGATTCCGTACTTGAACATCGAGAAATCTCTTTTTGATTACTTGGAATGCCAGCATAATGGGCAATGAACCCAACACCTCCAAATCGATACCAATTGATCTAATTTTATGAAAGACCACGGCAGAACCCACCGGGGCTAGCGAGTCTTTTAGAAGGCTATGTAAAAGACTGTTCTGAAATAGGTTATAATACACTCTGAGTCAGAATTTGCAAGCTCTTAGCCAGGCCCTTGTCTCAATTAGTAGCTGCCCCATCTCTAGACATAGGGAGATGTATGCAACATATCTTGGCAACCCCATGATTTTCCTTAGAAAAGCAGTCTGGATTTGTTCCGAAGGGTGGTTTAATTCCTTGATCCAAACTGGGACGCTGTACAATATCTGGGAAGCAAGTTTGGCATTAAATACTTTCAGAGATGCAGGGACATAGCCACCCCCTCAGTTAAAATGGAAACATACGATGTTCTGTGTCATCACACCTGTGAGATTCACGATAGGTTTACAGCGTCTGGTCCAGGCAAGGTTATAGGAGAAGTAAATGCCTAACAGCCCAATCCTATGCATGTCTAATCAGAAGTAAGTCCCATTGAGTTCAATGGTGCTGACTCCCAGGAAAACATGCATAGGATTGCAGCCTAAGCCAGTTCTGTAACACTACAGGATATATCCAGATGGCAATGAATTTAGGAATATATGTGTCCAACGACAACCTTTATTGTAAAGGACAGGCCTGCAAGCTGACCGCTGTGAATAAACACCCTCATTTTCTGTCAAGGCATTGATGTTGTGTTTCAGCCCAGATCTGCTGAAGAGTCAATGCTATTGGACCACACAAAAATGACCTTTACCAGTGGCATTTGTGTCCCAGTCATTCCTAGGTATAGTGTAGCAGTGTACCTACAATGGCTGACAAGTCTAATCTTTGTTTAAAAAACTGTGCTAGCTTGGCCATTCTGCATGTCGTATCTTTTAAAAGAGGCCATTTCCCCACAGAATCTCAATAGTATAAACATCTGGGATGGTTTAATTGTGGACAAGTTTTCATGGATTATATTGTACAGGACAGCTTAGGAAAACAAAAAACCCACTACATTCTGAAAGAGAGTGATGGACATATATCTAAAATATTCAAAAAGCGGGCAAGGGGCAGCCAGGAACACAAATATATATCAAATACAATTTGAACCTCTGATTTTGGGTAGAAAGCACTGCTGGAAAAGTACCAATGATTAATGAATCTTCTCCATTCCTGTTAGAGTTGTAAGAACTGGCACAGTTTCACTTCTTTCAATAGCTGTGATGGGGGCAGTGGAGTGGTGGGAAGTTCCCTGACAGATCTGTAAAACTGCTGATTCGAGTGTCAGGTTTCTCCTCTAAAGCCTGCTAACTGGGAAGAACAGGGAGGGGATAGGACAGAATGGGGAGGAGACGGGTGGGAACAGGACAGATTGAGGTCAAGAAGGGGTGTCTGCAGCACCACAGGATAGGATAGCATATCCTATCCCCCTTCCTGATCTAAATCTGCAATAAAGGTGGTGCAGGTCCGAGTAGAGCCAGCGGGCTGATGTGGGACAAGGTGTATTGGAATCTTGGAAGATCTGGCAAGGAGGTAGATGTGGTATCAGCAGTGGCCCCTTTAAGGGTTAAGGCCTGGGCATTCAGGAGAGGGTGTGCTGCAAGCTGAAGGCAATAGGGGCCTCAGGCATAAAAGCACCTGCTGAAGGGAGTATTTTGTGTGGGTAGCAGAAGGAGGAAAGACAGATTGGATTGAGGGCTAATGGACTGATGTGTGAATGAACTTTGGAAGCTGCTGGAGACACTAAGACTGATGTTTGGCTGCTGTGCCTAAGACCTGCTGAGGACCAAGGGGCTGCTGTAGTGGTGGGAGACTGCTGGCAGGAAGGAGGACCTCTGTAGGTTAAACAGGTGAGCTACCCTGGTGGTGGGGTCCAGCAGTACTGCAAGGCACAACTAGGGTCACTTTGGAGGAAAGAAGGGGGGCTAATTAGCTAAAAGTGGGCATAATTCTCCAGGCGGAGCTGGGACTGGGAATCTGGCAGAGCACATCTTCCCTTACCCTGAGGAGCCAAGGGTAAGCCTTTACCATGCAGAGGGGTCTGCTTGGTTCCAAACTAGCAAATTCACTGGCACAAGTCCACATGGAAATCCATTTGCCTTCCCACCAGCAGGTCAACAACATGCACCTCTGCCTACTGTTGGGGGTTTTTAACAAGGCAGCCAGCACTGACAGAACACACATTCTGCCAGAAAGACAGCCCAGTAAGATTGAGCTTGATAGTCCATGACTGAGCACATGTACACACCTACATGACTATCAAAATCATGACATTCCTGTCCTCCCCACTCCTCAGCACAAGAATTATCCATTCTTCATACCCAGGCAGACCTCAGTCTTAGCACATCGTCACCCCCACCAGCACAGACCCTTACTGAGGGAGACAGGTTGTCTGTCTGGCTGGCTGGTTGATTCACCAGTACAGAAAAGCTCTTGTGTGCATGTTTGGTTTGATTTCCAGGTGAGTTGAGAAGAGGGAAACACTGGAGGAGGTGGGAGGTGCAATGAAGGTTGGAGCAGGGCTGTGACTTTCAAAACTTGCCAGTTGCTTGACATAAGAGCCACATAAGAGCTTCAGATGTTTAAGAGCTGGCCACAGTCTGAGAAGTCACTGTGACTCCAAAATACAGATACAGATAGATAGATTACATTATATAGTCTTTTAAGGAATATAGTAACACTTTTAAGGTGGTACATTTTAAGGAATATGGTACCACTAGAATGAAGGGGGGGGAAGTCTGCACACAAAGCCCTAACGGTGAACTAATCAACTACACCATGCTTTTGTTTTCGTACCATCCAATGAACACTCGAGACAACAGATATGGGAGAAAGGGCCACTTTATTTAGCAGTTACAACAGAAGAGGAGGCTGAGTCCTGCAGCATCCAAGGCAGCGAAACCCCCAGTGGTGCGGAGGTGGGACCTCTGGGCGGTACCAGAACGCATCTGCCCCCAGGCGGGCATGCACCCAACTCCAAGCCGCGCCCTGTTGTTAGGCAGCACAGCTCATCCAGGTCTGTCCCTTAAGGGGAAGGCAGCCGGACCGCGAGCTGCGCCGCCCTGAGCCTCTGAGGCGGACCACGCGGTCCCGGCCAGGGCCCCATCTATGTCCTTGTGCCGCCGAGCCCCTGAGGACTGCAATTGGGTTCTGCCCTGCCTATGCCACCTGAAGGTGCCTGCCCAAAGTCCATTTCACGCCTCCTAGCCCACACCACCTGCCTTCATAAAGTGACCAATGGCAGCTTGAAGGGGAGCACCCTGGCCCTGGACAGTCTGGAGTTGGCGAAAAAACTGCCTGACCCTTGGCCAATCCTGGCAGGCAGAAAAAATTTCCTACCCGGCCCCAAACGGCGACCAGTAAAACTCAGACTGCCTTTAGGGTGGGTGGGTGTCCACACAGTGCCCACATGTAAAGGAGGAAGAGGGCTGGGTACTGTGCCCTTTAAAAGGCCCCCATAGCCGCCAGTTCCAGCCCACCTCCACTCCCCAACTGGGAGGAGACTCTCGTGTTCCAGGCAGGCTAAACAAACTCTGATCCCCCTTTAATTGGGTGATCGGGATTCTGAGCTTTTCTTTGCACATTTACAAGGTGTGTTATTACTTGGAAGAGTACATTTTGCACCTCTCTATCTTCAGTCTGGGGGGGGGGGAACTGCTGTGTCTAAAAGGCTGTTTCTGCAGATCAGCGGCTGATGAACTGGTTCTCTTCCTTCATCCTAGGCATCCTCTTTCCTATTGATTGACTCTAATTAAATATGCTTGTGCTCAGACTCTATAAACCAGCACTTGTCAATTTCATTCCTTGTCAATTTGAATCACATCCTCTTATCACCAAACCTCTGCTCCCAAAAGTGGATTTGTGGCTTAGGTTGCAAGGTAAGTTGTTTATCTTCAACTTGACTCTCTCTCTCTCTCTTCCCTCCCCCTCCCCCGGTTTCACAGTTCTGATTTTTCACCCACTGTGTCTATAAGGTTGAAAATGCAGTCAAGAACATGCCAGCCACCAAACAAATTTAGATCTAATTGTTTCAAAAAATGGAGCTTCTCTCTGGAGAAAGCCATGACAAAGACACTGAGCAATTAAATGAGGATTTACATGGAACAGTTGGGAATACTGATGTGAGGCTGTTTTATCATTAATGCAAATAATTGAAGTACAAGTCAGAATGCCATATGCTTTCAGTGTTGCCTATGGCTCAAAAAGAAACTAATTGGTATCTGACTATATAGTTTATTTTTTAATATGCTTGTCAAAAATAGTGACATGTGTTTATGAGCTCCACTCTGTTATGAGATTTGTGAAAGTTCAACATTGTTTTACGGGCCAATCCTCAGTGTTGGGAACTCAGGTGATTCGGACGCCAGTTGTGAAAATGCGTGATTTTTGCTGACTCAGCAATTTGTGCAGTATGCGCATGGAAGACTCTGAAAAAGACTCGAGTCAGAGCCCCCCTGACTCAGCACTCATCCCCACATGTGCTGACTCAAGGGCTAGAGGAGGAGCAGAGGAGGAGCAACCTTCACTGAATGACTGACTGCAGTGGAACTACCCTAGACGCCTTTAAAAGGGGATTGGACAAGTTTCTGGAGGAAAAATCCATTACGGGGTACAAGCCATGATGTGTATGCGCAACCTCCTGATTTTAGAAATGGGTTATGTCAGAATGCCAGATGCAAGGGAGGGCACCAGGATGAGGTCTCTTGTTATCTGGTGTGCTCCCTGGGGCATTTGGTGGGCCGCTGTGAGATACAGGAAGCTGAACTAGATGGGCCTATGGCCTGATCCAGTGGGGCTGTTCTTATGTTCTTACTTCTGAGTAGGGCTGCCAAGGATCAGTCATCCTGGTAAGCCTCCTAGTTGCTTCTTGTGAGCCTCCTCCCTCTCACCACTTCTGTCCCAGCTCTCACTCAGTCCCTCCCACCCTGTTACAAATGGAACAGGGTAGCAGAGGAGTAAGTAAAGACACACACACACACTCACTCCCCAGTAGCAGCCCTGTTTTTCCCACAGCTGGCTTTTAACTCAGCCCAGGGAGACAGATGAGGCATTCATAGCAATCACGCTTTGCATGGCATGGCTCTGTTGTTACTTGGGAGGAAGGGAGACCTTCCTTGAATGACTGGCTGAAGAGGGACTACTTCTGAGTAGAGCTACAAGGATTGGGTCATCCTGGTAAGCCTTCCAGCTGCTGCTAGTGACCTTCCTCCCTCTTGCCACTCCTCCCAACCCTCCTGCCTGCTTTACAGAGGGATGGGGACAGCAGGGGAGTGAGTAAAGAGAACTCCGATACACACACTATCCATCTAATTTTTTCCACTTTTTAAAGGGGGGCTTTTTAAGGGGGGGCAACTTGAGTCCATTAGACTTACTAAAGGGTGACTCGGAGATTCAGAAAGTGCCCCCACTATGACTCTTTTTTCAAGTCAAATCGTGGAGGGTAATAACTCAGTAACTCGAGTCAAGCCATACTGGGTTTTCCCATCCCTGCCAATCCTAACTAACTTTCCAGTACCAATGCAGTCATGCCAACAGGGTGCACACTAAATCCTGTGGTGGGAGTGCAGCCATGGAAGCCTTCTCAGGACAAGGGAACATTTGTTCCCTTACATCAGGGGTGCATTGCAGCTGCATCAGCACTGGAAAGTTGGTTAGGATTGGGCTGTCCGGTACAGACTGCATGCAAGCATGCAATGGATTTGATGGCGATGATGAACTGAACATGAGTGGTACTGACAAGAAAAAAAATACAGAAACAGGCAGCCAAGTCAATATCAGGGACCCAGCATTGTTTTATTACCATGTTCAGAATTTAGGATGAGATTTTAGGACCCTTTTAACTGTGCCACCATTGAACGAGATGGGGAGGGGTAGAAATAGGGTGGCTTGTGTGGTGGCTTATGGAATTCCCTCCACCTGGAGCTAAGAACAGCTCCCTCTTTGGAGACCTTTCGATGGGGCCTCAAGAAGGCACTTGACTGTTGACATGATGGGCTGGCACTTTTAATGAATGTAATTTTAATAGTTTTTATGTGATCCATTGGGGTCTGATCTGCATTATTGTTTTAATCTTTTACTCTGTATTGTGTTTTCATGTTGTAAGCTGCCTTGGGTGCCCCAATATGTGGAGGAAAGGCAGGGTATATTAAATAAATTTGTGAATTAGCCAGAATCGGGTTTGTGCACAAAGCCATATGCACAGCCTTACTTTTTTCCATTAATATTTAGAATTGAAAAAAACATTCTCCGATATTTTGCAAAAAAGAGAACTGTAGCTTGAATCTTAGCACTCTGTTCCAGAACCTGCTTAATCATTCCACTCACATAAAGCTCATGAAGGTTGGTGGAAGGGTGCAAAAATTGGATTAATAAATTTCACTGTATATTCTCTTCCCAAGTACAGACTTTGGGAAAGTGAGGAGAGAATGACCTTTCCAGATGTAACCTGATGCTCTGTCTTTATGTGTTCAAACACATCCTCACTGCTTTAAAACCATTGATATTTTCTTTTTCCAGTTGTGGTCTTCAGCAAGGCAGTACACTTTGGGGAAAAAGACCAGTTGATGTCTGTTAATGAACCCAGGGCATGTCCCAACTCTGCTATAATCTGGTCCTTGCCAGAAGCATATAAATTAAAAGGAAACCCTGTAGGCACAAAAAGATCAGGGAACATCTCCATTTGGAAAACGGACTGCCAGCCCTAGAAAGCGATATGGAGTCTCATTCTGCTCAAAGATGGATTAATTCAATATCCCCTGCCCTCTAAGCGTTCCTATCAAGAAAATTCTCTGGCTCTGTCAACGGATTCAGTCATTCCACCCTAGACAGCCTCTGTCAGAAGGTGACCTTGAGCATTATTATTTATAAAGGTAGCCGAGTCATTTAGCATGTTAAACAGGCCATTGCTCACACACCACAGATTAACCCACATCTGGAAAGATAAATCTTCTAGCACTCGTTACCAGGAGCATGTTGCGCAGCTCACGTTTTTCCTATGATGCCATCAACGAAAACAGGCCATTAAATGTGAGAGCGATCATTTCGTACGTACCACCGTTATGACTTATTAGGCTAGCCCAGAAATTAAATCCCACTGACAATGCAAGTCCTCATTACAGTCATCCAAAAGAATAGGCATGTATTTACTGATAAACTTCCTAAACAGTCTTTTCAACCTTTCATGTCTCCTGTATCCCACCTTCTTTGTCGGTCAGCATTATGGATATGCACTAAAGGTAACCTTCAAAGGGAAGGGGGAAAAATATGCTTATACTCTTCTTTCTGATTTCCTCCTGCACCATGGAAATGTCAGGTTTCCCCCCCCCCCCAAGCATTTATTTAGGTAGATGCACTAGTTGAGTTTCGTCTTTGTTTGGAGCACAGCACTAGCACTGAATGTCATTTTTTCTTTTTAGACCCCACTGAAACCAGTTTGGCAGCCACTCATGGTAGTCCACAGCCACCATAGAGGATCAATTGGCCAACACCTACAATTTTTTAGTACAGTGCAGCAAGACCTGTACTACATGAGTCTGCTTTAAATTAGCTGCCTGTGGATGCCGAATGCTAATCTAATATGGGAGAAATGAGGGAACAGGTAACCTAGTATTCATACTGCAACAACATAAGGTGAATCAACCCTGCAACAAAGAGAAGGAAAACAAAATGACTGCAACTGTGACCTGAAACCTGATTACAATCTGCTCAGAGTAAAGTTAGATGTGATGTAATAATCATACTTGCACAATGGCTTGACAATAGGGATAACCATACTTCACACAATAGGTTGAGTGAAAGCAGATAGGTCCTAGGAAAGAGATTAGGATTTGGCAAGTGCTTCCACCACTGAACCTGCCCCCTTCCCCAGGCCCAATACACCCTGCCATTACATCAGTTGATAGCATTGGGTTGTAAGTCAAATACAAGTCAAGAGAGAGGACATTTCAGAATGTATTGACAAATCAAAGACTAACATGACACTGGGCCCAAACGGCATCCACCCAAGAGTTCAGAAGGAACTCATGTGAAATTATTGATCTTCTGACTAAAATATGCAACTTGTTCCTTGAAAAGGCCAATGTGCCAGAGGACTGGAGGATAGCTAATGTAATACATATCTTTTAAAAAGATTGAGAGTGGACCAGAGAAACTACGGGCCAGTCAGCCTACTCGTAAGATGGTGGAAAGCCTGATCAAAGATAAGATATTGGTGCATACATAAGAACAAGCTTTGCTGGTGGGAAATCAGCATTGTTTCTGTAAAGAAAAGTTTTCATTCATAGAGCAGTGGTTCCCAAACTGGTGGGTCGCAACCCACCAGCCAGGAAAGCACTTGTCCCTACCTCTTTAAGACACCTCTGCAGGGTTCCCCATCTCCAAATAGTAAAAAGAAAATGTGACTGAAAATCACTTCAGGTTTTTGATCTCATTTTTTTTACTGCTTTGGTAGATGAGGGCACGGGGAGGGGAGGAGCAGGCCAGGGAGGGCAGAGATGGTGGCTGGCTTTGCCACCATATCCTAACCCCCCCCCCCCCACTGGGAAACCCAATATGGGTCTCCTCGATTCTGCACCCACTCAATAGCAGGCACAGATCTGAGGAGACCCATTAGGGCTGCATGGCTGCTACATGGTGTAAGAGAACGTAAGTTCCCTTATCCTGAGGGGATCTGGTTCTGCTTTCCTGTCCCACTGAATGCAGTGGTTGCCATTTTGGCACCACTGCAGCCCTGGGTGCTAGGGAAGCTTGGGATTGGGCTGTTCACCTCCAGGTTTTAGAGGTAGCCTAACTCTGAATGCCAGGTGTGGGGGAGTAGCAATGTGATACAGGTATTTTGTGGTCTTGTGTGCTCCCTGAAGCATCTGGTGGGTCCACTGTAAGACAGAGAAAGCAGAACTAGATGGGCTCTTAGCCTGACCAAGCAGGGCTCTACTTGTGTTCTTTTCACAACTAGTTGGTTCTGATAGCAATCCTTACTTGAAAAGACTGGTCTGCGTTCTACATGTTGAGCGAATTAAAGAAAGATACTAGTTGGTGGTAGTGTGGAAAGGTCACAAAGGGATGGTCTTTAAAGACTGCAAGAGGACATGGGGATGATCCACATAATACAGAATATGTGATAGATATGTTAGTTATATTTTTGTTTGTGCAGTTGAACTTTTAAGAGTTTTGTTTTCTAAGGCCATGTTACTCATTTGGCATTATTTGCAAAGTAGTACTCAACTAAAAGGGGCCTAATTGCCTTCTGCACAATGTGCCCCCTCCACAGGTAATTTAGCTAATTGCTTACCTACTCATTGTTTTTTAAGCGCATCTGTGGGATTTAGATGTAAAATAGGCAGCTAATATAAATAATACACTCTAGGAGTGGCATTTATTTCTTTGGTGGGAAACAGGAAAATACAGCACAGAGCTGCATGACTGTGCTTGTACTTGTGAGACAGCTTTGCAACAATGGTTTGTTCAAAGCTACTTTTTTATGTTGTGCACTACACAAAAGAATTGAGAGAAATATGGCAACCCCTATCCAACAGAGATAGGCACTCTTAAGCCCACTGATTCCAACTGGCTTATTAAGTACATCTAACTCCCTTTGGACAGTGGCCAGCATTGTGGCACAGGGATTAAATAATCCAAGAGAATGCTACTTTGTCCTCAAGCAATTTGTTCTTTGGAAATAACAGTGTCCTATATTTGATCTAGAGATCTTGTTTGAAAAAATTGAGGGCTTAAAAAGGCTAGTCTTCCTGGGAGCAATTTAGCTTTGCAAGGGGGTAGGCCAGAGTGACAGTATGGATCTTCCTCTTCATTTACTACTTTACTGGTCAGCTGGATTTCAAACTAAAGACACACACCCCGCCCGCCCGCCCGCCCGCCCGCCCGCGCACGCACACGCACACGCACACGCACACACACACACACACAGACAGAAATAAACTTAGATCTTAAACTCATTCTTATCTTTCTCTCCATACCTTTTTCTGTCACCAATCTAAAAAAAAAAGATTCATTACCACCCTCCATTCCATGGATATTCTGCTCAGGAAATGATCCTCATTGGCTGATTTGTTGGAGAGAAATCAATCCATTGTTTCCACATAACCCTGTTAGTAGTGAATTTTCATTTGTACTGCAATTATCATTGTCCTTAAAAATTATTTTTCAGTAGCATTTCATATTTAAGTAGCATCTTCTTCATTTTGTGAAATAGACTGAGAACCAAAGAATTGCTCGAGCAGGCTCACCTGAACTTTTGATTTCTTCTCTTCTCTGAGGAACATCTGAAAAGTGGTTTGTAATACGACATGGGATCCTTCACTCAAAAAGCCAAAGGAAAAAATTCTGCTGGGCACGTCCAATCAATACTGTACGTTGCATCCAAGCCCTTTACTAGTAGTTGACAGGCAAGTCCATTATTATAAACAAACAAGTTGGAAGCATAGCCCATCTGTAAACAGCCAATGGGCTAATTTGCACAAGGTTCTTTCAAAGGAGAAGGACTAAGATGAAAGAATGTTCAAGTGAGAGTTGGAGTTGACCTTTGCATGTTGTATTTTTCCCCAAGGTTATATGGAAGAGCTTCTACCTGTTTCTGAGTGCTGATGCTCCCAGCTTATTCAATGTGACTGACAGATGTAGGTGAACATCAATAGTTGTCATCTCTGGAGAACTGGACAATCTCTACCTATCCAACTATTCTTCGGGGAAAAGCTGAAGACTAAGTAGGAAGCTTTTAGCTGTATGGATGAAGCCTCCATGGCTTGAATCCTACAACAACAACAGACTGTAAACACTGTTAAAAAAACAGGTCAAAACATGAATCATACACTGTTTCTTCTGTATGAATCATACATTGTTTCTTCATGGTTGGCTGAATGTCGTGCAAGTCTCCCAAGCACTGATTCTCTCAACGTGAATAAAAATACTTCCTCCCAATTAATATTAGTACAGTATCCATGTCTCTAGTGAACAACATGGTTCTTTCACTAGTCAAATGTTCACCCAGGGTAATTTTAGACTCTCTCTTGCAGCCCCATGCAAGATACTTTTAATTAATGACCAACTACCATACAGGGCATGATTTCTGCACATGCCTCCTTAAACCGATCTTCCCCCTCAGAAACAAATGCTTCATGGCCATTAGGTTCTAGGACATCTTCACAACACAAAGCGCAAACAGTAGAATCAGATGGCATAACTATTGTGGTCAGTGGGAATGATAGGTATTTGTGCCCATTTTTTATTAAACTGTGCAAGATCAGCATGGAAATCTTGCTATCTTGAACAGAACATCTTTCAGTGGTACCTGCTTTCATGAGATGCTGAACCATATAGTTCCTACTTACCTATTATAGTCTATGCATCAGAACACTTACAATGATATAAAATATGAACACAAAAATAAAGGTAATTGTAATGGTCAGGTCCATCAGGCTGTAGGTTTCCAGGGCACCTCAAGCCATGGTGTACGATTTGCATGAACCCCAGCTTCAATACATCACACCCCACCTCTTGTCATCATTGTCTGCCCACAAGCCATAGAGTGCTTTCCTTTCTCACCTCCTCCTTGCCTGTACCTCTCCACCCTACAGTTCATCTAAAGGCAGGAGGAAGGGGGGATCTGAAATGGATCTTCAAAGATCTTACCCAAAACCTTCAAGGTTCTTTGGAGGCAGCCCACTTTCCCCTGCTCAAGCCACACACACACACACACACACACACACACACACACTCCAGCAATATACTTACAAAGATTTTTTAAAGTTGAGGCATGTTAGTAATTCACAGGGATTCCTCCACCCCACAAAGAGGCTATCAGAAGACGATCCCATTGCAGTGAGTGAAGGTATACATTCAAAGGCAGCAGCAAAACAATAAACTAAACTATCTACTTCTACTTACTAGTACTACATGTTGGAACATTCTAACAGCTTAATCCTAACCTGCATTGGTTCAGGCAGGCCACAGGTTAGGAGACAGTTGGAGGTCACCTCTGGGCAAGGGAATATTTTTCCCCTTATCCCATGCCAAGCTCCAGCCACCTCTATGGGGCTACTCTGATCTGTGCCAACTATTGAGCAGGTGCAAATCCGAGTAACTCATGTAAGGTTGCCTGGGCCAGGAGTAGGGGTTAGGATTTGGCCTGTCCTGCCATGGCCAATCCAGCCCCCGCTCAGGCCATATCTGCCTTCCCCCACCCCAAACCCCAAGAACGTCCTCTTTCCAAACTCTCCCACTCCCTGGGCTGCTATCTCATTGGACTGGCACAGGGTTCAGATCTGGCTCTTCTAAGCTGGTGCAGCTGACTTCCAAGTCAGTGCAAACATGCCTTATGGCCAGTGCTTTTTTGGTACAAAAAAAGGTGCAGGAACTCACAACTTGTTAATCTTTTATTTATTTATTTATTTATTTATTTATTTTTAAACCATTTTTTATTGGAGAAATAAAATATTTTTTATGTGCTTCCCCCCTAAAGATGAACTTTTTCTGAGTAGACATGCATAGGCTTGGGCTCTCAGGCTGCAAGGCTATGCACCCTTTCCCAGGAGCAAGCCCCATTGAGCACAATGAGACTTACTTCTGAGTAGACATGCCTAGGCTCGTGCTGCAGATTGGCACGGGGGCTGCACCAGCCAGCTTCCTTCCCCTCCTCCTCCGCCAAGCCAGTACCTGGGCATTCCGTGGGTGCCGCAGCCCGTCTCCCTGGCTGGCTGGCTGGCTGGCTGGCTGGCTGTCTGTCCTCCTCCCCGGCGTCGGCGTGTCCCCCACACCCTCCACTGGCTTGGAAGCTGCACGGGGAAGCAGAGCATGGGGGGAGGGGAGGCGGGCTGGGCTCAGGCGAGAGCTTGGGGATGGGGCAGGAGGGGGTCGTTGTGCGGTCAAGCAGGGGCCAGGGGCCAGGGGCCCGCCCACCCTGCACCCCACAGCACCCACCCAGCGAATGCCTCTGTTTTGCTCCCCCCCCCAGAATGCCTCCAAAGGGGAGGGGCCCCTGCAAAAAGGTGCCGGAACTCCGTCCCCCCGCGTTCCATTAGAAAAAAAGCCCTGCTTATGGCACATTTGCAACACTTGGGAGCAACAGTCAGGACCTGGTGCAGGGGGCTTGCCCTGGTTGAAGTGGTGCCTTGGATTGACCCTGTGCAACAGACTAAGGGTGCAGTGTTCAGACTATCCTATAGCATCTGAGGCATAAGAAGCATGCTCTGCAGGATCACATTTCTCCATACAATCCTAACCAGGTCTACTCAGAAGTAAGTCCTATTTTGTTCAATGGGGCTTACTCTCAGGAAAGTGTGGTTAGGATTGCAGCCTTTATCTTTTAACTGGACAGACCCTGGCTCTCTGGCCTACCTCAAATAGTTTCACGCTTTATTTCAAACGGGATGTTACAGAATTTCCATGTTTCAAAGCACTTGGATATCCAGGAACAGAACATCTCCATTTCAAAGCACATCTCCTGTGATGGTATAGCAAGGGGGAGATGGAAAAGTCCATCTCTTTGACAGTTATTAGAAGACAGAATTATGAAACAGAGAAAAATGGTCTCAATAGTCTCTTCAGGAATTGATACCATAAACTTCGAGGCCCAGGCCCCTCTCTTCTGCTCTGCCTCAGACTCATGGTTTTTAAGCAACCCTTGGGATCAAACATGGCTCTTCAAAAGTACTTTTGAGCCTGTTTTGTGATCATATTGATGTTTCGCTGCGGTGTGCTCATTAGCCATCAGTTTGTGGCTAGAACAGTTAAGCCGCTCAGGTACACAACATCACTTTCAAAAGGGCTCAGAGACTCCAAGTTTACAGAACTATCCAGTTTAAGCCTGAATTCTCTTGAGAACAGATTTCTTTGCTGTAAAGGCAGCTTTACTGTACCTATCCATTCACAAAGGAAGGGCTTGATTTCTTTAAACTTGGCCAGATTGCAGATCATCATATGCTATTTCAGTGAGAGAAACAACTTTCATTTTCTCATCTTTGAGACATTCCATCTTCAGAGTGAGCTTCAAACATGCTGTTTTCTAACCTAAAGCTCAGATCTTTCTTTTTCGCTTGGAGAGTCACTCAGAAATGCTGGCATCTGTCTAGCCTTCTGTTCCTCTTGCGTTCCAGTTCTGTTTTGACCTTGATGTGGTTCAGTGGTTTCCAGTCAGGTTGTATCAACCAAGTGGTTTCCTTCCTTTTCCTAAACCCCAGCCCATGGGCCAGATCTGACATCTGAGGATTACCCATCCGGGGGTGGCATGGTGGTGGTGAAGGCTTTCTGTTTCTTGCTACAACCTCCTTTTTACACCCCATCTCTGCAGCAACTCACACTGGGCAGCCACTTCCACTCCACATCACCCCAGAAAGCATTGCACCCCAATTTCCAATATTAGTTAATGCATTTATACCCCACCTCCCCCCCCCCGCACACTGTGGGCAAGAAGGGACAGAGAGAGAGAGACTAAGTTGGAAACGCACCTAGAATCTTCAATTCTACTATACTTGAGTTGGCAAAATTATTAAAGACAGAGTTAAAAAAAATCCCTCCTCACAGCAGCCCTATAAACATTTCAGATGAATCAACTAAGGGTGCAGTCCTAACCCCTTATGTCAGTGCTTTCCAGCACTTTCCAGCACTTTCCACTAAGGGTGCAATCAACTAAGGGCGCAATCCTAGCCCCTTATGTCAGTGCTTTCCAGCACTTTCCAGCACTGACATAAGGGCAGTGCAGCTCCAAGGTAAGGGAACAAACATTCCCTTACTTTGAGGAGGTTTCGAAGTTGAGTGACACCCAACTGCAGGATGCAGCACACGTCCCATTGGCACCGCTGACATAAGGGGTTAGGATTGCGCCCTAATTGTGCTAACCAGATTTCAACCACCTGTATCTCCCTGTGTTTTACCTGCACTGGATAACTTGAAACCGTTGAAAAGACAGGTGGCCAAAAAAAATACATCCTTCCATCCTTGTTATGATTTGCCGCACTGATGATGATGCACAAGCAAAGCCCTGGAGCATTTCTGGGTGGCAATTTGAAAAAGGAACTTCGTATTTGTCGCTGTACAGAAACATCAATCACGGGAGGAGCAGGGCTTCATTATGATATCACTGGGGGTGGCTAAGTGGACCACATGGGAAAACACATACATGGAACAAAAACAAGAACACATGGGAGAAAATGTCTGTGAATAGGGCTTTTTTCTAGGTTGCATATGATATTTGCAAACAGTTAAATAAATCAATATATTTATATATAGTGAATTATTGGCAACCCTTCTTTCATGCTTTGTCTTATCTGCACTGGTGATTATATGGGGAAAATGTGCTGTGGCATCACATGACTCCATCAGCCAATCAATTTCTATTTTGCATAGTTGGCATGGGTCTTCTGTTTGTTTAGATACTTTATGTGGACATTTTGTTTGAGGGTTGCTCAGATCAACAAAAACCTGTGCTGTGAGATTTGTAGTGAATATTTAGAGGTTTCCCTAGAGTGATGCTGACTAAGTCATGCAAGACTGGCAAAAACTTTTCATTTCATCATGCAAATGGTAGCATATACAGCTGCTCATAAGAAACTGTGCAGCTAATAATAATAATAATAATAATAATAATAATAATAATAATAATAATAATAATAATAATAATAATAATAATAATAATATTTATTATAAAAACGTTTTTCACAACTCGTACAAACTCAAATCACTCATGTCAAAAACTTGGGCACTGACTTGGGACTTTTAGCCTAAAAATGAAAAGACTCATATAGCGTTGAGTCAAGATTTGCTTTTGTGTGTGCTTGCGACTCTGTTTTGTGTGTGTGCTTGCCTGCTTTTCTTTTCTTTTGGCCACTTCCAGGACTTGACTTGCTTTTCAAAAAGATTCATACTCAAGTCAAACTGACTCAAAAAATATCTCTGGATGAGTCACAACAGACTCGTGGGCTACAGAGTCAAGGGGGCAGAGACTTGGGACTCAATTCAAGTCTCAGAGCTGTGGCTCCAGTGCTGTGTTTAGGGATATTGGTTGCATGAATGATGACTATAACTTAGTTGCTAAAAATCCTGGACTTTTGCAATATTAAATTGAAAACCATCAAATCTGAGATCTTCAATCCCAAGCACAATTAGTCATTCTGAATGCCTTGGTGCTATTGTTAAAGACAAAGGCAGCATCAAAAGGAAAAGAAAAGCCTTAGTAGAATGCTAAATTATGAATTATGGAGACCAAAATTTACATTTGAGAAGAATTGTAGCAGCATGAGTTTGATAAAAAAAAATCTGTCATCTTTGTAAAAGAATCTGGAAAAAAAACAGCACAGCATCCCCGTGGTGCAGCTAGAAAATTTACCAATGAGGATTGCTCCATTTTTGTTACTCTCAGTAGTTTCTGGCCTCACAGAGAGTTTCTTTATAGATTGCTAAAGCTTTAAAATTATTCCTGTATGGAACAGCACAGATGCGGCATGTTTGTGCTGTAAGAACCAAGGGCAACATAGAGGGAAAACTAGGATAAATGCTTGAGAAATCAATTCCTCGCACTAATGCAGTAGACATCTTCAATTCATAAATGGAAGCCAGTTTTCATATGAGAAATCAATGCACTTATATGGGTAATTTGAAAAGAACCAAAACAAATGTATTCTGCCCTGTAGGTGTGATGGAAAAAGAAAACTTGAGTATCATAATAGTTGTGGTGACACTGGAAATATGTTCACAAATATCCCCATGTAAACTCCAGAAACTAACTAATAGAATATAATCCTTCTGTTACACTGGACTTTCTCATACTTAGTGTATGGACAAACCAGCATCACACTGCAGTTGAGAGAGACACTAAACTCCCAGATCTTAAGTGTTACAGGTTCTACTCCTCATGAACAGATCACAATTGTATGCACATCAAAAACATATACAATTGAGCCCCCCCCCCCCCCTCAAAAAAAGTTATTTGTAAAAATTTTCCGGATATACCTCTCACACTCTGAATAAAGGGAGAAGTGAGCTGATATCACACACACTTAGACTGCAATCTTATACACGCTTTCCTGGAAGTAAGCCTCAAGGACTTACTTCTGAGTAGACATAATTGTGATTATGCTGTTAGTTACAATACAGCAGTGGAATTAGTCACATACTACAGCAGTAGTCTGGCAGTGGAATATATTTATGAATTCAAGTGATGGCATGGCAACATTTAATTAGTACACTATTCCCTTTGTATAGTATCCAATACTATATCGTACAATTGTACAGCAAGTCCTCAGGTGACCAACCTGGAAAGTGTGTCCTCAGCACATCCATGTGCAGACCTCACTCTTGGTATAAAGGGTACCTCAATAAGGTGACCTCCAAGGGCCCTTCCTCAAGGTACAGGGAGGAGAGACCCTCCATGTGGCACTACATACTTTGACTGGGAACAGGTAGATACCGGATGGGGGATCATCTTGCTGGCAGGAGGTCAGCTGCAACAGCAGCAGTAGTGCCAGCCCAACCAGTGCCTTAGGTTGCCATGTGCTGATGCCAGTCCTGTTTCTCCATCTCATTTTTCTCCATACACAAGGATTGCGCATTCATTTTTGTTATTGCCAAAGGTCAGACAAGATCTAAAATGTCTCCGCTGAAGATGGAATGCCAGCAAACACAAGTATTGCTTTATCATGTTCTGCAGTCGCTGTACATTAAAAAAAATGTTTCCTGACATATGTCAGTCAGGCATTATCATAGACTTCCCCCAGATCTGCTAACCAAGTTGGTCAGTGCAACATAAAGTCTTAATGTGAATGCACATCAAGGGAAGGACAGTGAAACCACACTGAGACAGATAAGCAACAGCTCATTTGCTTGGGAAAGCAGAAAGATCAATTCCAGAACATGTAGAAGCACATTCTGGAACTGCCACAAAGACCATCTCTTTCTCTCTCATGGGGGGGAGGGGGAGAGGGAGATGCTGCAACGGAGACATTCTGTGCCATGTCTGTCTCTCATTTGCATGAGAGGGCTGTGAAGAATCCCCCAAGCCCTAATGATATTCCTGACAGTCTTATCTTAAGGAAGATTTCTGTGAGAAATATTAAAGAAAAATTAAGAAGCACGTACCCTTTTAGAGCAGTTAACATTTTCAGGTAAAGTAATATTTCATTTCAGTGGCACTGTTAATTGCCATAACAGTAATATTTGGAACAAATGAAAAACCAAATGAGTTTGGGCATCAACAGAAATACTTTTAAAGTCAATGTGTGCAGTACCCTATAAAAGTCATGGATCATTAGCAGTTTCTTTATTTAAAGGGAACTGTTCAAACTGTTCATCGAGAGTGTTACTACGAATGGGTAAAACCAAGTGGTTTCATTCTAGAAAATCTTTTCCAGAAAGGAAATCAAACTATTGTGATATGTAACCTTGTTAAAGGTAAAATGAAATTGACCCAGTATGTCTTGTATGGGGAGCTGATTCTGAAATCTCTGCAGTGTAAGGTAACTTTGAGTTCACTGAGGTGGACAGCATGACTGGACAACAAACTTCACTTGATCACATACTACCTACCTTGCTTTCTTAAACTTTGTGTGATTCATAGGGCAGTGCTGAAGATGGGGATCTTCAGCTGAAGGGCCTTGACTAAGTCCAGGTTGTCAGCAACAAGGTCAAAAAGGAATAGGGTCTTCTCTGTGGAGGCACCACAATTACAGAATTCCCTCCCTTTTGAGGGAAGATCTGGGCCTTCCCTCTTCCAGAAGGGACTGAAGACTTGATTTTCCATAATAATTTTTGTTAGCATTTTATGTTCAATTAAAGTGTTTTTCAGCCCAATCCCACTTACCAACCCGTCATTGATGCAGGCCAATGGAGCACATGCTGCATCCTAAGGCAGGGGGGCAGTTGAAGAGGTCTCCACAGCATAAGTGAACTTTTGATCACTTGCCACAGTACCTCAATCCAGTACCCTCGATCCAGTACCAGCTATTTTGCTGGACCAAGAAGGATAAGGACAGCTGAAAGGGTGAGGGAGAGGCATAGGATTTGGCCACACACGGGTGCTGCCAAGCCCACTCTCTCCCTCCCTTGTTCCACTTCCCCCTCTATCCCTCCCTGCCCAGAAACTCCCTGTTCCTGCCCCCTCCCACCCCCATCCACCCCTGCTGCCAACTCCAGCAGAAAGAGACTTCTCCATTAGTCAGCATGCCAGGCCATCAGCAACAGCACTGGTGGCTTCACAGTGCTCACTGGTGCAGTGATGTTCTTTTAGAACCCTCTGCCAGGGGTGGCAGCCCCTGAGTGGCTGCCTGATAGGATTCGGCTGTTTAATTCTGTTAGTTTGGTTAGATATGGTCTGCATTTTCTGTTTTCTTGCTGCTTTATCCAAAGGTTTTAATGCATTGTTGTTGTTTTATTACGCCACCAGGTGTGTTTTTTTTTTTAAATCAATACTGGTTTGTCTCTGCTGCTTTCTTTTATCTAATGTTTGTTAAATATTGTATTTTGCCTGTATTTTATGTGCCCCATTATGGGGGAAAAGGCAAGATTAAAAAAATCTCTTCAACAGTGGAGCTGCCCAAAAGTTATCGATTGTGAGCATGGAATGGAGTGCTGTATTAATTCTATTTTGTGTTCATCAATTTTTCAATCATTTTGTTCAAGGTTGCATTCCGTCCTTATGGGCACTTTCTAAATCGCATTCAAAATCTGGGCAAAATTAACACAGGGAGAGGAAACAGGTTTGTGCCTTATTTTGCTGCCCTTGGCCACTCCTGTGCTTGTAGAGCTCATACCTGTACAATCTGTATACTAGTAGCCTGATTATTGGAAGTCAGGCATGAAGATAGCGGTCATGATCTCTTTTCCTCTCTAACTGCTGAGGCTTATTTGAAAACATCTCTGAAGAGTAATCTCTAAATGAATTATCTCCAAATGATAACTGAACTCATAAAGTCTCTTCCTTGGTAGCAACGAAGTTGATATTTCAACAGTGGAAGTTTCACAACTTTTCACTGCTGAGCAGTAGGCAAAAGGAATGCTGGGGCTTACTGCGTAAGAAAAAATACTGTAGGCAAAAGGGCATTTTGGGCCAATCCTATCCAACTTTCCAATGCTGATACAGCTGTGCCAACAGGGCGTGCATTGCATCCTGCAAAGAGGGGGCAGTCACAGAGACCTCCTTGAGGTAAGGAAATGTTTGTTCCCTTGCTTCAGGGCTGCGTTGTCTGCATCAGTGCTTAAAAGTTGGATAGGATTGTGCCCTTGATTTGCCAAAAGTGTGTTGATCTGTTTAAAACACTGAAATTAATTTATGTTGATTAATTCTATAATAATATAGATCAGAGGTGTCAAACTCATTTCATACAGAGGACCAAAGTTAGCATTCACGGTGCCTACTGGGGTCCAGAAGTGACGTCATTTAGCAAAAAGTGACATCCTTAATCAGATGATGGCAAGAAATAAGCACTTTGTTCGCACATAGAAACGCATTAGCTCCAAATGACAGAACAGAAAATGTGCAAATATTGTTTATGTTTTCAAAATATGAGAGAACCCAATTTTCAAGCTGAGAGAGCTCAGTTAGAATGAGGGCCAGATAAATTCTTTCTGCAGGACTCATTTGGCCCATGGGCCTTATGTTTGACACCCCATCCTACAGTGCTGAAGTAAAACACAAATGTGACTTAAATTTTAAAATCTGCTTTTTTTTCCTTAGCCAGCTGACTGTGCTCCTTAGCCTATTGACTTCCTTAGCTGCCACCCCCCCCCCATGACTGGGGGGGGGGGAATGCAATAAATGATTATATAATGACTCAAGAAATTTTTTCTGGTAAATTTTCTGTCCTCAAAGGAGTTTTTTTTTAAACTGTTCTGCATTTAAAAATTGGTCCATATGAAGCTCTCATGACTTCTTATCAGGAACATCATGGCCCAATCCTATGGGCCTTGTATGACAGCAGACCTTTGGATCCACTGTTGTTGAAGGCCCAGTGATTGATGGCACAAATGTCACGTTGCTGTGGTGTGCAACTGAGTCGCTGGTGGAAACAGCCAAGCCGCTCCGCTACATGGGCCAGAACCGCCTGGATGTCAAACCAGAGCAGATAGGTCAGTGGTATGGGTGGTTCATGGGTAGTTTGGGTGAGATTTGGGGCAGGGAGGGAGAAGAACCAGGGACGGTTTGGGGAAGGGAGGGCTGAATCACAGTGACATGCATAGGACACTATCCCCTTTCACTGCCTGACATGCCCCCTTCCTTTCCTCAGGCTTATGCCAGCTACATAGCTCCTGGGGCATGAGGAGACCCACTGATGACCAGGCTGCCTACTGAGAGGTATAAATAAAAAAGTTATTTACATGCCTCTTGTTGGGCCTTTGGTTGCCCTTCTCATCACAGCATGCAGTAAGCACTCCGTTGCCATGGCTGCATGATATGCAGTGGTGGGGCTTTCAGACGGCTTGGTCAGCAACTCCTGCTTTGGAAAAAGAAATTGAAAAATCCTGTAAGAAGGCATGAACTGTTTGACAACTGTAAACCCACATGAGGCAAGTGGAAACAGCTTCATGCAAAATAATTTTTTTTTAAGTTTCTCCACCCGAGTGGAGAAACTACATTATTACACATGCGAGATGTATTCATGGGATATCACAGAAAAGGCAACATTGTTTTGTTGTCCATGCCTTATCATGCATGTGGAGGCACAAATGCTGTTTACTAATTTCCTTTGCCACTGAAAAGTTTTACATCTGCCCGTTTCTAGAAGAGAGTTCTAGAACAGTGATCAAGACACCAGTATTTAAAGTACAAACTTGGCAGGTTGCAATGAAGCAATGAAGGACTCATTCCTTTCACTTGCAAAGTCTACAGCAATGGTTCTCAAACTTTTAGCACCGAGACCCACTTTTTAGAATGAGAATCTGTCAGGACCCACCAGAAGTGATGTCATGGCCGGAAGTGACATCATCAAGCAGGAAAATTTTTCACAATCCTAGGCTGCAATCCTGCCCACACTTACCCAGGAATATGTTCCATTTACTATCATTGTTAGAAGCATATACACAATAGCCTATTGAACATATAGATCTGTAAGATTTCCCCAAATGCAGTCACACACCATGGTAGCATCAAGTCTACTATATTAAAAATAAAATATTGAAATGAATGGGGACCCACCTGAAATTGGATCGCAACCCACCTAGTAGGTCCTGGCCCACAGTTTGAGAAACACTGGTCTACAGCACACGTGACCGATAAACGGCAACTTGTTTTTCAACCAGTAACTCTTTCAACTATGTTCCTCCTCTGACACCAGACACCCACACCCCATTTTGGCAGCCAGCTGTTCCACATACACAAGGACATCCACTTTGCTGGGGGGGGGGTGTTAAAGCTGAATTTGACGGCAGTAAACCATTGAACTTTAAAAAGTATACTCCGAATTGCAGGCTTTTTTTTTTTTTTAATAGGATCATTCAAAATTTTTATCTCCCTTTTTCCTAGATTACATTTTTGTTTTAAAAAAATGCTTATCATAATCAAACTATGTACAGCTAAACTAAGCCTCTGATACAAGGTGAATATCAATCTGAGCAGCTGGAGCTTTTAAACCTCTTTCAAAGTCAGACCCACAGAGAAATCCATGTTGCCTTGTAGGAAAAGGCCTGATAGATTTCTGCTGCCCTGCGTGTCAGATAGACGGATGCCAACAATCTAGAGAGCCATCTGCAGATTTCTCAAAGGACAGAGTTTTCAACTAGCCTGGGACACAGCATAAACACTGAATTCGAAATGAGGTCTACTTGGCTGTGAATCATTCCTAAAATGATTTTTTAGAGAAATGAAATGTTACAGTATGATAACTTTGGCCTGGTTTGTGGCACACGTGGATACAATGATTGAATGCTACTGTATATTTCCACTGAATATGAATGCAAACTAGGGAACATCAACAAATCCTCTGCTCAAAGTAGTCAAAATGCAGCCAAGCTAGTCATGACTCCAGTTTCAATCCTCTGCAGACAATGTCCTATTACACCGGACCCAGTGAAATTGACTTCTGAGCGACCTATTTCAATGTATACAGGACAGCTTAGAATTGCACCTTCTATAGATTGAACTCCACTGTTTTTAATGGCATGGACAGTCACTCTCAACAGTTTTTGCAATTCCAGTTATTCCCACAGGGTGGTGAATCTTCACTGCTACTGAATGATGATCCTCAGTAGCTAAGAACTTGACTGATGACTATAGGGAGCAGAAGGTGACCCATGGCTTATAGAAAACATGCCACATTTCGCCTTTCACATTACAAAAGAAGCATATCCCTTTTATGCCACCAAATATTGGAAGATATGCACTTAGGGAACCAGCAGGGAATAAAGATATAAGGTCGCCAAGTGGTTCCTGAGCCATATGTGAACCATGGTTCCTCAGGTAGCCACGGAAACCAGCCAGAGGAGCTGTGGAATCCTTGCAAAAAACCAACGCCCTGCTCAATGTGTAGGACTGTAGCCCTAATGCAGTGCTGCAGTCAATGGCCCAAGGTCAAGAAAGCTGTCAGTCAAAAAAGTTTGGGAACCGCTGAGGTGATCAATTGTCACTTAAGTAGCAAGTATGATCCTTCACTGAGGGCCCAATCCTATCCAACATTCCAGCAGCAAAGCAGCCGTGCCAATGGCATTTGTACTGCATCCTGCAATGGAAAGGCAGTCACAGAGGCCTCCTCAAGGTGGCTGCATTGCAGTTGCACTGGTATTAGAAAATTGGATAGGATTGGGTCCTGAGCCATCTTTACTAATGCATGGCTCCAGTTTGTCCATCTGCACCTGCTACTGTGCTGTGGAGAAGGAACACTACTTGCCATGACAAAATCGATGATTTTATGATTTTATATATGTGTAAAGGGATGTTGGTTTTAATTTTGTGTATTTTGTTTTGTTGTTTTGTGAGTAGCTGGTCGGATGACCGTTAATAAAGTATCTATCTATCTGCCATGACAAGGTAGAGCAGCGTTTCTCAAACTGTGGGTTGGGACCCACTACGTGGGTCGCAAGCCAATTTCAGGTGGTCCTCATTCATTTCAATGTGTATTTTATTTTTATCAGACTTGATGCTACCCTGGTACGTGACTGCATTTGTGGAAATGTTACAGATCTATACCTTTAATAAGCGACAATGTATATGTTTTTAACAATGATAATAAATGGGACTTACTCCTGTATAAGTGTGGGTAGGATTGCAGCCTAGGATTGTTAAAAATTTTCCTGCTTGATGACATCACTTCTAGCCATTACATCACTTCCGGTGGGTCTGACAGATTCTCAGTCTAAAAAGTGGTTCCCAGTGCTAAAAGTTTGAAAACCACTGAGGTAGAGTATAGAGAACATACCGTATTGGCAACCTTCAGTCTCGAAAGACTATGGTATCGCGCTCTGAAAGGTGGTTCTGGCACAGCGTCTAGTGTGGCCGAAAAGGCCAATCCGGGAGTGACAATCCCTTCCACACCGGGAGCAAGTGCAGTCTGTCCCTGGTCTGTCTCCCTGGCTATGGGCCTTCCTTCTTTGCCTCTTAGCCTCAGACTGTTGGCAAAGTGTCTCTTCAAACTGGGAAAGGCCATGCTGCACAGCCTGCCTCCAAGCGGGCCGCTCAGAGGCCAGGGTTTCCCACTTGTTGAGGTCCATCCCTAAGGCCTTCAGATCCCTCTTGCAGATGTCCTTGTATCGCAGCTGTGGTCTACCTGTAGGGCGCTTTCCTTGCACGAGTTCTCCATAGAGGAGGAATGGATGATGGCCGGATCCCAAAGGATAGAGAACATATGGAATATAAAAGCATGGGGTGGAATTGTCCCTTGTCTGGAGAAGTCACAGGATCTGAGGGTGTTGGAAACTCTGCCAGACACTGGCGTCGCTAGGAGGGTGCAGGCTGCACGGGTGAAGCACCCTGGGGGGAAGACGCGCTAACATTGCGGCTTTAGGCACTCTCCTGTCATGCCATACACCGTTGTATGCGGAATTCCCAGTGGAGTGCAGTGCAAAAAACAGAATTGAAATGGAACCTTTCCTTCAAAAGTTACGGCCAAAAAACCGGAAGGAAAAAAATGCATGGATCCCTATGGAAAGTGAAAGTGAGCTGTATTGCGTGTTTACTTGCGAGCAGGCATACTTGCCATAGTCCATCGGAAAGGGCAGGTTGAGAGGAATCCAACAACAACAGAATGGTCCCAATCCAATGTGTGCAGCCCCAAAAACACAAAAGGGAGGAGGAGATCCCTGCCTCCCTCCCAGCTACATCTACTGAGCCGAAATGAAGCCACATGGCTGCATTTACTCACGCGTAGGCAAACTTGCCTTAGTTCGTCAGACAGGGCAGGCAGAGAGGACTCCAAGGACGTCGGAATGGTCCTGATCCAATGAATGCAGCCCCCAAAACACCTGAGAAGGAAGTCGCTCCCTCCCTCCTGCAGTCTATTGAGCTCTATGGAAAGCAAATTCAGCCACATGGTCGTGTTTACTCGCGAGTAGGCAGATGTGCCTTGCCTTTTGGTCAGGCCAGGCAAAGGGGAATGTGAGGACACAAGAATGGTACCGATGCGATGGAACTGGAGCACAACAAATGCTCCAGAAGGCAACCTCCCCCCCCCCCACTAAGAAGGACAAAAAAGAGGCTTCAACTGGTAAGGGGAATGATTTCTATTTTGCACTTTCAAAGCCAGGTAGGTCCTTATCTTGATAGGCTTGAAATAGAAGAACTTTAAACTGGGCACTGGGGAGGGCTGGAAATCTCACTGATTCTTTCTTGGGGGGGGGGGTTATTGCAGGCAGGCTACAGAGTAAGCTCCATTGACCACTATGGGATTTACTTCTGAGTAGACATGCATAGGATTGGGCTCACAGGCTGCAATCCCACCCACACTTTCCTGAGAGTAAGCCCCATTGACCACAATAGGACTTACTTCAGAGTAGATTCACTTGGTGGAACAGGACTGGCTCCCCCTTATTTAATCATATCTTTTATTTTAATTTAATTATTTATAATTATTTATTTTAATTTGCTTGATGATGTCACTTCTGGCCATGACAACAGTTCCAATGGGTCCTGGACAGATTGTCATTCTAAAAAGTGGGTCCCAGTGCTAAATGTTTGAGAACTGCTGCAATAAGGTGTTAGTAAGTTTACATGGGTGTGTGTGTGACTCTACAAGTTTTCAGAATCACTAAAATCAGAGCAATAATACTATCATGTTATATATCAATAATGCGTAATTTCATGCAGAATGCAATGAAACAAACCACATTGAAATATCTGTGTTCTTAGAGCCAAAAAACCAGTGGGGGCAGGGCAATGGTACATCACCACGCCCACCACCTGGGGCGTTGTCCCACCCACTGCATGGGGTGACACGCAGGTCTCCCACACCGGGTGACACGAATCCTACTGCTGCCAGAAGAAGCACTGAGATGGATGCTGAAAATATGCATGATTGAAAGCAGTACAGAATACAATATAATAAAACTATAATAATATTGACATGGTGCTGAGGCTCATGGGGAATTTGTATGCATTTGCATGATTATGTATGTGTGGGTGGAAGAAATGAAGGAGTTGGCTGCAGAATTCTGAAGGGGTCATGACAGAAGCAAAAGACTTACATGATTATCATATATACTCCATGGACAACTGTTATAGTTGATGCAAAACCATTTAGCACCTCATGTGGCAGTTGAATTTGGATGGTGAAAATGTGTCTAGGTGAAAATGTATCTTGACATGTGAAGTTTCACCAGCATCCACCTGTGCCAAATACTTTTGCATCACTGAGTAAATGAGAATCAGTCCCATTACTGCTACTGCTGAGGATAGGAAACCTGCAAAGAAATTTGCCATTCAAGGCAAATAGTTTCCAGGGCCACAATATTTTTAACATGCAAATCCATTCTCTGATTTTTATTTTAAAAAATATTTTTAAAAAAACATGTGAATACACTTCCTTTTGAATTGCCAGAGAGTGACAAACTAGATGATGGATTAGACACAGAGTAGTAAGTCATATGATGGAAATGCCCTTTGTAATACTTATATTTGTTCTTCATGTCTCTCCATTGTATTGCCATATAATATATGTAGGCTATTTGTAGCTGATAAATGACAAGGACATTTGTGAGGTGACAAGCTGGGACTTTTTTGCCTTCTGTTATTCATTAATGCTAGTTAAAAGAAAGACATTCTATGAAGACACTCCCTCCACACCAAAATCCATTTTAACTGCACAATCATCCAAAAGCTGCATTCCTCCTCTTGTATTAATTATGTTCATATTTGCATTCACCAAGCCTGCTTATCAAATCTAATTCAAATTACTATCTTGGAACAGGAAAGAGGCTTTCAGCTGGTGATTTTCAAAAATGTCCCTGGAGAAGGAAATATGTTCCATTCATAGGTTCTATCAAAGGGTACGATCCACCAGGAAGTTCTCTTTGCATAAGCCCTCATGATATGAACAGGAAAAGAGCAAGAGGAAGACCCTCTGTTGCTCCCATTAATTTCTGTGGATGCAAGAAAATTTCTAGCCCAGTATTTCCCCAACAGTGGTACTTAAGGCTACCTATGAAACTCCCAGTCAAGACCAGCAATGCAACACTACAAGCAGCAGGAGGAAGACTGACTCGGCAGGCAGAGCTCCAGTGTGTGCTTTTCACACACTGAAAAAGCCCTCCTCTCAGCTCTGAGCATCTTACTGTTGTTTATTGTATTGCATCTGTCTTCCCAATCAGGAAGTAACTGGCAATGACATCATGGCCATTTACTTCCAGTGGCACTTCCAATAGTGGACCATAAGAAGTGGTACAGCGGGGGACAAGCATTGAAAAACACTGGTCTAGCTGAATGAAGCCACATAAATGCAGCTGAACTTAAACTTCCTTAGCAGTGGAAGATGTACACTGTTATTATAGAATGTGATTATTTCCTAATGACTATCCTGAACATAGGATTATTTCCTAATGACTATCCTAAAGCTGGGCACCTGGAACGTAAGGACAATGACACCTGGCTTCTCTGATGACCTGCAAGAAATAGACGACACATGCAAAACAGCTGTCATCGACATGGAGCTGAGCAGACTGCAGATGGACATCGTCGCTCTTCAAGAGACTAGGCTGCCAGATTCCGGATCTGTCAAGGAGAGAAATTTCTCATTTTTCTGGCAGGGAAAACCACCAAACGAAACCAGGGAACATGGTGTTGGCTTTGCAGTCAGAAATACCCTGCTGAAATCCATCATCCCACCTACTGTGGGAAGTGAAAGAATTTTGTCCCTGCAGCTCCAGTCATCAGCAGGACCTGTCACTCTCATCAGTGCTTATGCACCGACTCTGTCGTCTCCAGCAGAAGCCAAAGACAAATTCTATGATGACCTGGTCATCACTATCAAGAAGATCCCTGTAAAAGAGCCATTGTTCATTCTCGGCTATTTCAATGCTAGAGTTGGTGCTGATAACAGTTCGTGGCCCACTTGCTTAGGTCAGTTCGGCACTGGGAAGAGGAACGAAAATGGCCAACGCCTGCTAGAGTTTTGCTGTCTTCACCGTCTCTGTGTCAGCAACACATTCTTCAACACGAAGCCCCAACATAGAGTCTCCTGGAGACACCCAAGATCAAAGCACTGGCACCAGCTCGACCTGATTCTCACCAGACGCTCCAGCCTTCCCAGCATCAAGATCACGCGCAGCTATCAGGGTGCTGCTTGCGACACCGACCATTCCCTGGTGTGCAGCAGAGTGAAACTGCAAACAAAGCGACTGTAACACACGAAAAAGGAAGGAAGACCTCGCATTGATACCAGCAAGACCCGGGATCAGAGAAAAGTGGAGGAATTTGCAAGAGCGCTTGAGGAATCTCTTCCAGGCCCGGCCGATGCAAACGCATCCAACAGATGGGAACATTTCAAGAATGCCGTTTACAACAACGCCTTGTCCATATTTGGCAAGAAGACCAACAAGACGGCAGACTGGTTTGAAGCCCACTCTGAGGAGTTGACACCAGTCATTGAGGAAAAGAGGAGAGCTCAAGCAGCATACAAGGCCTGTCCCAGTGAGTGCAACCTGCAGGTTCTCTGAGCTGCTCGAAGCAAAGTCCAGCAGACTGCCAGGAGATGTGCTAACGACTACTGGCTCCAGCTCTGTTCCGAGATACAGATAGCAGCTGACACGGGCAACATCAAGGGGATGTATGATGGTATCAAGCAGGCCCTAGATCCAACACAGAAGAAAATTGCCCCTCTGAAGTCTGCCACAGGTGAGGTCATCCAGGATCGGACGCAGCAGATGGAACGCTGGGTGCAGCACTACTCTGAGCTATATTCCAGAGAAAATGTAGTCACCGAAGAAGCGCTGAACAACATTGAGTGCCTGCCTGTGCTGGAGGAGCTTGACAGTGAACCAACCCTAGAAGAACTTCACGTGGCCCTGGACTCCCTTGCCTTTGGCAAGGCACCTGGAAAAGACAGTATCCCTGCTGAAGTCCTAAAGTGCTGCAAAGAGATCATCGTCACTGAGCCGCATGAAATCCTCTGTCTCTGCTGGAGAGAAGGCGGAGTACCTCAAGACATGAGGGATGCAAACATCATCACGCTGTACAAGAACAAAGGCGACAGGGGTGACTGCAATAACTACCGTGGCATCTCTCTCCTTAGCGTTGTAGGAAAGTTGTTTGCCCGAGTTGCACTAAAGAGGCTCCAGGTACTTGCAGAGAGCGTTTATCCAGAATCACAGTGCGGATTCTGAGCCAACAGGTCCACCACTGATATGGTATTCTCCCTTAGACAACTGCAGGAGAAATGCAGGGAACAGCGACAGCCACTCTTTATAGCCTTCATAGATCTCACGAAGGCCTTCAACCTGGTCAGCAGGGATGGCCTCTTCAAGATTCTCCCCAAGATTGGATGTCCACCCAGGCTCCTCAGCATCATCCAATCCTTCCACAAGGACATGAAGGGCACTGCTGTTTTCGATGGCTCCACATCAGACCCCTTTGACATCCGAAGCGGCGTGAAGCAGGGCTGTGTTCTTGCACCAACCTTGTTTGGGATTTTCTTCGCTGTCCTGCTGAAGTAGGCCTTTGGAACTGCAACAGAAGGCATCTATCTCCGGACCAGATCAGACAGAAAGCTCTTCAACCTCTCCAGACTGAGAGCAAAGTCCAAAGTCCAGCTGAAATGTCTGCGTGACTTCCTCTTTGCCGACGATGCAGCTGTCACTACCCATTCTGCCAAAGATCTCCAGCAGCTCATGGATCGTTTTAGCAAGGCCTGCCAAGATTTTGGACTGACGATCAGCCTGAAGAAAACACAGGTCATGGTTCAGGATGTGGACTCACCTCCCTGCATTACAATCTCTGCGCATGAACTGGAGGTTGTCCATGACTTTGTGTACCTTGGCTCAACGATCTCTGACACTCTTTCACTCGATACCGAACTAAATAAACGCATTGGTAAAGCAGCTACCACGTTTTTCAGACTCACAAAGAGAGTCTGGTCCAACAAGAAGCTGACGGAACATACCAAGATCCAGGTCTACAGAGCTTGCGTCCTGAGTACACTTCTGTACTGCAGCGAGTCATGAACTCTTCGTTCACAACAGGAGAGGAAACCGAACGCTTTCCACATGCGCTGCCTCCGACGCATTCTCGGCATCACCTGGCAGGACAAAGTTCCTAACAACACAGTCCTGGAACGTGCTGGAATCCCTAGCATGTATGCACTGCTGAAACAAAGACGCCTGCGTTGGCTCGGTCATGTTGTGAGAATGGATGATGGCCGGATCCCAAAGGATCTCCTCTATGGAGAACTCATGCAAGGAAAGCGCCCTACAGGTAGACCACAGCTGCGATACAAGGACATCTGCAAGAGGGATCTGAAGGCCTTAGGAGTGGACCTCAATAAGTGGGAAACCCTGGCCTCTGAGCGGCCCGCTTGGAGGCAAGCTGTGCAGCATGGCCTTTCCCAGTTTGAAGAGACACTTGGCCAACAGTCTGAGGCTAAGAGGCAAAGAAGGAAGGCCCATAGCCAGGGAGACAGACCAGGGACAGACTGCACTTGCTCCCAGTGTGGAAGGGATTGTCACTCCCGAATTGGCCTTTTCGGCCACACTAGACGCTGTGCCAGAACCACCTTTCAGAGTGCGATACCATAGTCTCTCGAGACTGAAGGTTGCCAACAACATCCTGAACATTACTCCGTAGTCTAAGAATCTCTTAGCTTGGATTCAACATTTTAATGCTTCAACCAGGTGGCCAACTTTCTCCATTTTAACCAGTCAAAAACCAATTTTAAAAAAGGTTTCCAAACATACTAAATGAAATCCACCAACAGACTAGTTGACCAAGGACAACTATGTGAAGTTTTTCCTTCCAAATGCTTCTGCCAGAATATCTGTTTTTGAATTTTAAAATGATGAAGACAGGAATCAAGATTGTGATCATGTACAATACAAGAATATACAATCAAGAGTGCAAGGCATTGTTGTCTGTGTTCATGTACAGTACAAGAATGTACAATCAAGAAGAGTGCAAGGCATTCTCGCCATCACATACTATAAAAAGTAGCTGTTGGTGACCTTAAAATGTAGGAAAGGAGCAGCACGTTGAAAGAATTCTCACTCCCCTCCTGCAAGTTTATATTATATTTATGATCATTATGATTTATGATTTATATCATTGCATTTATGTAGATGTGTTACCTCTTAACATGTTAGTTACTGTCTTATTTACAGGGTGGATAAATGTTATAAATGGTTAACAGCCCAATCTTAACCTGCACTGGAGCAATGGGACTGCATAGCCTCTGCTGTATGCAACACAGCTTTGGAGCAGACTGGAAGTCTCCTCAAGATAAGGGGATATTTTTCCCTTTACCCTGAGTAACACCCCAACCTGCCCAATGGGGCTGCTTAAATCTGCGCCAGTTATTTAGCTGGCCTTTCCGCCAGTGCTGCCTACACTAAAGTAGTTGCAGACATGCATCATGGCATGTTTGCAACAGTCTAGGCCAGAGCAGTGGCCGCTGCGCCCATGGGATTGTGCTGTCAGTTGTTCTTCCCTATCAGTATAGGCTCATCTGCAAAAGTCCCTGCTGTTATATATGTGGGATCTACTGTCAGGCTTTAAGATATAAAGACATAAAGTTGTACTATAATCAAGATCTGCATTTTCCTTTTCTATCAGCCACTAAAGAGCAGTGGCTTCACATATTTGAAACTGAATCACACTGATGAAGGGTCAGAGAAAAAATGAAAAACTTGTAGATGGGACAAATGCATTACATTTTGGCACTAAGCTTAATGTAACTAGAAAGCTTGAAGAAGTGTCAAATGACTAATTGCTTGGCTATTTTTAAAGTTTTGAGATGAGAAAATCAAGGATTTTATAGCATAAAATGTCTAATCATTTCCAGGAGACATTTTTAAACACTGTGCTTGCCAGAGAGCACCTTACATGACAAAAAGCCCGATCCTATGGGGCTTTTATGACTCCAGGACTAGCGTCCTGTTTATGTAAAAGGCCCTGCAACGGCACGAAGATCATGCCGCTTCCAGGTTATTTGAAACCACTACTGCAAGGCAACTGCAGTGGCGGATCAGGGAAGGAACTGGGGTTGAGAAGAACAATAGGGTGAATCTCAGTGGCAGTAGCACTCACCAACCCTAACTCCCTTTCAAGATCCACCCCCTGACTCTCCTCAGGCTTATGCTAGCAAAAGAGATGGCATGGGTCTGAGGACTCCCATTGACAGCCAGGCAGCCTATGGGGTGGTAAGTATATAATATTTTTATTTACCTGTCCCAGGGTCTGATTGCTCCCCCCCCCCCACCATTGCCTGTAGCATGCACTCTATCAGCAGCACTGCGTGCTATGTACTGATGGAGGCTAGGACTGGGCTGTCTGAATTAGACAGCCGTATCTGGTTAGCTTGGTGAAGCGTCTGATACCTGTTCAAGGGCTAGAATTTGAAGAGTCATTTTTGGCCTCTTTTCTCCCCTCTTATGCTTCTGCTTTCACTGTGCCTTTGATGCATGTTGTAAATAGCTAATAAGCTGCAAGGATGAAATGGCAAACAAATATTACGGCTATTATTCTGAGTAATTAAACAAGACTCCCCAAGACGTATCAGTATCATGGTAATTATCTCTTCAAATGTTCCTTACTTGATAATTAAGGGCTTGATAAGTCTGTGGAAGTCACTATCAAAACACCCACACCCAGTGAGGGAAGGATCAGACACACGGATCTGACTTTGAATTATGGCTATTCCAAGGAGCCTCTTCCTTCAGGTTAACGTTGCAATTCTGTGTACACTATAGCAGTAGTTCCCAAATTCCTACAGTGGTGTTGGGAACCTTGTAAGTCTGTGCAGGGGTGGGGCAGTGGCGAGAGTACCACAGCTATCATGGTGCCACCATGACCATGGTTCTTTACATACCTGGGGAGTAGCAGTGGCATTCAGCAGGGTGTGGGGGCCTCACAACCCCCTCTGTGGGCCTCCCTGTTGCTCTGAACAGCTCTTATCTCCAGTAGTGACCTCCTTCCGGTTTTGTGATCACAACCTGGAAGTGGATTGCGATGGGGGATAAGAACTGTTTGGAGCTCACAGAGGGGATGTGAGTTCCCTGCACCCTGCTGAAGGCCAGCACTGCCCCACAGGTATATAAAGAAGCCACTTGGTCATGGCAGTGCTGCAGTCACTGCAGTGCCATTGCTGCCCCCCACCCACACAAAGACTTATAAGGTTCCCAACTCCCCTGTAAGAGTTTGGGAACCACTCGAGTAGAGGAAGCTGAAAATGAGGTTTCCTTATTGATTTTTGTCTAGTGCAGCCCTTGCCTTGCATTGCCATTTTAGGCACAGATCTGCCACAAACCTGAACTCAATACATTCTGTAGTGGGACGCAAAGGACTCGGATGCAACAAAAAACAAACAAAAAACCACAGACATAAAATTCCAGAGACACCAATGACTGGAATACATTTGACCAGGACACAAATCCCCTAGTACCGCATTGTTACAGAGAGCTTTTAAACTTGAAGAGCATGAAATAAGTATTAATTGTATTTTTCCCAGTTAACAGAGATGTTAAATAATCTAGTAGTACGAAGGAGACCTTTTTTGATACCCTCCATCTAAATGATGCTTTGTTTGCAATAATTGTTCTTTATTGACCCTCCTACAACCTCTTCCACCTCCATAAAAATGGACGAAACTCTGTTTTTCCCTCTTTTCAATAATGTAGAAATGAATCTTTAGAGGGAGTAACATGTTGAATCATTATGCTATAGGAGCCAGAACCAATTAAGAATTAAGTATCAGTATATACAGCCTCATAAAAGCATAGAGAAACATTTTCAGTTAATTAAAGATTTAATGCTAAATTGCTAAATAGCTTTCTCAAATGGATGTAACCATCACACTTGAATTGTTAATATAGCAATTATAGCAGGTACACCATCCATAAAGCAATTTCTAACATATACTTCATACAAGTTGTCTTAATGAACCCTTCTCTTCGCCTGTGTGGAACGTCACAGGAAGATTTGAGCAAAACGGATATGGCCTGGGGCCAGGATCCAAAAAGCTACTTTTAGCACGGTAAGGGCTTGTATGTGCCCTGCAGAATTTTAGTTTTGTTTCTTTTCCCAGCAAACACATGTGCACAGTAGCAAAGCCAGAGGGGGGCAGAGATGTAAGTCCCAAAAAGCTCCAAAACTCGCCATGTTAGCTGCCCTTCCCCCTAATTTTGGGGGCCAATCCTAGGAGCAAGAGCAATGTGGAGATGTCTCCTACACATTGTTTTCACCCCCGAAACAGGCTTCAAGAGCAAGGGGGAGAGGCAGCTTACATGGTGAGTTTGGGAGCCATGCGGCACTTACAGCTCCACGTCCGTTCGTCCATCCCTGGCTCTGCTACTGCATGTGCATGCACAAGCAAGAACACTGTACTCATCACAAGCTTTTTTTGAAAGTCTTTTCTGATTCCAAAGCAGAAAGCATTTCCAAACTCCAAAGCATTTGCCATGCTGCATGAGGGGCTACCCTGAAAGAAATATGAAGGCAAAGCTAGACCCCAAAGCTGGCTCCAGGTTTCAGGGGGCCTTCAGCACATTGCTCTCCAAGGATATCCTCCGTCTTGGGTGGTGGTCTCAGGAATCAACAGTTGACCTTCCTGAGGTTTGCTCAGTGATGCCAACCCATAAGGGTCAGCTCCTTTCAAAACATCCCTGGGCATGTGCAACTAGTTTCACAGTTCTTTGGCTCAGGGGCCATAACTCCATTAGGCCCCCTTTTTCTTTTGACAAACTTTATCTACTGCATGGTAACACTGGCTAAAATAAACACAAGTACTGACAACATTCAGGAATACAGACCCTGGAGATTAGAGCAAAGGTTAGGTTCAGGCAAGAAACATATCAGCCTCACTTAGTACGACTTGGTGGTACGAACTGAGACTCTGAGGGAAAACCTCTATAATGGACATTTACCATGTAATCAGCACAGATCATTCTTATTAAGAATAGTTATATTCTATTCGGCAGGGCTTGTCTTTTAAAATTATGTATAAAGCATTTAAATTATTTTAAGAACCAAACAAATAAACCTCTGGGGGCCCAATCCTAACCAACTTTCCGGTAGCCACAATGCAGACCCATGGAAAGGGAACACATATTCCCATACCTTTCAATTTTCAATTGTAAAAATCCCTATGGGGATTTAAATAAGCCTGCCTATGTAAACAGCCTTGAATAAAGTCTTGAATAAAGACCAAGAAAGGCGGTATATAAATACCTGTATTATTATTATTACCTTAAGAAGGCCCCAGTGACTGCCCCTCCACCACAGGATGCAGCTTACATCCTACTGGCACAATAGCATCAGTACTGGAAAATTGGATAGGATTGAGCCCTAAGTCTACTAATATGTAGAAATAAATAAATACTGGAAGCCACTTTGACACCTCCAGATGGGGAGGGGAAAGGTGAGGTATAGTAGGTAAAAAACAAACAAAGTCACAGGAAGAAGCAACCCACTAGGCCAGCCGCTCAGTCTACAAGTTGCTCAGATAAGCCACTGACTCTTACCTGATCAGTCTAACACTGACTATTGGTTCCTTGCATCATCTGACCCTTACTGATCAGGTAGATACAATATAATTCTCTGACCAATTCCAGTTGTAACATCGACTTGCCATGCCCCGAAATCCAGCAGCTTTTTTCTTGGGCTGTTTACCAAAATAGCACAAAGAGGAAGGTGCCTGGATTGTACTATCAGAGCCCTGGTTGGCAACCCTTTATGCATGCTGTGTCTTATACATGCTATGCTGCAGTCATCAGTTGATAAAACAAAGGGACAGAACACCTATTTCAGCAGAGCCTGTGCAGTTCCATCACTGACAATTCTCCGAGATCACTTTGCATTAAGTGGTTTGTAGAGTGCTGCTTTAATGCCATGGACAAGGAAAAGGCATACATAACTCTCATATCATGCTCTCATGAACCCAACTTGATGTATCTAAAGGAGGAGTGCTGCTAATTAAGATAGCTGGGTGCACTTCATCATCCAAATGAAATTAAAATGAAAGTCAAGAAGGGGAACCAGTACAGGAGATTAGAGCATCGAGTGTTTCAAGTGGCAACTCTGAAGTCATTGCTAACAAATTCCAAGAGACTACAGAAAGTTCAAAGCACTTAGATGTGACCTTTAAGATGAAGGATGAGAATAGTAGTGAAAGAAACAACTGGATTTATAGATTGCCAAAGAGCAGGGAAGATGATGACCTTATGTAAACTTCTATATCTGCATTTACATTTGGACGAAGAGGATACTTTGGGAAAACAAAGACCCCAGAATACACAATAGCAAACAGCCTTTCCAGAGTTAACCTAATCCTTGGCCTTTTGCCTTCAGAGACAATGGCCTTGGCACTCCTTTTGTTTCCTGAGAGCGTTAAAAAAAACACCATTTTTTCTGCACAACTGCTAATAACACATTCTTACTCACAGACCTGACTCGTTAGACTTCAAAAAATGTACTTCCAGGCAATAAGAGAAATCCCCAAGGACAACCTCATGTTTCCTAACTCTGTATTGCTTTATTTACGAGAATGAGCAACCTATGTGTGATTTGAATGCAGTAATGACATTTTCCATATGACAGAACAACATTTTCAGTGGAAATCTGAGAGATCATCCTACCTGGCTGACATCTTGCTTTCTGAGCATATCCAGACTAATTGGACAAAAAGGCTTAAGAATTAATTAGACTTATTTTGGACTGTTACGGAAAATTAAAGGAGAGGAGAAAGTCCAACAAGTCAGTGCTAGGATTTGCCTGGGATTAACATATGGAAGGAGACTTTCAGCCCAATCCAAACCTCAAGATATGTCACATGTGCCCATGTATGCTGGCACAACAATCATCCTGCTAGGATGGAAATCTTCCTGCTGGTGGATGCGCCCTGGATGCCAGCACTGAGCTCAGAAACTGGCACAACTCTGCTGGTGAACAGGCAAACATAGGAAGGAGAATGGGGCGTAACATGGGAGGAATGGGGGCAAGGAGAAGACATTGTATGCCATATCCTAACCCTTCTTCAGATGGCAGGCATGACTCAGTGCTGGAAAAATGCTACACCAATGACAGAGCAAATGTAGGGAGGTGCAATCCTGTAGGAAACAATGGGGAAGGGAAATACACCAGAAAATCACAACTCTTGCCATACCCCCCACTTTCCTGTGTTGGAGAATAGGATACAGACTACATTTGGCAGCCTATCACAGTACGCCAACCCCACTAGTCATCTGATCACTCCTCCCCCCCATAGCATGTAGCACCGTATGTTATGGAGTGGCAGGGGATAGGATTGGCCTATTAGCCAGCTCTTGCCATCTATGAACTTTTTGGCTCCTAATGCTGGTATACTACAAGTTGATCACCATTTTTTCTCAAGGCTAATACCATCTAAAAACCAGTGGTGTCAGCAGTGAGGAAGTTAGAATTCAACTAAAAGTCCAACCATTAGAAGTACGTTACCTCAGAATGCCAGATGCAAGGGAATGGCAACAGGATGCAGGCATCTTGGGAGCGGAGCCAGAGGTGACTGAATAGCTGTGCTTTTCTGAGCTCTTGAAAGCTTTTGAAAAAGCATGCTATTTCCTCCCAAAAAATCGTGGGAATGAACGTAAAAATGAATCAGAACATATCAAAAAATTGTTGGAAGTGTAAATGTGAAGAAGGGACATTTTATCGTATGTGGTTGACATGTAAAAAAAATGCAAGTATATTGGAAAATGGTAAGGAATCTAATACAAGAGATTGTTGGATTTACGATACCGCTGGAACCGGAGTTATTTTTGCTTAATATTACCTTAGATATTATAAAGAAAATGATGTGCATTTAGTTATGATATTAACTGCTGCAAGGATTCTATATGCTAGATAATGGAAAGATATTAAAATTCCAACAAAAGATGAATTAATAGAGAAAATGAATGTGGTGGAAATGGATAGACTTACAGAGATTTTGGATCAACAGTGCAAACCAACACAGATAGAGCAATGGAGACCATTCTATGCTTGGCTGAAAATGAAGTTGTAGATGTATAAGACAGGGCATTTAAATGAATATATTGTATACATGATATATTATACAGGATATGATATGATAGATAAATGATATTAAGAGGCTAAACTAGAAGAGGAACAAGATTAGAAGATATGTATTGATTAGATATATTGATATATGATTGCCTGCACCCTCCAGCAGCGTTTTTGTGTTGTGTATTGAGTTTGTATTTGTTATGTGTTTGTTTATATTTGTTGTTTGGTTTTATTTTGGAAAATAATTTAAAAAAAAATAAAGGATGCAGGCATCTTGTTGCCTTGTGTGTTCCCAGAGGCGTATGGTGGGCTACTGAGAGATCAGGAAGCTGGACTAGATGGGCCTTCGACCTGATCCAGTCAGGCTCTTCTTATGTTCTTAAGCCTTGAATTCCAGATCATATGTGGTGAGTCCTCAGGAAGATTTGTATGCCTTGTTGTTATTACAAGGTATGAAAAAGTAACCACAATAAAGAATTTCAACATACATGGGTGGGTAGGCTTTGTTTGTTGGCAACTTGATCTTGCATGCATCCAAAAAGCAGGAATCTGAACCTCACTGTGAATCCTGTTCTCTCCACCACTGAAACCTTCTGGCACCCATCTCCTGAAACCTGGAATGGTGCCCCTGTTTGAAAGTAGCTTCAGGGTTATTTTATTAGCTTCCGTGAAATTACTGTAGTGCAACTGAAGGAACCTCACAATGACCTGCAGCTGCTTCAGTCCATTATGCTGGCAGTGAATAGAAATCTTCAGCTGGCCTGTATGCACCAACATCAATGCCTAATTAGGCAGTACCTTCCAAAGTGACTTGGGTAATGTATCATCTAATCACCTCACTTCTTTCACTGGACCATTATGGAGCATTACATTTGCCAGAATGAAATTATCCTATCTGCAAGAAATGTATCACATCCTAGCAGATGAGTCTTGGAAACTACTATCTGGACCGAGACCAAATAGGGGAAAAGTTGGATCCACAATGTTCTGGTCTTTGCTTTAGACAATTCTAATCTATTGTCAAATACAGCACTTTCTAGATGAGAGCACTATGGGTTTAGTTAGTGATGGAAAGTCCTTTATATTCACAACATATGTTGGTACTGCTCAGAAATACCAGAGGGCACATGAAGGCTAGAAAGCTTGAGATTAACCAAGCTCTCCCATAATTAACTTGTAGAATTCACTACCAGCAGATGAGGTAGTAGCTGCTAGCTATCAAAGAGGATAGTTTCACCAACAGCTTTTACCCATGTTCAGAGGCAATATACCTTTTAACAACAGGTGCTGGAAAACAGCAGTGTGAAAAGCAGTTGCCTTTATACCTTCGTCTCCTACATGTGGGCTTCCCAGAAGCAGTTGACTGGCTGCTGTTGGAATCAGGAAAAGATGGGTTCTCAATCTGATCCAGCAGGTTCCATTCTTATGTGGACAAGCTAACCTACATGTTCCTGGCAAGCAAGCTTCAGAACATAAAGGATCTGATCAGCCAGCTAGCTAACTCCTACCAGGTGTTTCCCCTCCAACCATCTGGCTGCCCACGGTTGAAACAAGAATGCTGGATTAGATGTCCCTTTCATCTTTTAGCAAGCAGGGCTCTTCCTTTGTTGTATAGTCGGGTAAGATAGCAGAGCATGGGGGAAGCTTCAGCTTTTTAAAAAAAACAGGAAGTGATGTCACAAGTGACATCACTTCCTGTGTTCAGGTCACTTCTGGGTGCCACACTTGGAGTTTGACCCTCAGCAGGTGCCATGAATCCAATGTGGCCCCCAGGATGAAATGAGTTTGACACCTTGCCGGTATAATGTGTGAAATCAAAACGTGTGAAAATCTCCAAAATACATTCATCAGGTTGCTTCTTTGTGAATGTAATGCTTTAGTTCCCGGAGTCCATAGATGCAAACCTATATAAAGTTCTCCACTGCAGCTTAGCAATTTCTAGTCACATTTTTGCCTTTCCCCCCCTCTCTTTTACTTTGCCTACTGTCAATTTTTTTCCCTTTCCATGATAAATTATGTGGGTGGGGTGCTCTAATTCTGTTTGTCCTTGGTGGAGCTGTTTGCCAGAACGCCATTGGCATTTAAAATCATTTTCTGAAGCTCTGTTGAGCATAAGCTTTGTTACCATCTCTAATAAATAAGTAATGCAATAAAACAGGCCAAAGCACATCCTCGCAATCAGCAATCTGTATCCTCGCAGGGTAGGAGCAGCCACCCTTTTGGCTTCAGGTAACCCGAGCGGATCCTCAGATGCTTATTCAAGTCTAAAAGAAGCTGAAGAAGCTCTTGCACTCTCCCAGGTTACACTGTGAAGAGATGCAGCTGACAACATGTGCTGGCTTTCTTTTCTTGTTATTATCATTGGCCATTGAAAAATCCAAACACCCCGTTGAAAGTGTACAAGACACTGCTTAATGCAAGTTCATTCTCCTCTTTATGTCCAAAAAGACATGTGCCACTGCTGTCGAAGGCAGCATGGTGGCAGGTGCAGTCTTGCCCTGCCGCTTCTCCTTTACCGCCATACCACTTCTAAGTGTTTGAAGAAACTCTTAAAGAAGTGCTTGCTGACTTCTCTGTTTCCTCAAACACTTAGAGGCACCATCTTGGCTGTCCTCATGAACCCCCTTATGTGATGCTCCAGGGTGGAACCTGGAGCACGCCCCCCCACTAGTATGCCATGGTCCTTGTATCTGCTCCACCGTGAGATAGATAATAGCACCATTTAAAGCAGGAACAAAGGGGCACAGGAGCAACCAGCCCTCAACACTGTTCTGTGCAGACCACAACAGCACACTTGCATGTGGCCATTTCTTGACCATTATTTACTTTACTGCAGCTGTGCCTGGGAGCTTCAGTGAAGCATGGATACCAACCAGGAAGGAAAGAAACCTGGAAGATTCTCAAACTGTGGGTCCGGGATCCACTAGTGGGTCATGACCCAATTGTTGTTGGGTCATGAAACTGGCAGATAAGGGTATGTGCTTCAAGAGTTAAACAAACAGCTACTGGGGTGGGGAGCACTGCTGTCTAATCATCATTATAGCCACACCCCTTGGCATTTATCAATCAGGCCCAACCTCTTGGGCCTCTAAAAATTTTGGGGAACTGCTGGGTTAGGGTATTAAAAGAGGTTAAATGAGTTCAAAATGACATTGTAAACAGAAGAAGCTCCATATGAACACATCTAGAGAGGTAACACATCATGTTAGTAACACAACAGGGAGTCTTGTGGCACTTTATTAATTGTGGCATAAGTTTTCATGGACTACAGCCAGGGTGACCAGATACAATGGAGGACACAGTACCTATACCTTTAACCATTAGAAAGAAGAGGGAGTTATGGCAGGTGCAGCTCAACATGGAAAGGCTTAAAAAGCTGCACCTGCCAAAGTTACCTCTTCTATACAATGGTTAAAGGTATAGGCACTGTGTCCTCCATTGCATCTGGTCATCCTGACTACAGTTCATAAAATTTCATCCTCAATAGGCCAGCATGCTCATGTATCTGGATTATACTTCATGTATCTGATGGCTATTCTCAAACTGTGGGTCTGGGACCCACTAGTGGGTCATGACCCAATTTTTGATGGATTGCAAACCCAACAGGGCAGATTGTTTTACAGAAAAAATCTATTTTACAGAAATGTCCAGAAAAGTTTATTTTATGATGTGTTATTTTTAAAGGTGTTACAGGACTGTGTGTTTTTTGTTATATACCAAAGTATTGAAGGCTCTTACATGTTTTTAGGGTGTTCAAGGCCCAAGGGAGCAATGCCATTCAGCAGTGAGGTGTTAGAAGAGAAAATTCAAATGGTAGGTCATGGATTCAGGTGACTCAGAGGCTGAAATGACTGCCTTCCCAGGAGTGCTGTTGACATTAGAAACACCGGTTTTCAGTAGGAACCACCATTTCCTTCAGTGCCTTTACTGATTAGGGTTTGGACCAGACATTCCTAGATATCCACTCTGATAGTTATAGTCAGAATCTGGTGCATGTACACCAGGTTCTGTTGTATGATCAATAATTTAATCAATTTCTGCAAGAAAAATACTAGTGTGCCAGGCTTAACAGTATGGGTTGCACTGCAAAGTTTCTGTCTATGACTGATGATTGTAGCCCCAGTAATTATTTGGGTTAATTTTGTTCCAGCCAAGAACTGAAGATACATTCCTTCTGAGACATTGCTCCAATCAAAGAATTGCTGGACCTGCAGGTCAGTCTAATTTTTTGCAGCTTTACAAGGCACTAATATAATGTGTTTCCTGGCAAATATTTAGTTTGGGAATTCCACCCTGCTGTGATTTCAGTTTTAATTACTTGTTCTATGTGCATACTGCGAAAAGAACTCACAAGAACTAATGAGGTAATTTGTATACCTGTCAGCATCACGCTTCAAAATCAATACAGACCAGAGGCTGGTGGCAGTGGGAACATAGAGTTACTGGGGCGGTAGCAGCCACTGCCTTTCTTCCAAGAGATGAAGCCATTCACCTACAGCACATTTGTCTCTGATGCTTGATTGTGGAACGAGAGGGTGAATCACAGCACTGCTTCACAGCAGAGAAGAGCTGGCACTCACAGCCCATATAAGGTTGGGCTCTCACTCCCTCGCTCACACAAGTATAGATTTAAAAATGTGAGTAGTGGAGCCAAATGGTAACGAAATATTTTATGGGTTGAATGTTTATAAAATGCTAAGCGCAATGGCAAGTCACAACAGTAGTGGTAACATCCTTCTAGAGTTGCTAAATTTTATTGACCCTGTAATGTGGCAAGATTAGGGGTATGACACAGAAAGGATCTTGTTAAAATCTGTTATAAGGCATGTCTGAATTGTCTCCAAACATGAGTTCATCAGGATATAGGCTGTACTATTGTACTGTGTATGATAAGCATCCGCATATTAGAGGCATGACTAGAAATAATTAATAATTGTTTGTAGTGAATGCATGCTTCCTATACGGCTGAACATATTATATATTGGAGTACAATGGGAATAGGGATTGTCTGAGTTCTGTTAATGTATCATCAGAAAAAGCTAACTGCATACTGATTACGTAGTTCTTCATCATGCCTAATAAACAAGTCAATATGCCACCTGCTCATTGTAGTTATGATTCTTCAGCAGTATCTAACTTCCTGATTCCTGGCTCTCTTGCTGGCCTGACTTCTGACTCTATACTCCTGCTTCCTTCCTGCCTCCAGGCTCTCTTGCTGGCCCTGGTTGGATTACTCTGCTTTGGGCTCAATTCCTGATCCTGGCAGACTTCCAAATCCTGGCTCAGCTCCCTGGTTTCTGTTTTGTACCTGGCTGGCTTGGCTTTAACTTTCATTCCTGATGGCTGGCTGGCTTCCCAGTCCTGGTTTCCTGATTGTTTCATTCTTGATTGGCTGACTTCTCAATGCTGGCTATTGCCTCAGCTGGCTAACTCCTGTGTTCCTAACTACTGGTCCCCTTCTAAGTTCTGGCTGGACTCAATGGTATTCTGGCTTCCATTCTGAAACCTGGTACTAACCACTGGGGACCAGGCAGCAGTGGAGTAGGCAAGTAAAAAATTGCTTATCTCTCCATTGCTGAATGGTCCCCAGTGGCCCATAGTATGTAGTGGAGCTACAGCAGCAGGCCTGCATGATCTGGGCGAGCCCAGGATAGGATTGAGGTGGTTGGTTCATTTAATAACATGACAAGTTTCTGAGGCTGGTGCAGGTGTCTGGAGCTGCCTGATAGGGTGAAACAGAGCTATTTCTGACCCCCCCCCCCCTCTCCTTTCTTGTTGTTTCTTATTTAATAGATATTTCCCCACATTTGGTTCTTTGGCCCAGAAGATGGAGTTTTCTCCAGGCCAGTTCACTGAGGGTCACCTCTGACAGGAACAGGGAAGGGAGCAGCAGTTAGACTGCTAGATCCATGCAAGCCAAAATAATCAGGGATGCTCTGTGAAGCTAAAGGAACAGTGAGGGAGCAGTGATTAATGACTGGCTCCTATAAAGATATGAGACGGGTTTATTGGAATAAGCACATCTTTATTTTTAAAGCAGTTTACTGCCAAGTCACCTGTAAATAAAAATCCCAAAATGAATTTTGAACAGTGTGTTCACTGTGTTCCAATACTAGAACATGTAGTTCCAACATGGAAATAAAGCTTTCCAGTTTTGAGTCCTGCTGGGACAGCACATTTCATGATTTATGACCCAAATCACCTCCCTGGACTCCTGAGTTGTGCAAAATACCTTTTGAAAGTCCAAAGACAGATTTTGCATCTCCAACAGTCCTCACCAACTTCATAGTGAAACTCGTGAAGCTTACCTTGGAAAGCTCGAGTTGATCAAATTGGGCTTGCAGGTGCTTACCCCAGGGCAAAGGAACAAATGCCCCCTGCCCTCCACCGTCCCTTCCCCAATCCTACCCCAAACTTCCCCCAGTTCCACCTTACCTGTTCTGGTGCAGCATCTAGGAGCCTCTAGCGCACAAGCACTGACAACCCCAATGTGCACAATGGTGCCACAGCTTTTGTGAAGCCATGAGAGGACTTATGGCAATGGCTTGTGAGTTATGCTGCCATAGACCTTCTTTGGAGTTGGGCAGTAAGGTTATAAGAACATAAGAACAGCCCCACTGGATCAGGCCATAGGCCCATCTAGTCCAGCTTCCTGTATCTCACAGCGACCCACCAAATGCCCCAGGGAGCACACCAGATAACAAGAGACCTGCATCCTGGTGCCCTCCCTTGCATTGGCACCCTATAATCTTATATAGGGTGATCTTATAAACTCCCTATAATCTTATATACTCTTACCTGGGAGTAAATCCCATTGAATTCAATGGGACTTACTTCTGAGTGGACACGCATAGGCTGCAATTCTATACACACCTGGGAGTAAGTTTAATTGAACTCAATGGGACTTATGTCTGAGGAGAAATGCACAGGATTGTGCCTTTGATCCAAAAGAGGACATGGATCTTGCCCTTCAGAACTCATGCAGAAAAAGGTACTCACGTAGAATGTCACTTTTGTTGACATTCTTTCTTCTACATAGTTGTAATAAAAGCAGAACTTCTCCCTTGCATCTCATCACCCTAGGTGCGTATTTGTATGATTGCTCTGAAAATAAGTTCAAAGGCTAAATAGAGCAAGCTGACTACTAGATGTTTGGTCTACTAAATAGAGCAAGCTGAGTCGGACCATTGGGCCAGCTGGTTCAGTTGTGCCCACTCTGACTGACAGCAGCTTGCCTGAAACTCTGACTGTTATATTATACTTTACCATCATAATGTGGAGATGCCAGGGATTGAACTTAGGACTTGATGCAGCCAAGCATATGCTCCACTATGGAGCTAGGGCTGCATCCCCCAAGGGTAAAGGAACAAGGGAAGAGTCAAAAAATATAAACTGGAGAAGGCTGAGCCAATGGTATATCTAGTGCTCCTTCTACCTGGAATGGCTCCGAAGGGGAGAGGCCCTTTGCATGCTGCCATGAGGCTCCCTGCAAAACTTAGTGCTTTGCACCCCTCTAGCTATGCCACTGGACTGCACAGAAATTATGCAAAGAAACTTTATGCAGTGTTCAGATGAACTTGTGATTTAGATCAAGAAATGTCTTTTAAGACAGCTCCCAAAAGGCACTTTAAAACTTGTATCCTTGGCTAAATTATCCCCAGCAATGTGCATTAGTTGCACTGTCTATTTCTGTGCCTTTCTTTCAGCTTCCTGTAAAATAGCTGTATATCAAGAGACCGCTATACAGTTGGCGTAGCCGCTAATGATCATGTTCTGTGCTCACCATAACTTACCTCCTCCTGACAACTTGCTATCATAACAAGATGGGTGTTCTTAGATCTTAGGAAATGTGACACCTTTATTAGCCATAGCATTTCCAAACTCCATTAAGCTAATAGGTTCTGACATGATTTTTAACTATGACCCTGTTAGCAATTAAATGCCTCTATGTTTTGTTTAAAATGCCATCAAAGAAGTGTGATGCCACTTGTAAATCTCCATAAGACATGGATTCAAAATATTCAAGAACCTACTGGTAAGTCATAATCTAATCAGGACTCCGATCATACAGCAGGATGAAATAAGACCCTCTTTGTTTCCTAAGGGTGCAGTCCTAACCAACTTTCCAATCAGCCTCAAGATAAAGTAAAAAGCATGCCCTTATCTTGGGGAAGCCCCCTTGATTGCCTCCCCACTGCAGGATGCAGTGCACGCCACATTGGCACAACTATATCAGTGCTGGAAAGTTGGTTAGGTTGCACCCTAACTCACCTATCAGAAAAGCCAGACTTAGCAAAGTCACTGTCATTGGAATAGTACAAAATAGTACAGATGAGCCAAGCAGCCCAACCTATACCTTCTCTTTCAGAAGTAGGGTTCACGAGCGGCTCAATCTTACCTAAGTTCCCATGCAGCAATGCAGCAATGCTAATAGGGCATGCAGAGGGGTCTGTAACTGACTGTGAACAATCAACTGAAATAACCCACTACCTTTGGACCAGCCAGCAGAGGGGTCTACTAAAGCTATATAGCTGGAGCATGTTCAGGTGGGCCCAAGAAGGTGGATCGAGGCCAAGAAGGGGGATAGGATGTTGATGGAAGAGATAGGGATCCAAAACTCAAAATTCCCACTCTCCATGTCTCATCCAGAACAATCCAGGTACACAGAGTATTCGACACCCATGGCCACAGAGTGCCTTCCCCATCTCTCTACAATATGGGTAAACCATGTCTGGGCTTAACAACCAACCCTTGCTTCACATGAAAGAGCAGGGTATCCCATACAGGAGACATGATGCAAGTGGGCGGGTTGTGAAAAGGGAAGTCTTGTCCATAAACCCCCAAATGCAGATAATCTGCTACCAGTAAAAGCAATGGAGAACACAGCTGCCCTTGGTAGGCAGCATAAAAACACTCCACTCTGCTTGCCCTGCTGGCCAAACACTCATAGAAACTCCCTGCATAGGATGGGTGAGTATTGACTGAATGACCACATTATCTTCGCAAATGGGCGAATCCCCATACACAGACTCTCATGGAGACAATCACTAGGAGAGACCTGGCTGGAACATGCAGACTGGAAGCACACACCTAGATGAACCTCAACCATTCAGTCACTGAGCACCCAGTCACAGATTTAGGGCCCAATCCTATCCAACTTTCCAGCACTGGTGCAACTGCAATTCATCCCCAAGGTAAGGGAACAAATGTTCCCATACCTTGAGGAGGCCTCTGTGACTGCCTCCCCACCATAGGTTGCAGTACATGCCCCATTGGCACTGCTGCACTGGCACTGGAAAATTGGATAGGATTGGGCCCTCAGTCTGTTCCAGCTGCTATTCTTTCCTTATCATATTCTGTCTTCATGTCTCCATAAAGGTTGGTCCCAAACGTTTTAGCATTGGGACCCACCTAAAAAAAAAGGTTTCACTTTACCAGCCACTCAAGCCTCTCTGGCTATAATGGTTTTTGGGCTGCAGTGCTCCCCCCAAGTAGCAGATTGTTTAACCCTTGATGCACATCTGCCTTGTCAGTTTCGCAACCCCCCAAAAATGGGGTTGTGGCCCAACCCACCTCCAGTTTGGGAACTGCTGGTCAAGGCCATTCTCTACCATGAGCCAGTTCTGGATGCACATACATGCTCTATTAGTGATTAGGGGGGAAATAAGTGAAAAACAGCCAAAAAAAGAAAAAAGTTATAGGTTTTCACTTGTAGAAGCTCTATTAGCTAGAATTCCAGAAAGAAAACCACTGCAAATGCAGTCCAATAGCACATGCTTTGTATTACACCATCGGACTTTGATGGAAAGCTTCCAAAGTTTTTCTTGACAATACAAAGCCTTTAGTTACCAATCCTCTGAAAAAGGACTATTTCATTTCTCAATGAAGAAGAAACTGACACTTCAGAGCCCAGCCAGAGAGATTAAAGGGAAAATATGATTCTCTTGATTGATTTGCCTAATCTTTACATATTTCTCAAGGCTACAACTTTTACTTTTACAGCAGGGCATGCAAATGTGTGAGCCAGCTCCAAATTAGATATCTGTGAAGGATAAGGATAAACTAGCCAATTTTAATGGCACTTATTATCCGGACCTGCGTGAACGACTCTCATTACGATCACTTTCGGCACTTTAAGAGGAATTTACATTACTTTACACATGGATTCAGCCTTTCTGAATCGAGGACATGGTCTCATTTCCTCTACATTTCTTCAGAGGAAGGGAAGATGCTATTATATCAATTTAGCCTGATGAGAAAATGAATAAACATAGTTTCTTTCAAGGATGAAATAAATCATAATTGAGGCTCAGATTCAGTTGCCTTTATTCACCGCAAACTGAATGGACAGAATGAAACAATTATATGTTCTCCCCTGAATGTAAATAAGAGTTGCCTCATTGAAAGCTAATGGGCTCCATTTGGGCTTCATTTACCTGAAAAAAAACCTGCAGCTATGGAAGAATTTCCAGGGCAAACTATGCATAGAATAGGGTGACCAGGTGCAATTGCTAGCAGAGCTCAGGCACGTTTAATAGTTATATCAAAAAGGCCATTTCAGCAAGTGCATTTTGCCCGGTTTCTGAAGCATTGTGACACAACCAGCAGCACTGCTTGTCTTGAAGTCTCCTGTGAAAGGATATGACTTCCTTTCCTTTGTGACTCAGTAAGGAACACTAATACCTATCAATATGGCCACAAACCTGCATAATGGTCAAGGAAAGGGGAGAAAATACCCATCTACAGGCATAGAACGAGATCAAACGAAGCCTGTGTGTGTTATATGAGCATGTGTGAGTTTAGTTTGTTGTATAGGAGACCCAAGAGCAGGCTCAGGTCTCCCCAGGAAATGTTCTAAATTGTCACACCAACCACACAAATCCAGTTCTCCAAGCCTCTCCAAGTAGCTGCTGTGCTGGTTAGCAGTGCTTACTCAGTGAGAGAGACTAGCTCTCCCACCAAAAGTGATTTCACAGCCTGCTGAGGTGCTCACTCCCTGCCTTTAGCTCTTGGTCCTAACCACGCTTTCCTGAGAGTAAGCCCCATTAAACAAAATAGAACTTACTTCTCAGTAGACCTGGTTAGGATTGTGCCCATTGTCTTTCATCAGAAACCCTGGAAATCTCTCTCTCCCTCCCTCCCTCTCCCTCTCTCTCCCCCTCCAAGTCTCCTGTAACCACAACCTTACAGTTTTCCAACTCCCATTCTCCCTTGTGACCCTCCTAATGTCCCTATGTCCTTCTCTTTTTCTTCTCTCCTTGCTTGTACCCTCTTTCCATTTTAAGGATTTCCTCTTCTGTATTTTCATCTTATTTACAAAGTAACTACTCATGTCTGGGGCCTAAACATAGGAATGCCTAAGGAATATTGCACTGATTTTTTTTATTCCCATTCTTCACATTTGTATCATTCCCACAACAAAGTTCTGTAGTTGCACCTTCAACCTAGTCTCTCTGCCGAACCATTGAGCTGTGCTATTGGCCACTGCACATGGTGTCCGTAGATACAATAGATTCCCCCGTGTGCATATGCATATGTTACACCCAGTAACAGTCCTTGCATATGGGGGAAATCACAAGAAGCTCTGGGCAGCCTGAGAACCTCAGAATGAGCCTGTGAAACCCTAAATATGGATTTTATGACAACTACCAAGTTCAGGGAGAAAGGCCAGGTCAGCCAATAAGGGGACTATCATAGCCTGACCGTAAAAGAGCCATTATCTTTCTGTATTTATGTACCTGGAAGTCAGGCCAAGGCAGTAAGCAGGAAATCTGCCCTTTCCTTCTTTGCATTCATGTCTTTCTGTTTATAATATTAAGAATAATGTGTTTCAATGGCTGTTTTGCATACAAAATAATTCCAAGTTATAGTTTTTTTATTCCAAATAAAATGACCTTTCAGAAGACACTTCATTGACAGGCAAGGTCAGAGACCATTAGTTGAACTGCAGGGAAACCAAGAATTGCTACAAGGAAAAAAAAAAAGCAGCAAGAGTTGTTTACAACAAGCACATTGAGCAGAACTGTTGCCAATCAGTGTGCCCATCTCACTTCCGATCTCTCACTTCAGCATGCCCTGTTTCTGAGCAGTGGTAGAAATAAATGTTGTTGCAGAGAAGAATATTCACACTGAATTGAAAAGTTCATGTGAATCGACCCTTCTGGTTCCCTCATAGGGACTAATACAAGTGCACTTCTAGGGTGAGAAGTGCTTCTTTGGAATGACTCTCCTATGGCTTCTCTTCTCCAAAATGTGTATACTACCAAGGCAACGCAGAGTATCCTAAAAGCACTTTTTACATTTCATTTTAACGTGGTGAGGGTGAAGAGGAGCCCATATTGTGCTGTGTGGCTTTCCAATGATCCAATCCAAAACATATCAATGGCATCTAGGGAGCCACATGTTGGCATCCTTCAGTCTCGGAAGACCATGGTGTCACGCTCTGAATGGTGGCTCTGGAACAGAGTGTCCTCTCCAGTGCGCAAAGCCTGGGTAAAGTAGGTATGGAGGATAGGCTATTACCCATGCAGCAAATCCCCCCTCTCCACGTCACTGAAATGGTCCAATGGAAAGGCAGAAGCCAATACGGTTGATTCCAGCGGCGTCGCAGGAGTTGCCAGAACGTGACTGCGTTCAGCCATGAACTGCCTCAGGGACTCCGGCTCCGGATTTTGCCTCGAGGTTGACTCCTGAAGCCTTTTCCATAACTGGATGTAGCCACAAGGCAGTGGAGGTTTGGAATCAGAGTTTTCCTACTCTCAGATGAGCTGCCTTCCTAGGCTGACGAGTCCCATCTACCCGGTGGCTGTTCAGTCGCCTCTTACGACAAGTACAGCCAAACAGAGGGCCACAGCCACCCAGAGATCAAGAGCCTATCACATCACCTTTAGGGTGCAATCCTAACCCACTTTCCAGCACTGACAGAGCTGTGCCGATGAGGTGTTTACTGCATCCTGCCGTGGGGAGGCAGTCAAGGGGGCCTCCTCAAGGTAAGGGCATGTTTGTTACCTTACCTTGGGGCTGCACTGCAGCTAGGTCAGTGCAGGAAAGTTGGTTAGGATTGTACCCTTAGTTGCCCCATAGTAAACCAGTCTGTAATGCATTAGATGTTGAGGGGCTTAAATCTTTCACAGTATCTTGATGGTCATGTCCCAAGGTTCATGAGGGGGAATACTGCAATAAATAGAACATAAACCAAACAACCACACTGAATTGCATTGCCTACAGAAGGCTTGGGAGAAAAATTCCCTTCCCTTCACAAGCATCAACAATGCTTAAACCAAGTTCTGAAATACAGTATGAAACAATACTGCTGTCAGTTTGCTGGAGCCAAACCCTGCACCGGGCCTTCCTCGCCCCTGCCACCCCCACCTGCCTGCCACCTGATAATACAATGATCACTACCATTACCACCTATACTGACAGGTCAGGGATTGGCCAGAGCAGGACAGGGCCCAATCCTATCCAATTTTCCAGCACCGGTAAGGTAAGCCCAAAGGTAAGGGAACAAATGTTCCCATACCTTAAGGGGGCCTCTGTGTCTGCTGCCCCACCACAAGATGCAGTGCATGATCCATTGGCCCAGCTGCACCGGCTCTTGAAAATTGAATAGGATTGTGCAGGAGGTCTGGATGAGAGGGTAGAGCCTCCGTCAGCCCGAAGATAACATCAGAAGGTCGCCAGTTCGAGGACACTGGCAGCTCCCTGAACGGCTGAGAATGGCGAGACCTTGAACCAGCTGACAAGCAGAGCTGAATGATTCCACCTGCTCTTGGTGTGAGCAAGAAGCATCTTGGCTGCCCTCCATGTGGAGCTGCTTGTCAGCCTGCCTGGGAGAACTGAAGGCTAGAAGTGAGACCAAACCAGGAAGATCCATTCTGAAATGTTGTTGGTTCTTGAAAGAGAGAACCTCTATGTTTGTAAAAATCCCCTTCAGGGATTTAGAAATGCCTGCCTATGTAAACCGCCTTGAATAAAGTCAGAGGAGTAATCTGATGACCAGAAAGGCGGTATATAAATACCTAGTTATTATTATTAGTTATTGGGCCCCGAGTCTTCTGATATGCATGGGCTACCAGCCAGTACCCAACCTGGCTGACCTCTGACCCACTACATCAAAGGTAGTGGGACTCCCTTGCCACCTGCACTTCAGCATCACATTGAACCCATTTTCTGTAGTCCCTCGTGACATTTGTCACACAAATCTCGCCCAATACATTCTGGCTAAATGGAGCAAGAACTTGCTCCTTTGAAGTTTTAGCCTGCCCAAGCCCAGAAGCTCTGTCCAAGTTGCAAGAAATGTCAACTGAAATGCTCAAAACAAATTACAGAGCACGGAATCAAACATTCATTTATCAAACAAATTAAATGTTATGCCCTGCAATCCTTTCTCTTTTCCATCTATTCTCACCCACAGCTTTCAGTCTGAGAAATTCATGTCTGGGTCCATAGCCATATTCTCCACAGCACTTTCTCCAATTGTCCTATTTGGAATGAAGTCATGTATGCCAATCTCTGTAAGAATTACTCAAATGAAGAACCCAATACAATATGTGAAGATTTTTCTCTGTCTTCTGGGGAAAATACTATGTACTTGAAATATTATGGGACTTGCTTTCAACCCTTATTAAAGGACATACATATCCACTACTCAAACTTTTCTTGTCACTCAGATATAGTGGAATCCTACTTTTGGTCATCTGCACAATCAAAAGGCAATTCTGAGAGAAGCCTTTTGAATCTTCCCATAACAAAAAAGTGACAACTGCACGGAAAAAGCCGGACAGCCTCTTAACCTCGTTACTTAAGCTACCTGTTTCAAGGCCACCTTTTTGAAGTCAGTGCGGTTGCTCTAAGATGAATGCTTTGGGTTCTGCAGAAAAAAAGTTACATCAAATAAAGACACAGAATCTGCATTCATTTATAGGACTTTGCCCCGAGGGTTGCAATCTGGCACACAATTAGGCCTATACACACTTCCCTGGGTGTAAGCTCCATTGAACATAATGGGACTTACTTCTGAGTAGGCATGCCTAGGCTTGTGCTGTGAATTGCTTCAATCCCATTGAAGTCAAGTGAGTGACAGATTGCATTCTGAATCTTCCATCTCATGAGTCCTGGGAGTGAACTTGATCTGTTTGATGCTTTTTTTTTTTTTAGCCCAGCTCATGACAACCTCAGCTTTTTAGAGCAGTTGTTTGAAAAGTTACAAATAATATGTGATTTAAGCAGATCAGCGCTTTTTGTCATCTGTGTTTGGTTCCTCATCCTTGTTAAGGAGCAGTCCTACTGTGCATCCATGCTGTTGTCTCTCATGTCTTTTATAAATCTCTCCCTTGGTCCTTGTTACAGCCAACCCTAACTGTATCACCTTGTACCAAGGAGGCTTCTGTTTGGAGTTTTGCCCTTGCATGTTCTTTTCTCCTTGCATAAAAGCACCTGTCATTTCTACTTGTCTCTTTTTCCACTCCTACATTGAGTGATTATTCTTTCCATTGCAAGCTTTTTTTTTTTTTAGAGGCAGAGTGCACCTACAGTGTTTCAGCTCCCCCATCTTGTTTTTCTTTTAATGAGGGTTGTTTTCTGCTTACTTATTGGATAAAAATCAGAATGTTGAGAAGATTCAGGTGTAACTGTTGTGCACTATCGACATCCTCCAGCTTCTGCCAAATAAATCCTTGTCAATGAGAGCCAAGATGACAATGTTTTCTTTATTCCAAATGGTCTCACTGGATTATTGCAGCTGATGGAGAAAGTCAGTGCAAATTGATGCTTTTTGGAACTTCTGTATAAAACCAGTTTCTACTATGTAAATTACAATTTCAGGGGTATGGTATACCATTCAGCTCCCTTATAATGCATAGCAAAGGAGAGAGAAAGAAAGAGAAAACTTCTAGTCTTATTGCATCTATTTTTTGCTTTCCCCAAAATTTCTTGGATAGGAATTTATGAGGGACCTAGAGCCCAATCCTATACATGTCTACTCAGAAGTAAGTCCCATTATAGTGAATGGTGCTTACTGCCAGGAAAAGCTACAATCCTATGCACACTTTTCTGGGAGCAAGCCCCATTGAACATAATGGGACATACTTTTGTGTAGACCCGCTTAGGATTGGGCTCTAAGTGTGGATAGAATTGCAGCCATAATCACCTGCACTGAGCAGGTGGTTGGACTACATGACCTTCAAAGTCCCTTCCAGCTCTAACATTCTATGTTGCCCAAGCAGTACATTACATTTTTACTCAAAATTTTACTTTTTGCTTTGGCTGAAATTTGGTTGCAACCAGATCTCATCAGAAACTCACATTATTATTATTTTTTTAAAAGCTAAAATGGTTCCAGCAGAGTTCACAAAATGTTTGGATAAAAATTCAATTTCATGCTTCACAAAAACCACAACAGAGTCATTGCAGCAGGGAACACATGCTTGAATGCTGAACCTTGTAAGGTACGCCCTGCACATGGAAAGTTAGTGTGTCAAGGAAAAGGCAGTTTTAAATCATTGTCCCAGGGCAGTTTATTTACTTCAGCCTATTATTAGAATTTGCTGTTTTGACATCAGTTTTAGCTTTTCGGTGCTTATGATGACCCCAATTAAAAATTGCACAGAAAACTTCAGCAGTAAGTTAGAATGTACATTATACCACCATAATTTCTTAAGCAACTGGGCTGTAGCTTACATACAGTAAGAAAGGGGGACAAATACAGGTAAGTCTGTTTGCTTGTAAGTGACTCTATGGCTTGTTTTGCTTACAGGGAGAAAACCTTAATGTGAAAAGGTGAATCAAAGCCAAAAGGGCAGGAACTGAATCAAAAGCCATAACTGAATCAAACTGATTCCTTCATAGTCATAGCCATTTCTCCTTCATGTCCATGACATTACCTCCAAGTAAACATGCCAAGAACTGCACTGTATCTTGCTAACCATGAATAAAAACATGTCTTTTTAAAAAAAGAATCTGAGGCATTTTTATTGCAAGAAGTGTTTGCTGACTTTTATAAAAGATCATTGCTGCTGTGCTTGTGTTATTTTATTATAAATTAAACATATTATATGTTTATATGGTTTGATGTTTTTATTGCATTTCTATATTGTACTTTGCAACTTTAATGTATTAAATGCCATGTGAAAATTGTATTTTATAAGTGGGATAAAAGGATCCTGCATCATCTTCATCAAGACTACATATCATTTTTCAATGACAAAAAGTGCTCAAAGCAGAAAAGGAATGAGAAAATGGGTCCAAAAGGGCTTGCAATCTGAACAGAAATACAGGGGAGTCACCAGTAATAGCCACTGGGGAATACTATGCTGGGATGAACAGGGACAATTGCTCTCCCTCTGCTAAATTTAAGAAAGCCACTGCTAGCCAATGACATCTTTGCCCAGTTTGCAATGGTTAAACATGAATGACATACAATGGCCTTTACTAGGGCAAGCAGAGTGTTGTGCTGTGTACTAAAATATCCTTACTTGTAGAAGACCAGTTGAGTGGTGGAAGACTTCTTTGTTTTTCTTGATATTTCACACAGGAGGCTACATAGAAAACAAACTGCTGGTTTGTCAAAAGACAAAGACCATTTTTCTTTCTAGTAAGTGCTCAATAACTGCTGCCATCTCTGTATCTATCACAGAAAGATTTACCTAGTGTTTATCTAAGCAATTACTTTTGCACTTAGAACATAAGAACATAAGAACAGCCCCACTGGATCAGGCCATAGGCCCATCTAGTCCAGCTTCCTGTATCTCACAGCGGCCCACCAAATGCCCCAGGGAGCACACCAGATAACAAGAGACCTCATCCTGGTGCCCTCCCCTACATCTGGCATTCTGACTTAACCCATTCCTAAAATCAGGAGGTTGCACATACACATCATGGCTTGTACCCCATAATGGATTTTTCCTCCAGAAACTTGTCCAATCCCCTTTTAAAGGCATCTAGGCTAGACGCCAGCACCACATCCTGTGGCAAGGAGTTCCACAGACCGACCACACGCTGAGTAAAGAAATATTTTCTTTTGTCTGTCCTAACCCGCCCAACACTCAATTTTAGTGGATGTCCCCTGGTTCTGGTATTATGTGAGAGTGTAAAGAGCATCTCCCTATCCACTCTGTCCATTCCCTGCATAATTTTGTATGTCTCAATCATGTCCCCCCTCAAGCGTCTCTTTTCTAGGCTGAAGAGGCCCAAACGCCATAGCCTTTCCTCATAAGGAAGGTGCCCCAGCCCCGTAATCATCTTAGTCGCTCTCTTTTGCACCTTTTCCATTTCCACTATGTCTTTTTTGAGATGCGGCGACCAGAACTGGACACAATACTCCAGGTGTGGCCTTACCATCGATTTGTACAACGGCATTATAATACTAGCCGTTTTGTTCTCAATACCCTTCCTAATGATCCCAAGCATAGAATTGGCCTTCTTCACTGCCGCCGCACATTGGGTCGACACTTTCATCGACCTGTCCACCACCACCCCAAGATCTCTCTCCTGATCTGTCACAGACAGCTCAGAACCCATCAGCCTATATCTAAAGTTTTGATTTTTTGCCCCAATGTGCATGACTTCACACTTACTGACATTGAAGCGCATCTGCCATTTTGCTGCCTATTCTGCCAGTCTGGAGAGATCCTTCTGGAGCTCCTCACAATCACTTCTGGTCTTTACCACTCGGAAAAGTTTGGTGTCATCTGCAAACTTAGCCACTTCACTGCTCAACCCTGTCTCCAGGTCATTTATGAAGAGGTTGAAAAGCACCGGTCCCAGGACAGATCCTTGGGGCACACCGCTTTTCACCTCTCTCCATTGTGAAAATTGCCCATTGACACCCACTCTCTGCTTCCTGGCCTCCAACCAGTTCTCAAACCACGAGAGAACCTGTCCTCTAATTCCCTGACTGTGGAGTTTTTTCAGTAGCCTTTGGTGAGGGACCGTGTCAAACGCCTTCTGAAAGTCCAGATATATAATGTCCACGGGTTCTCCCGCATCCACATGCCTGTTGACCTTTTCAAAGAATTCTATAAGGTTCGTAAGGCAAGACTTACCCTTACAGAAGCCATGCTGACTCTCCCTCAGCAAGGCCTGTTCGTCTATGTGTTTTGAGATCCTATCTTTGATGAGGCATTCCACCATCTTACCCGGTATGGATGTTAGGCTGACTGGCCTATAGTTTCCCGGGTCCCCCCTCTTTCCCTTTTTAAAAATAGGCGTGACATTTGCTATCCTCCAATCTTCTGGCACCGTGGCCATTTTGAGGGACAAGTTGCATACCTTAGTCAAGAGATCTGCAACTTCATTCTTCAATTCCTTAATAACCCTTGGGTGGATGCCAATGCCACTGAAAGCAATGCCGCAAAGCTGAGGATAGCGATAAAAGTGAAAAGCGCAGGATTAACACCAAAATGGTGGGAGGCACACCATCACTCACCTGAATGATATAAAAAGCTATTAGTCTTCAAAGTTGCACTTAAAAAAATGGAGAGAAAGGTTAGTCATATTTCTATATTTAAAGACATGGAATTTAAGTCACTGAAGTAAGAGAGTGGTGAGCAAAATTGGTAAATGGAAGCTTTGCTGCAATGCCCACTGGGATTTCATAGTTTTAAGAGAGAAAAGTGGGGGGGGGGGAGAGGAAGACACAACTGAAACAGTATTTGTGTAAAATGTACACAGGGTGACCAGATGTCATAACTGCAAAAGAGGACAAGGCACACCAAAATGTAAAACATCCAAAAAAAATGTAGGACATGACAAAATAAAAAATAAAAACTCTCATATATTGATTTTATGTGGTTGATTTAAATACTATACTACTTATTAAATTTAAAACTATATTAATTACAAGAATTAATGCACTGCCTACAGGGGCCCATTCACAGGTAAAAGGATGACATTTAAGTTCTTTTCCAGGACACAAGGCTATAAAGACACATGTCCTGGAAAAAGATGACACATGGTCACCCTGAATGTACATAGATGTCAACCAGAGCAAACACCTGTGGAACCCTGATACCTCCTATCTAGATCCAGAACACTGAAGGCTGAGAGGAGGAAACTGGCAGCCCAGTCATAACCTACACTGGTACAGCCAAGCCACATGGCCTGCACTGTATCCAGTGCAGGTTAGGAGGCAGATGGAGTTCTCTTTGGGGTAAGGGGATATTTTTCCACTTCTCTTGAGTAACTTCCCAGCGAGTTCTATAGGGCTCTATAGGGCTCTATAGGCCACCAGCTAGGTATGTAATGTCAGCTAGCCCAGGAGGGGGTTAGGATGCAGCAGAGGCCTCTGCTGATCCTGTCCCCTTCCTGGGCCTGATCCATCCTGTTCCCCCCCCCCAGAAGTGCTGCTCCCCACCTTTGATCCACCCACTCGCCACCATCTCCCAGTCCCTGTGCAGTTCAACACCTTATCTGTCTGTGTAAATGGCCACTGAGCTGGATGCAGTTCTGGCTGGGTCCTTACTTACCAGGTGTCATGGAGTGCCACATCGCTTTTGCCACACCTTCTGCCAGTGCAGGGACTGCTGTGCCGGCAGAGCTTGGATTGTGCCGGCAGAGCTTAAATGGCTCTGTGGATCACAACTGGATCAGGAGTGCCCAATAAATTAGAACTGAAAACAGATTGAAAGTGTTTAGGGTGGCAAATTTTTGGACCATTTTCAAAAGCAAATGCGAATGTCTCATGATCTCAGGTGGGAAGTCGGAAGAAATCTGATGGTTTCACAATTCTTCATTCTCTAAAAATTATTGCTCACCTCATCTGTCGCCAGGATGGCACACATGATGGGGGTGGACACCTGGGTCTTCTCCACAACCATGTCACACCAGCAATTTAAGTCTACATCTTGTCCATTGGACCACCAAGAAGAGGGCAAGTGTAATCCAAAACCTCATGCAACATGCCTGGTGGTTGCCAATGTGATAAATTATGCAGTTGTCTGCATGACGTGGCTTTGCTAATACTGGTCAGTAAAGAGAAGAGGTCCACAGAGGAAGAGAAGTCCTTTTTTTGTCATTCAGCTTTAAAAAAGAAGAAGAAAAAGAAGCAGTAGAGATGACACTTGCTATGCTCTTTTTTCCCTCTGAGGACTATTATGAGGTGCCAGAAGGCGAAATCAGGCCCCTTCAAGAATTCTTTCTAGCCTCTGAATCCGTCTATGAGAAGAGAGGTTTCGATGTTCAGGTCAAATTTTTCAGCTCTCCTCCACTCTTCATTTTCATCCCAAGCAGTCTTCTTCCTGTTCATCCCTACATAATATCTTTCCAGGGTTCTGAAGAACCAGTCTCTGAACCCGGTGAGGCCTGACCTCAATCATTGTGCTCAGTGGCACCATGTTATCCAGCAGCATTTTACCAGCCAGTGGTTTTTCCATGAAGGTCATGCTGAAGTAGAGCAAGAGAAGTCCTCTGCACTTCCCTCTCTACCTCTTGCAATGCCTCACCTGGTGGCTTCCTCCAGCTGGAGACGCTTCTGTGGTTGTCAACACGGGAGCAGCCAACCAGCCCATCACTCAGGTAGGCCACCTCTGGGTCTTAAAGCCTGGAATCTGCAAATACTGGGTGTAGGATCCAAAGGTATCACCCACGGATATGGGGGGGGGGGGGACTAATGTATTGTACATGGCTTTGAGCACTTAGATGGGCAAGTGGTCTATAAACATAAATAAGGATAATGATAACTATCTCAGAGTTCTAAAGACTGATTTTTTTGACTGACAAAAAAGGAACTGTACTAGCAGATACTAGGAGATAATGGAGACTCCCATATGCTTGTCCCAGCAATGCTCTTAAGGGAAGAAAAATATATATTTCAAGGAGCTCAGAGAAACACTTCTAATTTCATTTTGGTTTTTTTAATCTTTTGAAAATGAATGTGCTACAGATAAATCTTTGCAATGCTCTTCAGTTTCAAATTCAGCAAGGGAAGTTAAACAACAGTATAAGCCTTCCTTCGCCTCAGCTAAACTAATCGTCTCTACACATTAAGAAAGCATTTAATAAACAGTTTCACTGAGCCATGGAAGCAAGCGAAATATCCCTCATCACAGAATGCTCTGCCAGCAGAAGGACTGAGCCAAGAATCTGGTGGCTTTTTAACAGTTAACCAAACCAATCAATATGTATGTTGCTTTTATTTTTCCATTAAATTATTAGCAGCAAAGTGGAGGCATGAGGCATGCTTTCCATTCAGTTTTCAGAGCTGTGTCTCTTGACAAGATGCAAGTAATTGCAAACACAAATATTCCCTACAAACTGCCCCAGTGCCTTTTGTTGTTACTCAGTTTACAAAATGCATACTTGCCTACGACAGAAAAAGGAGGAAAGGGGGGAAATGCAGAGCTCCCCCCTCAATTATTTATTGCATCTTTCAAGTTCTAATAAATATCACAATGCAAACGTAAAGCTGAAACAGAAATGAACGTCTCTTGGTTTTGTTCTGTTGTGAAAGTCTATTGATATTTGAATGGTTCAGGTGCAATCAAGAGGATACTGAATGACTAGGGGAAAGCAGAGGTGCATGGGATGGGCAGGCGAAGCGGATCTGAACCTTTTCAATTCCAACAAGAATATCTCATCACTTAGCATTTAAAGCAGTGTCTGTTGGGGAATTAAGAAAACAAAAACCCCACACTTGAGTTTCCTTTAAAAGTTGCCTTTCATTCCCCCTTTCCTTTGCTAATTTTCTTTTGTCTTATTCTCCTTTTGTTTCAATTCAATACAACTTGCAAGAAATGCTGGGTGCAGAGCCCTAAGGGAGCTCTAAGGACTACATTGCCTTTGGTTTATTTCACAGGCAAGTCCCTTCCTACTCCACTCCTAGCAACCAAACATCAATATCCTGAAAATAAACCTTTGCAAGAGAAAGTACTAGAGAGCCTGGAAGAGGCAAACTGCAGGATACCTCAGAAAATGATGCTCCTGGGCGTGTCGTTTTTCTGCTTAGAGTCAGACAGCAGGAACTTGTCTAGGATCCTTCCCTGCTGCTGCTGATCCCTTTCCCTTTATGAAGATCAGGTTTTTATAGCTGGTGAAAAGGGGGATTGGCCAGGAGGGGTGCTGCACAAAACCATGCAAGCTTTTCAACTCCATGTTTCTTTTGGAATACCCCTCTCTCAAAAAGCTCTCTAGTTTTTTTCAAGTATTGGAAGGGAACTTCAGAGCTAAATGGTATTTGAGGCACAGTTTAGAAGGGGTGTGTGTGTTTCACACTGCTAATAATGATGAGGTATAGAAATTCACCACAACAAATGCTCTTAAGATACCCCACTTTGGTGTGTTTTAGTCTTGACCATACCTAAAAGCAGGCCTTTGAAAATCCTCATGGATCTCTTTACTGCCATCAGAACTCTTTACCATCTCTACTGAAATCCATTCTGTTACTCTAGAGGACCATAAATAACTGCAAAATAAAGGCAGGATTCTTCCCCTTTGGTAACACTATATTCCATGTAAAGCTGATGATTCCTATCTTGCCGATTCTCACATTTATTATGCATCTAGGACCTTCTAGCCCAGTACAAACACTTGATGGTTGAACAGCAAGAAAGCTTGCCTTGGGTTTGGCTTGTGCCCTCGGATTTTCCAGCCGGCATTAAAGAAAGGAGAGCAGGTAGGTGGGCTTGGGATTGTTCAGGAATCAGCAACTGGCGCTATACTTTGTAGGAAAAACATTACACAACCAGTAAATTCTACTCTGTAGAAAAGAAGGAGCATTTACAAGCAAAACATAGGAGAAAATCTCAAATTTTCAGAAAGGAGACTCAATTTCCAGTGTTGACATGTGAGGCAAAACATTGTTTTGGTCTTGTCCATGACCAGATATGACTCAAACCATCACCAGTTGTGTCACCTTATCACACACTGATATTACCTATGGCCACGGTGACAGGGAAAGAAAACCCTGGTAATCTGAGCCTCGCTTGAGTTTCCATGGAAACAGTGTTTATAGCAATTCAGTTTTTATTGGTGGGGGAAGAAAGGTTATAAATAATGAAGAGTCTAATGTTGTTTCCCTTGGTCTTGCTGAACCGCTGCAGGCATCAAGACCGATGGAGTCAATTGCAAAGGGGAGGCAGCAGCTGAGAGGGCACCATTTAGCACAGACGCCATACTTTGGTAGCGGGGAGCAAGCAGGGCCATTAGTGCTTCATTATGTGCTGCTCCTCAGCCACATTTTATTAATGAATATGAGACACTGCAAGGCAAACCCTGTGCCTTGACTGAAATGACTGGCAGTGCTGGGACTATGCTAATGTAATTAGAGAGCTCTTCAGCACTTTGGGTGTGCATCTCTTTTGTTTGTGCTCCCCCCCCCCCGTTTTTAATAAGATAAGACTGTCAGGAATATCATTAGGGCTTGGGGGGTTCTTCACAGCCTTCTCATGCAAATGAGAGACAGACATGGCACAGAATGTCTCAGTTGCATCCTCTCTCTCTCTCTCTCTCTCTCTCTCTCTCTCTCGGCACATTTGACTCCCAGGAGAAAAAGCAGGCCACTTTCAGAAAGTGCCACCTTCTCTTCTCTCCTGTTGTGCTCATTACAGCAAACCAATCACTCAGGTCTGTTCCCGGGTCCATGACGTACCTTCCGGAAAGCAGAGTTCCCCAACAGCCAACAGCCGTTGCTCACAGCAATCTGGTGCCACTGGATTCTCAATGGCTCTGAAAAGTGGGATAAAACAGTTGTGACTTTATAGCCCAAAATTCCCACTTGAAATCCAAAAACAGCACAGAATTGCTTAGAGTTTGTTTACATTATCAAGATCTCCAGGTTGTTTTGCCAGGGCAGGGGTCTGACAGCTGGTCTCAAATAGTGGCAAAGAGCCTGAGCTGCAAATCAGGACATCCCTGGTTTGAATCTCACCTCTGCAACAAACTCACTAGGTCGCCTTGGGCTAGCCACGCCTTATCAGCCTCAGCTCTCCAGTTGCAATGTAGGGATAATAATTTATTTGCAGGGGTAGGATTGGGCAGGCAGGGTCACACAATTTGCTGTACTGTCAGGTAAGATTAGAAAGGGATTTGTTTTAGATCTTGTTAAATTGCAAGGGTGATGAACTGGGATGATTGGCATAGCCAGATTAGTTGTTCTACTATTTTCCTGACATATGTATTAGTTTAAATTTATCCGATTTCTGTTATATTGTGACAGTTTTGGCTATACAATAAAACATGATTCAATTTCAGGGTCATAGTCAGAGACCTTGCACAACCACTACCACGTCAATTTAGAGACACAGTTAAAAGGTCTTAACTCCAACCATCCCTGTGAACTTTGCATCACCCCAGCCCATTTTCAGTAGCTGATTAATATGCAGTCAACCTCATTTTAGATTTGAGTCATGTATCACTTGTACATGAATAATGATTTCACATGCTATGGCCCATTAAAGTCTAAGTGGGGAACTGTGAATTTTCAAGCATACTGCCATTAAAGGAATACCTGAGAAATCCCAAGATCACATAAAGACAATCAATTCATATATAGTAGTCTGTTTCTTCTCCTCCCTCTAATACTTGCTAAATTTTGTATCCATAGTCAAGAAAAAAGAGAAATGAGCATGAGACCAGAGAACCTGGAAATTTTTGTTCAGATTTGCCTCTGCAATGAACTCACTAGATGACCATATTCAAGCCTCAGGCCTCATCTGAAATATGAAAGATGCTATTGGTCTTATGGAGTTGTTGTGAAGATGACTTGTAAAGTGTTTTGAATATTCTGAAGCAGGCCTGTATAACTAGTGGCAACGAAGCTGATGCATGGCAGCCCATCAGAGGTTGGCCTTGGGACCTGATCATTGTCAGCTACAAAATTGGTACATTCATATTGTTGTTGGTCAGTCATTAAGTAATGTCCGACTCTTCATGACCCCATGGACCACAGCACACCAGGCCTCCCTTTCTACCACAAACTTCCGGAGTTTGTTCAAATTCATGTTCATTGCCTTGGTGACACTATCTAACCATCTGCTGTCCCCTTCTCCTTTAGCCTTCAATTTTTCCCAGCATCAGGGTCTTTTCTAAAGAGTCCTCCCTTCCCATGAGATGACCAAAGTATTTAAACTTCAGCTTCAATATCTGTCCTTCCAATGTACAGTTAGGGCTGATTTCTTATAGGATTGACTGTTTGGAGGAGGTGCATTGCAATTGCTCCGTTTCAAGATTCCCTTGGGGAGCCCTGAGGAGGGCTGCGCTGAGCTCCCTGCAACTCCTGCAGCCTCCAGCAGCCCTCACTGAGTCCAAGTAAGTGAAAGCACCTTCCCTTCGCCCCCCCCCTTTAGGGACACAATCCTGGAGATCACTTCCCTTCCCTTGCCCCTCTCCCGCAGACTTACTGAGGGAGGTAAGCTCCCTCAGAGTTACCACTGCCTTACTGTTTAATTTACCTGACATTATTATTTAGAAGCTCGGTATCGAGAGAAAGAGTGTCGGAGATCGTTGAGCCAAGGTACACAAAGTCACAAAGAGAGTCTGGTCCAACAAGAAGCTGACGGAACATACCAAGATCCAGGTCTACAGAGCTTGCATCCTGAGTACACTTCTGTACTGCAGCGAGTCATGGACTCTTCGCTCACAACAGGAGAGGAAACTGAGCGCTTTCCACATGCGCTGCCTCCGACGCATCCTCGGCATCACCTGGCAGGACAAAGTTCCAAACAACACAGTCCTGGAACGTGCTGGAATCCCTAGCATGTATTCACTGCTGAAACAGAGACGCCTGCGTTGGCTTGGTCATGTCGTGAGAATGGATGATGGCCGGATCCCAAAGGATCTCCTCTATGGAGAACTCGTGCAAGGAAAGCGCCCTACAGGTAGACCACAGCTGCGATACAAGGACATCTGCAAGAGGGATCTGAAGGCCTTAGGGATGGACCTCAACAAGTGGGAAACCCTGGCCTCTGAGCGGCCTGCTTGGAGGCAGGCTGTGCAGCATGGCCTTTCCCAGTTTGAAGAGACACTTTGCCAACAGTCTGAGGCTAAGAGGCAAAGAAGGAAGGCCCATAGCCAGGGAGACAGACCAGGGACAGACTGCACTTGCTCCCGGTTTGGAAGGGATTGTCACTCCCGGATTGGCCTTTTCAGCCACACTAGAAGCTGTGCCAGAAGCACCTTTCAGAGTGCGATACCATAGTCTTTCGAGACTGAAGGTTGCCAATACCATTATTTAGAAATGAATAATAGCTGACAACAAAAGAAGTTTTTTAAAGCAATAAAGTAGTCTACATAGCAAAAGAATGAGAAAATGGTTCCCTGGCCCAAATGGGCTCACAATCAAGGGAGACACTAGCAAACAGCCACAGAGATGAACACTATGCGTTGTTGAAAAGGAATTGAAAAGAACTATGAAAGGTCATGAACTAATTTCCTCTTATTGTACTGTATATTTTTTGCTTCCTTTGAGTTCATTATCATACCACATATTTTTGTTCCCAAACTAGACATATGATCTTTTGGTGTATATATTGTTTTCTTCTGTATTCATTTTGCCTTTGTAACTTGTTGAAAACTCAAGAGAAAGACATATTGATTATTTCTCATAGAAGCACACGAAATGCAGATGTTCCTATTTAAACTATTAGTGGAATCTTGCAGCAGCCTGGATCACCTTGTTTAAGCATTAAATTAAAATCTATTGCAGTGTTGCTAATTGTACACTGAAGCATTGATTTTTAGGAAAGAGATGGAGTGGATAGCATAGATAGAAGGGCCTTGGCAGCAGCGTCAACTAGGGTGGGAGGGATGTCAAAATTGACTTGTACTTCCATTCCGTAGGGAAACCTGTGAATGTCTGTTAATTATCAAGGAAGCTTAGCTGTAAAGCTAAGACAGAAATCCATTATCCTGAACAGCTATGAATCAAAATAAACTTCAGCAGTCTGAGTAAAATTATCTGAATTTTTAAAAAAAACAATTACTAACACAATCCAAACTGCAATGTGAGCCAACACGCAGAAGTCCCTGGCATAAGGCACTCTTGCACCTACTTGGGAGCCTGCTGGGCTGGTGCAGAGGTCCTGATCTGACCCCTGCACCAGCTGGCACAGATAAGTGTGTGCCAGGTGGCATTTGGCTGGGAGAGGGCAGAGTGAGTGTGAGGCAGGGAGGGGGCATTTGGGGGCAGGAGAGGGTGGAATGGGAGGTAGATTGGGCCCAGGAGAGGGCAGGATCAGCAGTGACAATGCACACCACATCCTAAACCCCAGCCCTGGCCCGAGGCAGCTCTACATGGGTTTCTCTGATTTGCACCAGCTATATAGCTGGCATAGATCCAAGAAGCCCCGTAGGGGTGGTTGGGGATTTACTCAGGGTAAGGACAAAAATATCCCCTTACCCTGATGTGACCTCCAACCACCTCCTAAACTGCAGTTTAGGATTGGGCTGAAAACTTCCTTAACCACTACTCTTCTTTCTCAGGAAAAGATATTAAAGTACTGCCCAATCTCCCTTTCCTAATATTAGAGCTTGGATTGAACCCAGAAACTTGTGCATATCAAGCATAGGTTCTTCCACTGAGCTATGGTGGGAGCAGTAGCTAAAGAGGGGAGATTTCAAGGGCAAGGCTCCCTACTCCACCTGAAATTCAAGGACTGCCAACCATATCTGCTTCTTTTCCCCCAGCTTCAGTCTTTGTATCCCATTAGATGTAAGAAGAAGAAGAGAATATAATAGCTGGTAGATTTCCTGCCTTCAAAGAAATCCTTTACCTACCAAGGTCAGTGAGTTGACCACAGTGGAACTCTGTGACTCAGCAGCAGAGATGTCAGATATTTATTTCAGTATCTGAGTTCTGAATGACATTTAGGCAGTCTTCATAACAGAGAGGAGTCTGAAAGCAACAAGAGCACCTTGGCTCCATAATTTGAGTGTTCTGATGAGGAGATAATGGAAGTCTTCCATCTATGTCCTTTCAGTACAATATCTGCCATCTCTGTTGCTGTGGAGCAAACCAGACCTGTAGCTGGTCAAACAGATGGTACAACTTAAGCCACACTTAGGCAGTAGTTGAAGAGATAATGAACATATGAGTAATTCAAGTATGCAAATAGCCCTTTACCTACTGATCCAGTGTACACTGGCTGTCTCACGGATGTTTAATGAATATATTAAAGTATAACAAGATATTAGTATGCAAACTAGATTGTTCTCCTCTAATCAAGCTGAGTGCAAGGAGAGAATGTATTTCTCAGGGATGGGCACTCAACTCATGACAACTCAACTTCAGAAAACACGTGTTTTCTGCGATTCGTGTCAACTTATGTCACAGACGTAACTGACTGGAACCCGACTCATGAGTTAAGGCCAGTGACTCAGAAATGAGTTGTGACTTGAATTGACTCGAGTGATGGCTCGCTTTTTGTGTGTGCTCATGAGTCAGTTTCATAACATAAGAACATAAGAACAGCCCCACTGGATCAGGCCATAGGCCCATCTAGTCCAGCTTCCTGTATCTCACAGCGGCCCACCAAATGCCCCAGGGAGCACACCAGATAACAAGAGACCTCATCCTGGTGCCCTCCCCTACATCTGGCATTCTGACTTAACCCATTCCTAAAATCAGGAGGTTGCGCATACACATCATGGCTTGTACCCCATAATGGATTTTTCCTCCAGAAACTTGTCCAATCCCCTTTTAAAGGCATCTAGGCTAGACGCCAGCACCACATCCTGTGGCAAGGAGTTCCACAGACCGACCACGCGCTGAGTAAAGAAATATTTTCTTTTGTCTGTCCTAACCCGCCCAACACTCAATTTTAGTGGATGTCCCCTGGTTCTGGTATTATGTGAGAGTGTAAAGAGCATCTCCCTATCCACTCTGTCCATCCCCTGCATAATTTTGTATGTCTCAATCATGTCCCCCCTCAGGCGTCTCTTTTCTAGGCTGAAGAGGCCCAAACGCCGTAGCCTTTCCTCATAAGGAAGGTGCCCCAGCCCCGTAATCATCTTAGTCGCTCTCTTTTGCACCTTTTCCATTTCCACTATGTCTTTTTTGAGATGCGGTGACCAGAACTGGACACAATACTCCAGGTGTGGCCTTACCATCGATTTGTACAACGGCATTATAATACTAGCCATTTTGTTCTCAATACCCTTCCTAATGATCCCAAGCATAGAATTGGCCTTCTTCACTGCTGCCGCACATTGGGTCGACACTTTCATCAACCTGTCCACCACCACCCCAAGATCTCTCTCCTGATCTGTCACAGACAGCTCAGAACCCATCAGCCTATATCTAAAGTTTTGATTTTTTGCCCCAATGTGCATGACTTTACACTTACTGACATTGAAGCGCATCTGCCATTTTGCTGCCCATTCTGCCAGTCTGGAGAAATCCTTCTGGAGTTCCTCACAATCACTTCTGGTCTTTACCACTCGGAAAAGTTTGGTGTCGTCTGCAAACGTAGCCACTTCACTGCTCAACCCTGTCTCCAGGTCATTTATGAAGAGGTTGAAAAGCACCGGTCCCAGGACAGATCCTTGGGGCACACCGCTTTTCACCTCTCTCCATTGTGAAAATTGCCCATTGACACCCACTCTCTGCTTCCTGGCCTCCAACCAGTTCTCAATCCACGAGAGGACCTGTCCTCTAATTCCCTGACTGTGGAGTTTTTTCAGTAGCCTTTGGTGAGGGACCGTGTCAAACGCCTTCTGAAAGTCCAGATATATAATGTCCACAGGTTCTCCCGCATCCACATGCCTGTTGACCTTTTCAAAGAATTCTATAAGGTTTATGAGGCAAGACTTACCCTTACAGAAGCCATGCTGACTCTCTCTCAGCAAGGCCTGTTCGTCTATGTGTTTTGAGATCCTATCTTTGATGAGGCATTCCACCATCTTACCCGGTATGGATGTTAGGCTGACCGGCCTATAGTTTCCCAGGTCCCCCCTCTTTCCCTTTTTAAAAATAGGCGTGACATTTGCTATCCTCCAATCTTCTGGCACCGTGGCCGTTTTGAGGGACAAGTTGCATACCTTAGTCAAGAGATCAGCAACTTTATTCTTCAATTCCTTAATAACCCTTGGGTGGATGCCATCAGGGCCCGGTGACTTATTGATCTTTAATTTATCAATGAGGTCTGAAACATCTTCTCTTTTAACCTCTATCTGACTTAACTCCTCGGTTTCATGTGTGTACATGCTTGCTTACCTTTTTCATTACTTTTGCGTTGAGCCAAAGTCCTTTGTGGGGCAGTTCAGAAGCTGGCATTCAGCCTGGCAGCAGTAGTAGATGTGGTGGGAGGAGGGTAGGTTGGTTTGGAGGTGGGGGAGGAGGGAGGCTTAAGGTTGTGTGTGTGTGTGTGTTTAGTCTTGCTGCACAAGGCTGGGGGAGGGACCAGAAGAAGATGGGGGCAGCCAGGTCACGGGGAGGGATCTTTTTGGGCATCTTGGAATGGACTATTGGATGAATAATGAATGGCCTGATTTTTTTTTTTCAGAGGGGAGAAGGAGGAGCCCAATGGAGGGGGGGCGCAGGTTCTTACAATAGGAATAAATGGCTGGATAGATGGATACAAGCCCAGGGAGGGTGCAAAGGAGGCAGGCAAACAAGAGGGGAGGCATTTTCTTAGAAGAGGAGGAAGCCCCGTTGACCACAGCAGGACTTCTGAGTAGACCTGCAAAGGATTGGGTCATAAGCCTCCCAGTTGCTGCAGGTGACCCTCCCTCCTGCCTGCTGCTTCTGGCCCCTCACGACTTGAATGCATGATTCCAGCACACATCCCTGCCAAGTTTCTGCTTAGCAGCACATTTCTGCAAAGCGTTCTACGGAATTTCATTAGTTATGGCACAATCTTCTTCATGGTTTATGTCAGCGCAGCAACTTCTGCGCCAGCCTAGGGTGTCGCAAAATGCCATAGAAGACATTGCGACACCCAGCAAGTAAGCAGTGTTGGCAGGAAGGCCTGTGTTACCCTGCTAGTGCTAAAGTCGAAAGGAGTGCTCGACTGAGGAAGGAAGCTCCGCATGGCTCGGCAGACAGGTGGGGGAGGGCAGAACGGGTGGGGTGTAATGTGTGGGAGAGAGTGGAGATCGAGCCCAGGAGAGAGCAGGATTGGCAGCGCCGACACACACCGAATCCTATTCCTCCTCCCAGGCTTGAAAGTCCTACATGGGGCTTCTTGGACTTGCGCCAACCATTTGACATGTGCAGATTCGAGTAGCCCAATTGAGCAGGCTTTACCCTTTACATGGGGTAAGGAGACTAATGTCCTCTTACCCCAAGAGACTTCCAGCCTGCTCCTTCCCAGGGCTGGGTACAGCATGGGCCAAGTGGCCCTGCCAAACCAGCACCAGTTAGGATTGGGCGGTTAGGGAAGTTGCTGAAGATAGTTTTAAAATTCCAAATTTGAAATGGTTTTTAGAAATAAGCATAGATCATTGCTTTGGCTTTTTTTCTTTAAGAATAAAGAGTTTGGCACAATGGTTGACGTAGTCACAGTTGCAGCTTGGAGCAGCTAGTTCGTCAGATTTGAGGACTGAAATCCCAGCACTGACAACACAGATGAGAATCATGACTTTAAAAAAAAAATGAATGAAATTTAATAGAGACCTCTTTGAAGCAAGAGGAAATGCAAATTGTTCTGGATGCTTAACAGGCAGTATTTTAATCAGGCACTTGACAGCTTGTCCCACTTCTGTTCATTACGGTATTTTTCATTTATTTATTTTTCCCATTTTCTTCTTAGTTACATGACTGACCCAAACTGAGAAGCAAAATTAAAAGCTTGCCAGTAGTGTAACAGTTACCTTGTGCCGCCTCATGATGTGAAATATATAATATGACGTACTGTATGCACTGCAGTCACATCTGATGCCTTGAAATAGTGTCAGTGAGATGCGTCGTGACATGAAATAATAGGAAGTGATGCATTGCAAATTAATATCTAAAAAAGTGGCAGCAGATGGGCTTGCAATGCCTTCTTCAGAGGCATTCGTATTTCTGGTGGAGTGGATTGCCTTGTCTGATGTCTCAAGGGAACGGACTGCCTTGAGCAGCTAACAGTTCATCACCTCTGTAGGAAGACCATTGCCTCCCATGTAGCTATCCTCTCATTTCACCTTCCGTCTTCTTCCGCCAGTCTTGTCATGGACCTTTTCCTCTTATCTGGGAGCTTTGGCAAGGTAGAGATTCCCCTGACCTCTGCACAGATCCCATTATGTTCTCCAAAAAGTGTTTGAGAACCTAGAAGTGTATTTTGCTGTACCTACAACAGGGGATCAAGCTCTGTAATGCAGAGCTCTCTAATGGTGTTTTTGATATAAAACCCAAAGGAAATATAAAATTATTTACTCTCTCATTCTCACAGTAACAAAAATACACACAGAGAATGAGACAGCAAGAGAGAGTTTTGGAAAAAAATGTTATTTTCTTGACCCTCTCCCCCCCAAAAAACAAACACACCCTTTCATGATTTGTTTAAAAGGCCATATCTGGGTGGATGTAAAAGTGGCTATTTGGCAACTTAAAACCATAGCCTAGAGCAGAGATATCAAACTCATTTTATACCGAGGACTGCAGTTAGCATTCATGGTGCTTGCTGAGCAACGGAAGTGACATCATTAAGCAGGAAGTGGTGTCATTAAGCAGATGAATACCAGAAATAAGCACTTTGTTCTTATATAGAAACTCATTAGCTGCAAATGAGAGAAGAGAAAATGTGCAAATCTTGCTCATGTTTCCAAGATATGAAAGAGCCCAATTACCAGGCTGGGAGAATCCAATTATAACAGGGGCTTGGGGGGGGGCACATTTGGCCCACAGGTCTTCTGTTTGACACCCCTGGCCTAGATCAAGACATTTGCCTTGGCTTCCTCGCCACACATCTCTGTAAGATCCTATTGTCAGTTGGTGCTGCTATTAGAGGAGGAGGGCTTTCCATGTAGTGGCATAGCTAGAAGGGGGTCACAGCACTAAGTTTTGCAGGTGCCCGAATGCACTATACAAGTGGCCCCTCCCCTCCCTCCATTCTGGGTGGCTAGCCCAAAAATGGATGCGTCTCCTCCATTTTGCTCTAGCCACCCAGAATGGCTCTGAAGGGGAGCGGGAGAGGCTGCTTGCACAGCACATTCAGGCGCCTGCAAAACTTAGGGCTGTGACCCCCCTCTAGCTATGCTACTGTTCCTGTGAGCTGTCAACTGCCTTCCTCCTCACATAGAACTGAGCTCTCTTTTTTTTTTCTTTTAAAAGTGAATTTATGTTTCAACATCATTTATTTCATTTGGCCATTCTTATTTCCTCAGACCATTACTTTTTAGAACTGTGAGTCCCTCTGACCAGCTGGAACAGAGCAGGAAATAAATTCAGTAAATCAACATCAATTGGACGTACTTCTCAGTAAAGATGTACAACTAGAGTGTTTGTCTGAAGCTCTCACCTGGATAGAGAAACCAGGCTTTTTCATAATTACATAGCAAGGCCCCACATTTCAAACTGAAGATTTCCAAACTACTTTCTAGAATGTTACGATGCCTTGGCAGGTCATTTTTTTTTTTAATCCCTGGATAAGTGAACTTGAAGCCTGGCTTCCTAAAGCAATCTCAGTTCCTACCAAGCTGCCAGAATGTATGAACCCTCAGTAGTGACTTACTGGTAGCCAGCCAACAAGCCAGTCTGAGTCCAACATATGAAGATAGCTTCTGACAGTGTGTGATGGCAACTTTACACCTTTCTGTCTCAGCAGACAGGTTGAAATTGGTGGTGCAACCCCAGAGAGCCTCTGCACTGTGGGAATGGATCGAATACTGTCACTTTTTGTTGAGCAGTTCGTAGGTTTGGGGCACCAATATGACATGTTTCTGTGCTGAAGTGTTTCAGTTACAAATTGTTCTGATAGTTCAGACACTTTGTGAAAGCTAGCATTAGTCCTATTTCTCCTGAAATGCTTTCTGACACGCATGTCATAGAAAAAGTCATCTGCCTGAGAAAGGCCCATGTGACTGCAGACATGCGTGCTCACAGTGCATGCACATCCTGTCATGGGAGGGGGGGGGTTGTTCCTCTGAACTGCTCCTTCTCGTGTGCCTCACAGCCATGTTTCCTGCTATCACCATGTTCAGTGCTTGCAGGCAAGTGGAGCATGGGGCATGGATATGCAGTGTGTCAGCACGGGGGGGGAGGGGCATTATTATGCAAGTATCACAGAATTTCAACTCAGCATTTTCACATTCAGATCTCCCTTTGAAACATTTTTGTTGATGTCTGGCAACTTTCAGGTCTGTTGATGAATGTCCACAGAGAATGAACTGCTCCCAACAAGTTTCTGAATTAACACTTGCCCATTTTTCATGTCCAATGTGTGTCTAGACAGCAACTGTTACCCTGCACATGCCCGATCATGTCTGATCTTGGAAGCTAAGCAGGGTCAGGCCTGGTTAGTACTTGGATGGGAGACCGCCTGGAATACCGGGTGCTGTAGGCTTATACCATAGTCTTTCGAGACTGAAGGTTGCCAACCATTTTGTGTGTCCATTTGCTCTCTGTCACTATGCAGAGGGTTTCTGCATGCAGTGCATCTTGCTTTGCCTATTACTGAGCCTTCTGGCCTCACTTCCTAATGGCATCCCATCTCCCTACTTCTTCTGTTTGCACCAGTGTGTTTGCATGCATGTTTGCATGCGTGCCTGTCTGTCAACTGACGAGAACACTACATGTACCTGACCAACAAAGATATTGGTCAGTTTTTCATCCTCTTGATCTAATCTACCATGATACCGTCAACTACCATGCTTTGGGGTCAGTAAAATGTAGAAGCATTTACCAGTTATTGAATCATGCTCACAATGTGGGTCAGTTTGATTGAGGTATCTGTTGGAATCCTGCAAGTGGGAGTGTCCCCAAGGTAAGGGGACATTCATCCCCTTGCCCTGAGAGAAGCCCCAGCAGCTGCAATGGGGCAACTTGGACCTGTGCAAGTTCAATTGCTGGCACATGTTCACATTGCCCCATGTTGGCAGATTGCACCCAGGAAGAGGGATAGGATGTTTACTGCTGCTGCTAATCCCACCCCCTCCCCCCCGCCGGGCCCAATCCACCCACCCCTTATGTCCATCGCTGCCCTCCCCCTGCCCTGTTACACCCCCTCCTCATCCTTCCAATTTCCCAGCACCACTCAGCACAGAACTCATCTCATCTGATGTGCACTGCTCCTTCTGCTGGTGTGCACAGGCCGGCACTGACCTCCACACCAGCACAAGCAACTGCTACACTCTTGCAAAATGCATTATAGCAACTTTGTGAGGGCTAGCACCACTGCAGCATGCACTATGCTAGGATGCATGCGAGTAAGGATTGGGCCCTCAATTGCATAGTGTTACTCTGCCACATAGATATGCCCTTCCACTGGAACTGAAGCTGAGTAAACAGCTATGAACTTTGCACTGTGTTCAAGAGCAGGACTACACTCTGTAACCTGTGCTTTAAATGATATTATTTTACATAGTCCCTCCAAATGATCAGGGAATACTTGGTGTGTTCTACAGCTGTAGATGGTTTGTACTTGGTGTGATCTACAGCTGTAGATAGATCATTTGGCCCTTCAAATGATCAGGGAGTACTTGGTATGATCATTCTGCCAAAGCTAAGTAGCTTAGGCCGCAATCCTAACCAACTTTCCAGCACTGGGATAAGGGCAGTGCAACTCCAGGATAACGGAACAAACATTCCTTTACTTTGAGGAGGCCTCCATGATTACCACCCAACTGCAGGATGCAGTAGATGCCCCACTGGCACAGCTATGCCAGTGCTGGAAAGTTGATTAGGATTGTGTCCTTAGAGTCCATCAGCACCTGGGGTAGGACATCATTGGGAGCCCTTCTGGAACAGTGGGGTGGAAGAAAGGTAAATACATGCTACATTTGAGTTGTGTTACAAAGAATCTCTAAAGAAAACATTATTCTATTCTTTCTCCATTCTACCTTTTTAAAAACTGGATAAGTTAATAATTTGCTTCTGGGCAGGACTGACATTATTTGGATTGGCATATGAAATATTGTACCCACAGAGCTTCACTGTATCATCATCCTGTTTACTTGGGTTTTCCAGAGGGATGGGCTGTGAGCTTTCTTCTGAGCAACCCTGCACTGCAGCTGTTCAATACCAGTCCTTGAATTTAGGCCTTGATTCAGTCACCAAGATATGCTAATCAACAGAGCAGCTGGGCCCAGATGGCACGTAGGTGGAATATTGACTGCAGTGATGTGGCTCCAGTCTGTATCAGTAATGAAATTGGAATGAAAATGTGTAGCATCAGAGCTTCCATGAAGCCCAGAGAAGTCAAAGGAAATCTTTTTGATTGAATATGATGCATGGAAAACTCAGTTGGTATAATGTCATTTCTGTTGTATTCTTCCCTAAAGAATTTAACTTGGTCAAAAGGTTCAGACAACAGCTTTCATGAAATTCAATTTTTTTTTGTTTATAGCCTAACTGTATAAAGTGTGTTTTCCCCATTGTGAAGTCGCTAAATTTCCAGATCTAGTGGGTTTCATATTGGATGTGTTTGTTTTCTTCAGAGACTGATTTTTTAAATGGCTACAGTAATTTGTACAATGGTCTGAATTTATTTTTCTCAGTGTATCCAGTTCATTAGCTCAGACCCTGTAAAGCAGAGGTTCTCACACATTTAGCACCGGGACCCACTTAGTAGAATAAGAATCTGCCAGGACCGACCGGAAGTGATGTTAAGACCGGAAGTGACATCATCAAGCAGGAAAATGTTTAACAATCCGAGACTACAGTCCTACCCACACTTCCCCAGGAGTAAGTCCCATTTACTATCATTGTTAAATGAATGGTCATAGTAGCTTGTTAAAAGTACAGCTCTATAACATTTCCCCAAATGTAGTCACATACCATGGTAGCATCAAGTTTAATATATTAAAAATAAAATATTAAAATGAATAGGGACCTACCTGAAATTGGCGTATGACCCACCTAGGGTGGCAACCTGCAAAAATTAATAGCTAATTGAAAACGTTATGTTCTCAGTGGGTAAACTGGAGACATGTATTCCAAGGACCGACTTACATCCCAATGCTATAAATTGGCTAAATCTGTGACTTACAGAGATGGGCTGTCCCTGGGAAATGGACCAGAATGCATTGACTCTGTCCTACACTGCAGGAAATGTTAGTTTGGGTCCTTCCTTTTTGTCCTGACCTGAAACACTGATATTCTGTACGGAGGCTGGGGATGAAACAACAACTCAACATACACATCATTTAGGGCCAAATCCTATCCAGTGCTGGTGCATGTGTGCCAATGGGGTATGCACTGCTTCCTGTTTTGGAGAGGCAGTCACAGAGGCCTCTTCAAGGTATGGGAACATTTGTTCCCTTACCTTGGGGATTGCATTGCGGCTGCACCAGTGCTGGAAAGTTGGATAGGATTGGGCCCTTAGTTGCCATCAGAAAAAAAAAAATCAAATTAGTATCCTTCCTGCTTTGTCTGCCATCATTTCAATTTACATATTTTTACTTCACTTTCAATATACCTCAAAGTTTACTGGCTATGATAGTTCATTGGGGATGCTACATGAGAGGCAGCAATGTTAGATTTGGGTTATTCAGTAAGCTTGTAGTTTCTGTTAGCAAAAGTAAGACTGTAATCTAGTTATCCCAGATGAGGCTAATGTAATATAGCAGGCTTCAAGTCAAGCGGTGTTGCTTTCCCACAATGATTAGTTCATTAAGACTGGAATTAATTTATTTATAGGTAATCTAATGATGCAAAGAGCTAAGTGAGTCAACATGAGATGAATCACCATTGCTACAAAATGACAGAGAGAAACTGCATCTCAATTGCTAATCTCCACACTGCAGTCTTATTTATAGGAATGGCCAATGCTTTTTTCCTATCTGTGCATAAATCCTATATCAGCACTGTATATGCAGCCCGATGCTGTGGTGGACTGGGCTGCCATGTGGAGGCCATGAGGACAGTGAGTGTGATTTCTAAAGTCATAAAATGGCTGCCAATGAAGCGTGCAGCAATCCATCCACAGCCATTCCGCGAGTGCTGCAACAAGAGGCAGAAGCACCACAGCTTCACCACTGGACACTGCCATTCTTGGCAGACCAGGCAAGCAGTGGGGGTGAGGGTGGACAGAGAGTGGACAGGGGTGAAACTGGGCAAAAAGGGGGGAGGAATGGGGCAGGGAAGTGGCGGGAGGGGTAGATCCAGTGGCAATGGCACAAACCGGATCCTACCGCTCCATTGAGGAACTCCCCACACCTTTCCTCTCCTTGGAGATTCGCCACCAAAGGTTGTACAGAATTGCAGCCTTCACATGCTAAGACTGGCAAAAGACTGGAGGAATGCCTCCAGAATCCAATATGGCACAAAGCAGTGAGGAGGACTGATGTGAACCTAAATGTATTAGTACCAGTTTCACAGTCCAATCCAATACAAATTTACCTGGGAGCAAGCAAACTCCATGAGACTTACTTTGGAGTAAACATGCATAGGACAGTGCTGTCAGGATAGGATTGCTGGGATAAATATGCCACGCAAAATGGAACTTTTGTACTGAAATTGAATTAATTCTGACTAAGCACCAAAGAATTAGGATGTTAAAATCTTCAGGGACAATTGAGTGGCCATTTGCATTGAATGGGATTGCGCCAGCTAAGGGTCATTTAATTCCCAATATACCATATTGATCTACCCAGTGAACAAGGATCTAATGATAGCTCCTGTCTATTATGTACAGGTTTTCTTTATTGCCCCATGATAAATTAGAACTGAGGTTTACTAGTATTGTTGCCTAGAACACTTTTTTAAACAACTGAACTAAAATTGCACAGTAGGCAAAGGCTAGAGGAGTTTACTCTCACCCATCAAGGTCCCAGCCTAGTGTGGATTTTCTCCAGATTCTTGGCTGCAAAATCATGGTGTTTCCCTGGGAGTTGCTGATCCACACCTGAAGGGGGCTTGCTTGTTACCCTCTCCCCAAAAAGAGACTCATTTCTTCCTTCCCACTTTGCCTCTGGCTGGCACTCCCATTTCTCTTCACTAAAGACAAAATAGTTTATGGCCATGATCTAGCATAAAGTTAAACCTGTTTAAACCCATTGATTTCACTGGGTTGGATTGTGGTGTTTTTTTTTAAAGGTTTTTTTAAAAAAACAGACAGAGATAATAAACACATTAAACCAAGAAATCATGAGCACTTGGGTTGAAAATATTTCAAGAATATCTAGTTTGTAACATTGATCTGATTCCATGGAAAATCTATTAAATGTCCTATTTACAAAATGTTTGTGTTTGAGAGGAAAACTGCATTTACTGAAGAAAAGCAAAACTAAGTTCAGTCAAGTACTTCGCATTTTAGATTATTCATACTTTCCTTCATGTAAAAAAATCTCCTAAGAAACAGAATTGTCTGAGCTTTTAAGTTCTATAACAAAGATATGTACTTTTTAATGTAGTTTTTAGCGCACATGTCCCATGTCATTTAGGAACATTTTGCTGAAAAGGTTGGTGACATGTTCATGGGAGGTTTTGGAAGTGGGGTTGCTTCTAAAAAGGTAATTGCTTTTCAGCTCAAAGCATTTCAAGCTTGCTACCATAAGGTGAATGACCATCAGAGCAAGCAATCTTGTGTTCCCATTACAGCAAATTAGGAAAGCAGTGGACCAGAAGAATGGCCCCCACGCCCAACTTCCAAATCAAAGCATGTGAAGCATTCTAAAAAGCTGCCCAGAAATATGTTTTAAGAAAAGCCATGTTTCATCTTAAATTCCTTCAGAAGTGTTCAAGTCTATTCCTTGTCATACCAAAATGTGAGAAGCACATTGCTCTGCTTAAATGTCTTTCAAAATCTTATTTTGCTTTTCAAGTTTCTTCCCCTTGGGTATGCATCACCATTGCAGAATATGAACACATGGAGCTGTGTCATGGTGAGTCAGGTCACTGATGCATTCAGGTTGATATTATCCGCACAGTGGCTAGCTAGGGTTTCAGATGGGGTCTTTCCTAGACCCACCTGGAGATGCCAGGGATTGATTTAGAGACATTCTGCATATCCTTGGCCACTGTGCTACAACCCTTTCTCATGTTGTAGGCTGGAAACATCAATGAAGTTGTCTTATGGCCCAGTCTTACCCCCAACCACTTTCCACTTTCCATGCATACGGTGGAGGGGGGGAGGCGATCAAAAAGCCAGCAGAAGGTAAGATAAAATATGTTTTTACCTCCCAGTAAGCCACCTGCTTGCCAATGGGTCCCCTCAGATATACACCAGCTATTTTGCTGGTATGAGTTCGAGGAGATGAAGGGGGTTGGTCCTGGCTAGGAAGGGAGACAGGATCAGGTATGGCTGACAGCCACTGAGATCCACCCTCCCCTGTACTTGAACTGCCCCCTGTGTCAGCCCATTTCCTGCCCCAAACCTTCCATGAACCACCCTCTCTGCCACCTCACCTCTCCGGTAGAGCATCTGTGTGGTTCTGGTGTGTGCACGGAGCATCTGGTCATTTGCACTGGCAAACTCCATAGTACACAAGAGTAGTAAGACATTTGTGCTGTTGCAAGGTGACTTGCAGCAGTGGATTATTCATCATCATCATCATCAGTATTTATATGCCGCTTTTCAACAGAATGTTCACAAAGCGGTTTACAGAGAAAAATCAAATATCTAATGGCTCCCTGTCTCAAGAGGGCTCACCATCTAAAAAGATGCAAAAGAGCACCAGGAGACAGCCACTAGAAAAGGCACTGCTGGGGTGAAGAGGGCCAGTTACTCTCCTTCTGCTAAATACGAGGAGCACCCACTGGAAAAAGTGCCTCTTACCCAGTTAGCAGGGGTTTGCTAGATCCATTGCCATATGACTGAGTCATTTTTAAAAAGCACATAAAGTTATGCATTTCAGTTCCTTGTTTATGCATTTCAGTTCCTTGGTTGTGTTCTCAGATGTCACTACCCTGAGTGGAATAATGCCAGTGTGATGTAGTCATGATCCTTTGCACAGTACAAATGTACATGAGCCAACAGTACAACGATTGTATGATAGCTGCAGAAGCAAGTGCGAACACAGCAACATTTTTATTATTTGCCTAGTTAGGAGGGGTTGAACAGACTCTCCTACAGCATCCTTTGGAACTCCATGGACCACTTTCAATGTAGAGTGGCAGATGACTGATCCCATGATGTCACCCCATCCCATTCACACACTGTCACCAGTGTGTCACTGTCACTGTCACACACTGTAGAACCAACCAATTAACAATTTTGCCGAAGCAAGTAGTTTCCCATGAAGTACAAGTTACAGATGAAAAGGACCACGGTTCAGTGGAAGAACATCTGCTTTTCAGGCAGAAGGTCCCAGGCTCAATCCCTTGTATCTCCAGGTACGGCAGAAATAGTCCTGTCTGAAATTCTGGAGAACTGCTGCCAGCCATTGTTGACAGTCCTAAGCCAGATGGCCCAACAGCCTGACCCAGCAGAAGACAGCTACCTAAGTTTCTACCCTAATTACATATTTACAAAAGAGAACCACACCTATTGCACTACTTGCCACAAGCTTCACTTTGTCCTCCTGTGTTAAGAGACAACATTTGTAAATGATGTGCACATATGTTCCATTTTGTATGCACTCAGCCCATCTGCAAAGTTTACTCCCAGTTTTGAAAGTGCACCAGTTTACATTACTGTGCATCAAAGAGGGCATAAGTCTTCTTTTCCCACAGTTCCACTGCACATTGAACATACACTTCTATGAGCATCTGGATAGACATGTGGCATGGAGCATTAAATACATTAGACTTGAACAAGCTGAAAAAAAGACTTTCTTTTGGAATATGAGTAATTGTTTGTTTGTTTTTTAAGTTCTGCAAATGTCCAAGATTAAGAATGCCAACCCGCAACTTTTAATTAAAATTCCAGGCATGGCTTTAAAAATCCAGGCATAAACAATCCAATATTCTTGTATTTAATTTGGTACTTTCTTCTCTTGGCTTCTGAGCAGTCCCACATCCATGCAAATGTACAGGATGAGTTGCGGCTTTGTATGGTGTGCCCAGCACGTTGCATCCTGCCTGCGGGGCCGCGTCCAGAATTTCTTCTGTGTTTATGGGAACGGGGAACTCACAGCTAATTAGTGGCAGCTCTATGTCATGTCTGAGCCAAGATTTTTTATCTCTGAATACATAGCAAGGAACACATCCCCACCCACAAAGCTTGTTTTAATAAAAGGAAAACAGGAAATCATGCCCAAGGCTTGTGGGATTTCGCCCTTCTCTTTCTCAAATGAGACCCTTATTATCCTGTAGTAAGGGTGAGTTGGTGGGGGGGGTGGTAAGGGAGACTGCCAGGTATAGGGTCCCCTTCTCTTAACCACTGCTAGACTGCAAAACAATTTGTGTGGAAAGCCATGATTACGAGCTATTAACTAATGCACAGACCTGGCAAAATACTAATATTTTCTTTGCTTCCCAAAATGAATCTTCCCTTTTTCTTCCTTTCTATAAGCTGTGAGCCTTTTTTCCTGACATCAAAATAATTCCATTGCTCCTTTAAGGTTTCTCCAGCTGTGCACTTTAAAAAGAGAGCTGTCATCACTGCGGTGAAGACTTTTTAGCAATGCTATGAAGAGATTCCATAATGGTATTGAGCAGGGGGCAAGAGAGCTACATTCAGCTGATGACCAGAAGGATGAAGGGAATTGATTTTTTTGGCTGGCAAAACTCCACAGCTTCAATTTTGATCACTAGTTACTCAGGTATAAGACTCACTGAAGTCACGGGCCACTAGCAGGCATCAGCAATCTATGGCCTACGTGCCAGAGTCAATCCACCAACCAAAGTCCGACCCGCGCAGAGCCAGACTTGAGAGGCTTCACCTCCCACCCAAGTTGCCATGCACCAGATGAGGAATGGTGGGGCCACCCAACCAGGCTCGTGGACTCCCTACGCTGCTGCGCAACAACTCGGCAACCTGGAAGTTTGGCTGTGACATGATGACATCACACCTAATGTCCAGCCCCTTTAAAGAAAACGGTTGCCAACTCCTGCTCTAAAGCATAACGCAGCCATTGCACAATAGCATCTACATTTATGCAAGACACTGGATATGTGGTCTATTTTTTATTTATAACCTTTTAAGGACTAGTGATAGAATGTATCACAAACTTCTAGCCCCCAACTATTTTAGATTGCAACCTCCCTGGAGACAGAGACCTCTCTATTTTTGCTTATAAAATTCTGTAAAGTGCCCTGCGTGCTTATGGTCCTGTAGTTGCTGTTGTTACAGTAGTAGGCTGATTATCCATTCTAGGGTACAGCAATGATATAGTGAGCTAATGTCAAGTGCTTTTACTCATAGATGTGCTCTCACAGCAGCCCCAGCTAGCTGATGGTCCCACACACTGCTGGCACCTTCTGCCAATTGATTAGTTGAGCCATAATGTGAACTACGGGTGCTGCTTCTCTAGAACTCTGCCCAAAACTATGTTCTTGACCTCTGTTTGGTACCAATGCCAGGTCACATACTTTGGGGAAAGGGGATGCAGTTTGAAATGCTTGTCTCAATTGTACTGTGAAAACTTCCATCTCCTGTTGGTATCTGCTTGAATTTATATTTCAGCTGTAAGTTCACAGTAGGTCAAGAAAACCCCTATGAATGCTTATTTGAATTCCAGTCACATCCCAAGTCACACATTAACACAACAAGAGGGGATCCCCATAACCTAATTAAGCACCTTGTAAGAAAATTCCTCATGGACAGCCCAGTCCTGCATGGAAGCAAGAGATCAAATTTCAATAAATGTTGGGAATATTTTGGTCACCCTTCCAAAATATGTGCACCCTGCCTGATGTAACAACTCTCTTGAAGGTTGCTGTGTCAAGTCAGAGTTGCTCCCCAATCCTGCACAGAATTTAGCATGCCAAGTCTTGTGACAGACTGCATTCTGGAAGGCAACTGTAATTTTGCTTTTTCCTTTCTTTTCTCTCTACCCCCCCCCCCCAATCCTTCCCCTTCTAAAGCTTAGGGACTGGGATCAAGAGAGTTAGGCTCCCTTGAATTCCATCCCTGAACATCTCTCTCTCTCTCTCTCTCTCTCTCTCTGCATAGCACTACTACAACCAGTTAAAGATCCCTCTACTTACAGGAGCTGTTTTTACCTTAGCTACTTTTTCCTTGAGAGAGGAAAGACTGATCACCCTGAATCTTTCTCCAGGGAAACATTTATTAAACAATTCCCCATGCAATCCCCCTGGTAACAGTACCCAAAGCCGCTTATAGAATTTTTTTCTACATGTTAATAGAATACAAAAGCAAAGGGGGGATATGTTTTATCTGGCTTCTTCTTCTTCTCCTCTTCCTCCTAACAGGGCAGCTGATATATCACACAGTGGACCCCTACAGATAACCTGGGCTACACAGAATGGCTCAGGTCCTACACAATCCTACTTCCTAACAAATCCTTAGTTGTACAGCCATAAACATAATGACCATTGACTTCAATCTATGCAACACCATTCTAACTACCTGGAGAAACAATATTCAATAGGAAGAGCTGTGTGAAGAAGATATATGATTATGCCTAAGACTTGTGCATGTGGAATAAAATTAAACAGTAGGTGATCTTGGCTGAATATTAAAAAGCCCCCTAAGAAATTTAGTGCCGTGAATAATTTTCCAGGCAAGCGATGAATGCTTCATACTAAATAGGTACAAAACATGTTATAGGGGGAAAAAACTGCACAGTATAGTTAATAGATTTATACTTAACAGTTGTCAGAAAATTCATAATTCCAGATTCCGCCACAAATCTCATGGGTCCATGTATATTAAACCACAAAAATGCTAACGTTTTCTTTATTTCTGTTTCATTTATGATACCACAACCATCTGTTTGCATGAACACACCACAGTAGCCTATCTTGGAAAAGACTTTCAGCCCAATCTTAATCCCCACCACCAGCACCAACACAGCACATGCTAAAAAGGCACATGCTGCATCCTATGGTGGGGAGGGTGGCATTCAGACAGCCTACAGGACATAAGTTGCAACATTTTGTACTAACCTCTTGGTAGGCGGCCTGGGTCTCCTCAGACATGGGCCACCTATTCTGGTGGTATATGTCCGAGGACAGGAAAGGAGCAAGGAGCAGGGAGGTTTTAAAAAGAGGGGATAAGATCTGGCATGCACCACTGCCACCAGATCTATTCACCCTGCCTTCTCCCCATCCCCTGTTCCTCCCCCTCCCCATCCAGAAATGCCCTGGTCCTCTGCCATGAGGCCAGTACCATTTCCGACAGTGGCCTATTCGCATGCAATATAGAGTATGGTGTTTTGCAACTCCATAAGTCAGACTGAGTTGCTGGAATGCAAGTTCTAGCAGCGCAGCCCAATGTTAGGATTGGGCTGTAGCAGATTTCTTGACTCAGGGCCCTATCCTATCCAACTTTCCAGCATTGGTGCAGCCAAAATGCAGCCCCGAGGTAAGGGAACATATATTCCCATACCTTGAGGAGACCTCTGAGACTGCCTCCTCGCCACAGGATGTAGTGCACACACCATTGGCACAGCTGCAGCAGCACTGGAAAATTGGATCGGATTGGGTCCTCAGAAAGCAGTCTATGGTCTTAACCTTGCCATTTTCAGCTGGGAATTGACCTCTCTTATAAGAGAGTCTTATACTGAGATACAAGGGAAAAATGGAATGCATACATACATAAATGGAAATGATGTGTCCCCTTTCAGATTCTCTGCAAAGAATACAACTCAAAGTCTTGGAGTGCATAATACTATAGTACTATACTACTATGGGCACTTTGGACAACTGGAAAATGAAATGTGTAAATCTGCCTCACCTATGAAGACCAACAGGTACATATGATCATACTGGTTTTACACATTTCTAGTTGAAGAAAGAATACCCCAAAGCAAATGTTGCTAAAAAAAAATAAAAAATAAAAAAATAATAATAAAAAAAAAAGCTGCTTTAACAAAAAAGATGATCCTGGAAAAAGTCTCCCAGCTGTCCCAGTTATTGCTACACACTTTGCTCTTTGGGGCCTCCCATGCTTTCAACAGACTACACACTCCACTAAATGATGCTTTAAAGCCAGGTTAAAACCATAAAATCTAGGGCAATGGCCAGGAACTCACAGGCATAAAAAGAAGCTCCATAGGTTAAAAAAAAAGAAAAGCCTCCATTAGTTCGTTTTGTGGAAAGATGGGAATTGATGGCGTTTTCTCGATTTTAATGAGGTGAATACAGAATTCATGAGTCTCTAGATAATATTGTTGAAACCTGCTAAATGTCTCAGAAGCTTTCATCAAACCGGTTGCTTAGAAACACTGAGTGGCAGTTGCATCACAGGCTTCTGAAACTGCCATCTTCCAACTGCTCATGCCAGAATAACCATATGGCCTTTGAACACTCTGCAACAGAGTCAGTAGCTTGAGAAATGCAATGTTAACATGCCAGTTCTAGTCTTCAATGACCCATTGATACATGTGTTTCAGTGGAGTTTCCACTTCACACAGTGTAATGTTTTCCAATAGTCTATGAAATTGCACTCTGTTCTAATCTAACTAGACCTTACCACACACTGTTGTCATACCATGGAGCATTTCTGCCTATGGCTTATATTCCCTGAAGTATTTCTTCCCAGTAGCTTTCCCACCCACACATCACAATATATGCAACCCACTCCATACAGTTTGTGGAAAAGATATTTTTCCACATGGGGGAAGTCCTAAACTACAGGCAGCCCCTTGAGTTATTTTGAATCCCATGGCGTAAAGAGTTCCAACACGTTACACAACTTCATAAGATACTTTGGGACACACATATTGAAATTCCAAAGCTCCCATCCTATGTTCAAAAACAACAAAGAGTCTCACAGCACCTAAAGGACTAACAGATTTATTTATTTAATAAATAAATTAATAATTATAAATTATAATTTATAATAATATAAATTATTTCAAATTTATAAGCAGAAGCTTTCATAGATTACAGTTCATTTCATCAGATGCATGAAACATAATCCTTAATTGACAAGTATACACAGACAGAGATAGAGACAGATATACACACATATTCTGATAGGGAAATGGTGGTTGGCAACCTTCAGTCTCGAAAGACTATGGTATAAGCCTACAGCACCCGGTATTCCCAGGCAGTCTCCCATCCAAGTACTAACCAGGCCTGACCCTGCTTAGCTTCCGAGATCAGACAAGATCAGGCATGTGCAGGGTTAACAGTTGCTCCCTAGCACAAATACACCATTCCATTTGTTTATTATGCTTGGCTACCTTGACAGAAAGAAGATCAAGAAGATGTGGTTCCAGCCTACCACATCACACCCAGCTAACAAGACACATTTCAGGATATCTACATTTGTATTAGTTGTTTTGATGACAAGCAATTTTAATACCACTAAAAAAGAGAACCAAGTAGGCAAGACAAGAGCATACTTTTCATTGAACTACTGCGTAGTTTGTTGTAGGAAAGTTTGTAAACTTTTGATTTAGCTTGGGGAGGTGAAAGGGAGAGGAAGAACACATGGGCGTGGTACTCATTCTTGGTGCAACAAACCAAGATTGGTTGGACTGGGATTGTTACATCTGTGTTCATAAAATGTCACAGTTATAACTCCATGGATAACACTCCAGGTTATCTCATGATAGACAAGGAAGTGACTGACAGTGAAATGTTGCTGGGTACTTGTTTGGTTCTTGCTTCTTTCACTCAAAGGAAAAGACAGATGAATACATTATGGAAGGAAAAATATTGTCTTTAAGTTGATATCTGTATAAGAAGGTGTCAAGAGATCAGCTAAAGAAAAGGTCAGATATGAGAGCAGGTCAGTCTTCATGTCAATATCCTATTTAAAAATTGCTGATATAGAGATTTCTATTAAAACATCAACACACAACATACTGTTGCATCTGGAGTATATCACTATAAGTTGGAGCTCATCTGCACTGTATTACAGTAACAGGAGAGACTGGAACCTCTTTCTGTTGGAGTTTAAAAACATATCTATTTCACCGAGGGCGCAGTCCAAACTTGTGCTGGAACAGGCAGGCCAACGGGCCTGTACTGACTCCAGCACAAGGTAGGTGCAGGCTGGGGTGCAACTCAGGGAATTTTATTCCCCTTAGGAGCATAGCTAGAGTGATGCAAATCATAAGTAGTAGCTGCTTTGAATGCCCTCTTGGGGGGGGGGGGAGAGAGAGAGAGAGAGAGAGAGAGAGAAGGGAGGTAACCTGTGAGGTCTTTGGCCAGTTCTGAGCACAAAGCATTGCATATTTATGTAGGGTGCTTCATCTGTTTCAGAAAAATAGAGGTCCTTCTATTTCCACTGCAAGTTGACCAGGTCTTTATTATGCTGCTTCAAGGATATTTATGCATCCAGTGCTTTTTGACTTGTGACTAAACCATGAAGTTCATCCCTTCCCAAATACAAAAATCAAGACATGTGACCCTAGTTATGGACAGTATACATCTGTAGCCCAAACAGGATTCCTGACAGAGGCAGTCTGGGGCAGGAAGGACAATATTTTTACTTCTCTTTAATAAAATACAAAGAAAATACAAAGAAAGAAAATACAATAAAATACAAAGAATTCCTATGAAGGATAAAATGGAAGCCAATCGCCTGATCATAAGATTGGTTCTACCAGGAAATGCTTATTTAGAGCAAGTTAGTAATATCACATCAGTTTTCTAAGGTCACCATGCCAACAAAAAGGTTTAAGACTAGGATATCAATGCAGTTTCCAAATGTATCTTCTTATTGTAGACATCTCCAGTTCTCTGATGCAAGTAGATTCTAATTAAAATGATGTAAGGTTACAACAGATATGCTGTTGAAACACAAGGTGATCTTGGGCCAGTAAACTCTTCATGAAGATAATTGTTTCCATGTTATATCGCCAAAGGTCTTGCAAGGTTACATGAGTAATAACTTGTAGAAATTACCATAATGGTAGAGTGCTTTGTGTGGTCTGTTATGATTCAAATAGGCTGTTTAATCCTTGACATGCAAGTCCTTCCCTAAACTGTCGAGATGACCGGGATAATAGGTCATTTTGCCCATTTTTTTTGAAACACTGACGTATACTAAGTGCACAGGAAGATAACATGTTTAAAAATATAATCAATTTTTACACATACTTCATGTTCAAAATGAATAATATAGAAAAGAGTACCTGAAGATGCCCTTACCCCAAAGACCTCCAGCAGCCAAAAATTCTGCCTGCCAGGGTTAGAGAACAAGGATAGCCGGACATTTATACAAGTTCCAATAGCAGAATGATTGCATTGTTTTGATGTCCATATTTACTCTCTTATATACTTTTATAAGCTGTATCGTTCACATATTTAATATCATCTTTCTTCTTTTTATGGCAGCTTTTTGTATTTCTAAACTTTTCATTTTTTCACGGATTAGAATTTTTTTTCACTGAATATATAAAATATTTATACAGTTTGGGCCTTAGAATATGTGGAATCTGCACATATTAGTTGCAGGGAGACACAGATATATAGATGCGTTGCATGAATATTTAATCAGCAATTTAGGGAAGACTCAGGTTGGTGGAAATCCAAGTGTCCAGGTGACCTCCTGAAGCAGGATGCTCTTTCAGAGCCACGTTGGAAGCTTCAGTTGTGAGAACTAAAGTCATGACTTCCACATAAACCAGGTAACCCAATTCTATTCCCCTTTTCTGCCAGTGAAAGACACATTCCACTGGTGGAAGCGAGAGGATGCAATGGCTGGTGGCTGTGACATGGGCGAGTGGAGAGGCCACCATCTGCCTGCAGGTGTTCTTATGTTATGTTCTTACGTAGGTGTGTTGGCAATAGCAGTGGGCAGAATGGGCTGGGAAGAGAGAGCAATGGGGATTTCTGAGTAGGCACCAGGACAGGGAGTGTGTTGGGGGCAGGAAGGGCAGTTATCGGCAGTAGCAGTTCTGCCAATATCCTATTCCCCTTCCTGGCCTCACTCCACTTCCCTGGGCCCACTTGGACATGCACCAGCAAAATAGCTGGCGCAAATCTGAGGAGGCCCATTGGACAATGGACACTTGCTCTGGGTAAGAGAACAATGTTCCTTTACCCCAGTTTGGCCTCCAGGACTGCTCCCCCACAGGGCCACTGAGAGCTATAATAAGATGCTTGATTGCCTCCCCTTCCTAAAGGTACCAGCTGAAGCATAATATTATATATATTAATTTATATTTAATATGTTCTAATAACTGAAATACTAGCCTTCATCTAGGGCTGGGCTACCTGAAAGACTGTACTCTCCCACACAGGCCTGTGTGAGAGAGCATTCTCTCATCCCCCCACCCGCTGACATCCTTACCTTGAGTAGTGCTACTACTACTATTTCTTTTCTTCTACCTCAGCAAAGTCCCTCTCATTTGCTTTTTCTTCCAATACTGTACAGACTTCTAAGGACAGGCTTTCCCTATCACTCTCATTGCTACGTGATGATTTTGGAACAAAGCCCAGGTGAAATAAACTTACCTGGCCTTTTAAAAAAAAATTGTCATTTTTTCTCTCTTTATTCTTTTCTCTTCAGTGCTCAAGACTTGTACTCCATACTGTTCATTTCACCTTCAAACAATGCCAAAACACATGTAGGCTTGATCCAGTGCCATCTGTTCTGAACACACACCAAACTAGGGCTGGATCTTTTTTTAGCTTCTAGTGCTAGAAGCAGGCTAGAAGTGCTAGAGAGCTGGATTTTTTTTAAAAAACTTCTAGTGTGCTCAGATCATGTTCTTTTTTTTCTTTTTTTTTAGTTTCTAGCATACTAGGTGGCCTAGAATTTTCCAAGCAAGTTCAGAACTAGAAAAGGGAGCTGCCACCATGCTGACACCATTTCCGCCTCTTTTCTATTAAAATGTATGGAGAAACCTGTCAGGAACATGGTAGCCTCTGTAATGTGTGCAGAGTAGCGATCTGATCTCCATACAATTAATTTCAATGAGGGGACACCATTTCGTTGTTTTTAAATTAACCATGCTGAAAGCATGCTGGAAATGTCACTTCTGCCAATTCTCCTATCTGAAAAAAAAGAGCACAGCCTAGAAGAAGAGTGGAGCTGACTATTGCGGCCTGGAATTCTGTGAACTGAACTGGGTGACCTGCTACTGTGGCCTAATAGTTCTGGTCTGAGGGTGTAAGTTTCCCTTTACTGTGTCTAAATTGAATAATACATGTTGGTGCTTTTTGAGAAGACTGGGGCTGCATTTCCACTACTGCTTTAATCCACATTCAACACACTTCTATTCCCCCAATGCTTTCAGGGGTAGTTAGGAAATCTGAGAGCTAAAGCAACCCACAGTCTCCAGAACAGAAGTGCATTGAAAGTGGATTAAAGCTGTAATAGAACCACAACCCTGGATAGGCAGAGATTGAAATACCCACATTTATTTTGTAATAAATTTGGTTTGAACCGTATAGTTTGTTTTGTCACAGACAAAAGCCCTGGAAGCCTGGACCCCGGGGATTCCCCCCCCTTTCCCCTCTCCTCAGGCCAGCCTCCACAGGCTCACCTTTTTCGCTCACCTCTGCAGTGCTGGCCTCTGGGGGGTGCAGGGAGCCCCACAGATCCAACCGCAGGGCTCCTTGTGCCTCAAAATGTCTAAAAATAGTTATCGCTACCCACTTCCAGTTTCGTGATTTCAACCTGGAAGTGGGTTTCAATCACTATTTTTAAATATTCTGAGGGGCAGGGAGCCCTTCAGGGGACTCTGTGGGGTTCCCACACCTTCCCGAAGCCAGCACAATAAAAAAAAGCCCCTTTGTCTCCAGCAGTGGCCTTCCCCTTAAGGGGGAAGAGACAGGGATTCTCAGGCTGGTAGGTTGTGCCCCCCCCCCCAGTTTTACAACCCCTGTCTTAACACGTGCTGCCAGTTAGTGGAAAGTTTTAGTGCAGTGTTTCTCAACCAGTGGTACTTGAACCGTTGGTGATACTTGAGGTTTTGTCTGGTGGTTTGCATGGGACCCACAGACCTCCACTGCCTAGCAGTGAGTCCAGCAGTGCCACAAAACAACAGCAGTAGTAGGCTTGGCTCAGTGGACAGAGCTCCAGCAGGCACTCCAGAAGCCCTCCTGTCCACCGTCATCCTCTTACTGGTGACTATCGCATCATGTCTGACCCCCCAACCCAGTAGTAACTGGTGATGACATCATTACCCGTTACCTCTGGTGGTACTTCCAATAGGTGGGCCATGCAAAGTGGCATGGTGTGGGGAAAATATTGAGAAATGCTGCTTTAGTGAAATCCACTTGACAAAGAGGATGTGAATTATGAAAAGATAATGCAATAAGTACAATTCCTTTAGGCCTCTGAAAAATGCAATATCCCATTAAAATACAACAAGTTCAGCTAAAATGCTCAGAGGAAGATAAAACTCGGGAGGGTGGGCAGTGATGGATAAGAATGATTAAGCATTGGGGTGATGGGGAAAAAGGAATTTGTATTATCACTGTGGATGGAAAGCTTGCTGTAATCTATTTTCAACATTTTTGTTTCCTCAGTGCTGCTACTAATACTCCTATTACTCTTATATGTATTTAAAATATGTATATTCACCACTTTTCTATTAAAATATCCAAAGCTGCTTACAATAAAACTTCCTCTTAAAACGATAAAAGCACACTAAAAATAACAGTAAAAGCAAATGAAACCAGACCAATGAAGACAGCAGCCATCAACTGCAGGTTCAAAGCTTACAGAATAAAAAAAGTTTCTAACCTGTTGCCCAAACAGTAGAGGTGCTGGTACCAGCTAGACCTGCTGGGGACGGGCATTGTACAACCAGGAAGCCACCACCAAAGAGGCCTCTTCCTGATAGCTGCCTATATCCTAGCCATTGACGATAGTTGTACTTGGAAGTTCTCCAAAGTAGATTTTAAATTTCACCATGTTCTGCAAGATATTGCAAGGTGTGTCTACTATTTCATTTCCTTCTCCCCAGTGTAATTGGGGTTGCCAGGTTGCAACTTAGATACCCATGTTTACCTTTATCAATGCACGTTCAGTTGGACAAATTCTGTGCTTTCTATGCTTTGAATTCTATGCCAATTCTATGCTTGGGATCATTAGGAAGGGTATTGAGAACAAAACGGCTAATATTATAATGCCGTTCTACAAATCTATGGTAAGGCCACACCTGGAGTATTGTGTCCAGTTCTGGTCGCCGCATCTCAAAAAAGACATAGTGGAAATGGAAAAGGTGCAAAAGAGAGCGACTTAGATTATTTTGGGGCTGGGGCACCTTCCTTATGAGGAAAGGCTACGGCATTTGGGCCTCTTCAGCCTAGAAAAGAGACGCCTGAGGGGGAACATGAATGAGACATACAAAATTATGCAGAGGATGGACAGAGTGGATAGGGAGATGCTCTTTACACTCTCACATAATACCAGAACCAGGGGACATCCACTAAAATTGAGTGTTGGGCGGGTTAGGACAGAAAAAAGAAAATATTTCTTTACTCAGCATGTGTTCGGTCTGTGGAACTCCTTGCCACAGGATGTGGTGCTGGCGTCTAGCCTAGACGCCTTTAAAAGGGGATTGGACAAGTTTCTGGAGGAAAAATCCATTATGGGGTACAAGCCATGATGTGTATGCGCAACCTTCTGATTTTAGAAATGGGTTATGTCAGAATGCCAGATGCAAGGGAGGGCACCAGGATGAGGTCTCTTGTTATCTGGTGTGCTACCTGGGGCATTTGGTGGGCCGCTGTGAGATACAGGAAGCTGGACTAGATGGGCCTATGGCCTGATCCAGTGGGGCTGTTCTTATGTTCTTATGTAAATTGCTATCAGAGTGTCTTCCTCTCCATCCTGCCCAGGGTCCCATAGCTAACCATCTTTACCCATTGGCTGAAGCAAGCAGTGCTTCAGTTTTGGCCCACAACAGATGAGACAGACAGCTGATCCATGGGATCTATGAAAACAATGTCTGTTATTGCAAATGCATTGCGCAAGGAAAGGTGCAATCTTTGGGCTGCAGCCTGACACCATCAAGTGTAGTTGCTTCCCTTTACTTTTTCTTAATCATATGGATTGCCATCAAAATATATGTGTTTAAAAACATACAATTTTAAGTTCTTTGTTAAAGAAATAATCTAGAAGGAAAAAGATAAAGAGATGAGAGATGTGACAACAGAAGCATCTAATATTAAACTTGATATTAAGGATTCATATAATTCTTAATACAACTTGATGTTGATCAAATAGTCCCTATCACACAAAGAAGTATTCTCGCTCGCTCGCTCTCTCACACACACACCATTGCTGGATCTTAATCAATTTGTCACCTTCCCATTTCAGTTATATTCCATAATTTCTGAATTAATTATCATTAAGTTAAATGGCTGGCAGTTGTCCATTTTCATGTAATTTCAATTCAGGCCAATTTTTGTCTCCTATAATCTTCTGAATATCCCAAGGGAAATTGGGGCAACTTTGCCAATGGTATGTAATAACCTGCTAAATCACTCTCATTATTTCTATCCACCATTTCTGAATTTTAGAACATAGTCAACAAGATGTACATAGTACTTATCTAATTCAATGATGTTGCTGGAGGTCAAATGTTCTACCCTGGACGGCATCTGTCTGATTAGAATTTTTTTCTCTCCATTGCTGTTTTCATAAGGCATTCTTGCATTGTTCTCAAAATACAAGACGTCAGGTTTCAAACAAAAGCATTCTCTCCATTGGGCAAGATATAAGAGCAAATGGATTTTGTCTATTTCAAAACAGTGGAACATACCACAAGGAAACTGTTTAAAATGCACAAGAGCACTTTTGTAGATCATGGGTAGCGTTTTAAACACCATAGCCCCAAGGGACTCCTTAGTGCAAGGGTATTATGTCTTTTGTATTTGATGAAACATCAGCAGGCTTAACAGAGGAGGTTCCATCATTGCGCTTAGATCTATTCCTGGCAGCACCATATACCCAGGGGGGTGACGGTTCATAGCCCAGCCATTGGCATACAAAAATCTACATTAGGCCAAGAACCATAAGACATACATCACATTTTGTATATTTTTTTTTAAAACATGTAGCTTTGAAAGGATTAAATTATAATTGCTGCTAAATGTCTTATGGTTAGTCTTGCCATGCCAGACACATCCATAAACTTGAGATTTTTGAGACGGGGTCAGATGAGATCACAAGGCAAAATCTGGCGATGTCGCAAAACTGCCAACCCTTGAAAAAATGGGCAGGATGGGGGGACTGGCACTGGCAGAACCTAGTGGTAAAGGGGTGGAGGCCAGTGGCAGCCCAAAACTGTTCTGAGATTAACTGTTGCTGGCTGTCTGCCTGAGAACAAAGAAAAAAGCTGGAGAAAGAAGGTCACTTTTGGCAAACTGGCAATCCTACATGCTAGCAACTGTTACCCTGCACATGCCCGATCACGTCTGATCTCGGAAGCTAAGCAGGGTCAGGCCTGGTTAGTACTTGGATGGGAGACCGCTTGGGAATACCAGGTGCTGTAGGCTTATACCATAATCTTTCGAGACTGAAGGTTGCCAACCAATCCTACATGAAGGCCCCTACCTCGGATGTTGCATTTATTGTATAGTTGTTTCCCTTCTCCATCTGCTTCTTTCCTAACATAATTTCTGTGCCCCATTTCAGCCTCCCCCTGCAGTTATCCCTGTCTTTTCTTCCCTGTCTCCATCTTTGTCACTACCAACCCATTCCCATCCAATGGAGCTTTCCTTCTCATCACGTTTTCAATAAGGAAATGGTATTTACTTCTACACCAGCTGGTCATCAGTTTTGACCTTCTACCCTTTGTTCTTACCAGCGGTTGGAAAAAGTGAGGAGAAAGTGCCATGTATTAATTCATGTCCATGTGTACTCCTACACCTTCCAGACGTTGGCAACCTGGTCATGTTCTTCCAGCTCCAAGCCGGGATTCAACTTTTAGCACACCACTGCAATCTTACAAAAAAATGTTCTTAACCACAACCTTGTGCGTGGCAGTAGATCACTTAACAGACAGGAAAGCAAAGCTAGAAAGGCTGAGTGATTAAGGTCTCCATTCTCATACCTATGTTTCCAAACTAAACCAATATTCCTTATCACATCGTTTATCTTTGCAAAGTGAGGTCGCAGTGACACTAAGTTTTGGGGTGAGGAACAGAAAAATATTGGAATCTTTTGAAATGTTACTGTTATTCAAATTTTTCTAAAAAATGAAAGCTCACCAAACAGAAATGCTAAAAGCTTGAACGATCGTGTAAATTAGCAGAAGATGGACACTGCTACAATATCTAATTAATGCTTTGGGAACTCATGTCACTTCTACTTAACTTCAACTGCTTGAGAAAGAAAATGGGATTTTCTGGGTTTCTCCCTCATGTTCCCTTACACTTTATAATCTTGATGCTTAACGAAAGCAAGTTTGAAATCTGCAATCTTTTTAAAGCTACCTGTGACTCAAACCTCTTCCTATTTACTCAGAAGTAGAACCCACTGAGTTCAGTGAGGTCTGCTTCTTGGGAAGCATGCTAAGGATTGCATCATTGCACACACCTGATTAATTTAAAAAAAAACAACGAAACTTATTTGGAACTTTCCAGCTCTTAGTTCTAAAACTTTCCAATTTTAGAAGTTTGGGATGTCTCGGCATCTTGATGAGGAGTGCTGAGTCATGCAAGTGCAAATCACCATTATCTTTTGTCCAGCATCTTCCCTTTCTCAGGAGCATCTTCCCTTTGACAAGCACGTATAGCTACTGAATCCTGAGCCAGCTCACTGAACTCACCCCATGTCTAGGAGTGGGAAATCAAACCACCTCAAGTGCCTCTAAATGGCCAACCCCTCAGAAAAAGTAGAGTTAATGCTTACAGGCTATAAAAACCAAGGAGGGAAAACCTCCTTGGTGCAATTGCCCTGGTCCAGCATAGGAGCATAAGATGCTCAGTGTGGGATGCATGCAACTATGCCTTGAAGAGGATAGGTCAGAAACCTGCAGAGCATGAGGGAAGTTAGAATGGGACTATATCTGCAGCAGGATTCATTTATTTTCAGCCTGCTTGGGAAACTCCTTGCCATTAAACCTATGACCCACCCTCTTTTCTTTTACTAAGAGAACTGTCTTTGTTCCTTCTCACCTGCAATTATCTTCCCCTATGATCCCAAAGTCTTTTATACCTCTTTTAATAAACTCTTCATACACTGACTTATTTTTCTGGCTGGTCCAAGTTTATTAAGGAGGAGAGGGATTGTCACATCTCCCTGACCATCATGCTGCACTACTGTAAAGGGAAATCCCCGGAATTTGAAACTTCCTGCTCACCTAGGAAAGAGAGGCTTTTCCAAGGTCGCCTTGTGCCTAGCTTTGGATGTTGCCATTTCCCCCTGCTTATTCAATGCAGAGAAGCCAGCAGAAAGCAAGGTGATTGTGTGCTAGCTAGACACTATCCATTCAGTGCTGTGGTTTGTCAATCCTCCAGCCTTCCCTTACAACATCCCACAGAAAATTAATGCTTTTTTCACTCTTCAGGGCCCAATCCTAACTGGCCCTAGCACTGGTGCTGAGCTCCAGTGCTTGCCCTGGGTGTCCTAAACATGCTGTAAAGCACATTTACAGCACCTTTAGAGTAGGGAGCATTGGTGCTGGGTCCAGCGCTGGAAGGATACTGCCTGGGGCAAGGTAAGAGGTCTGGGTGGTGTTGCAGGCTTTCAGGGTGGGGCTGAGGCATTCAGGGGTGGGGAGTGGAACCAGCCGGGGGGGGGTAGGACCAGCGGAGCCCTGCTCCACCAGACCCTACCTTCTGTGTCAGGCTACAAAGCCCAACACAGAGGTTCTCCCGTCAGCACCGGCAAAATAGCCAGCACAGATGTGAGAAACCCCATTGTGGGGCTTGGAGCTTTCCTTCAAAATTCCCTTCAAAAGGGACAAAAGTCCCTTCTCCCAGGAAGACCTCCAGCTGCTTCCCAGCACCCGCAGGCGACAGGAGTCGCCATTTTGGTGCTGTTGTTCCACCAAGCACCTGGAAGCTCAAGATTGGGCTGCCCATCACTGTGCTACTTTACAAATATTTGTCTATGGGCTGGAGGAAGAGGGTGGGAGAGAGAGAAAGAGAGAGAGAGAGAGAGAGATCTTGACCCTTTTTTGCCTCACCCCTTTGCCACTGTTTTTATTGCCAGAACAACTGTAGCTAACACTGGAACAGCAGTCCAGTACATGGATGGGTTCATGGCTGAAAGAGAAAAGTGTTTTCGCTAGGTCAGACTAAAGTGAGCATGGCAAGCTGCTGAGGTTCATATTCCACATGAAAAACTTCCAAAGCTCAGCAACGTCTTCAGTCTTATTGTTTGAATTTCTTAAACTGGAGTGTTCCATATCTGCCTCCTGGGCCACTCGTATGGCCCACAAACTTTTCTGGGAAAAGAATTTCAGCTTGCATTTTTTTAAAGAGTATGATTTGATGAACAAACTTGCAGTCATGTTGGAGAATTATGCAGGAAGGAACCTGTTTAAACTCTCCCATGAGTGGAGAGTACTCAGTTATCTGAGCCAGCTTCACTAAGGCTTGCACACAGAACCTTCTTTAATGCCACAATTCAGCTTTATGAAATGTGTAGTGCAATGGAAAAGAGCATGTGAAAAGTTCCTTTCCTTCACCATCTAGCTCCCAAGAATGTTCCCCAAATATGCTCCCCAAACATGGCATTAAAAGGAAGGACATGCAAACTATAGCAATGGCACTTTTGTTTTCAAAATTCAGCACCAAGATGGTCTCTTCCATCTCCCACATCTTACCAGGTGTCGGTTCCTAGCTCTGTGCGACATTAGAAAATCCTGACTGCAATTTCCTCTGTGTATCAGGACTTGAAAACACAGGCGCTCTTGGGAACAGTGGGGAAGTAGATGACAGTCCTAATTATGGCTGGCTATGTGACACTGATTCCCATTGTGTGAGGGCCAGTGTCAGTGTGACAAATAGTAAGCATTTCTATCAGAACCTATAATCTGAAGGAACACTCGGGCTGAAACAATATTACTGACATTACTGCACAGGGGAAATTGGCTCAATCAATCATTGCAGCAATACGAAAAAAAAACAACAATTGACACTCAAAGGAGGCAAATTGATTGAAATTTATGAACATGCATAATGCATTTACTGCAAGGTTATTCATTTTCATTGTCATGAATGTGTTGTGTGTATCTATAAATTTCATTTGCTTGGTCTATGTATTTTCTGGTGTGTCTAGCAGCTGTTTGTGTTTCGCTGATGTATGTGACCATAGCTCACACAGTAAAAAAAGTTGAAGGCACATTTGAACCTTGAAATAGAACAAGAATATATCAAGTCAAATCTTGGTTTTAGAGTAATTGTGCAACCATGTGAGTGCTTGTATAGTAGAGTGGCCAGGCTGTGAGGTGGAAGCACAGTTTTGATCTGTGATTCCACTTTCAGCTCAGTCACAGGCTCATGAGGCCACAGGCAGTCTTGGGAAAACTATCATTCATTGGTCTTGATGTGCGATCCATGCAAAATATTGGCCCGCTTAACAGGTTGACATCAATATAGGAGCCGATAAAAATATAGCACAGTTGTAAAAGCAGCAACAGAAATTAATAAGCAATCACTAAGAAACACTTCCCTGCTCAGTGGCCAAGAGGAACAGATGGGTCTTCAAACCCTGCTGGAAACCACATAATGAGGGAACCATCCTCAGGTCTTGTGGCAATTGATTCCAGAGGCATGGTGCCACAACTGAGAAGGCCCTGCACCTTGCCACCATCCCCTTGGCCTCAGATGGTGGCAGTACCCTGAGCAAGGGGAAGGTGTTTTTTGAGGTCTCCTATCATATGCCATATAAGGCTTAAACGTCATCACTAACATCTTGGGCTCGGAAAGGAATGGGCAGCCAGTGTAGCTGTCAGAGCAACAGCATGGTCGATTCAGCATACCAAGCTCTGGTGACCAATCAAGTAACTGCATTCTGTACTAACTAACTTCTGAACAGTTTTCAAGGGTAGTGCCACATAGAATGCGCTACAGTAGTCTAAACGAGATGTGGCTGAGCGTGAACCACCATCACCAGATCTGACTGATTCAGGTACGACCACAGCCAGTACACCAGCCAAAGTCCCTGGTCACAGTTGCCAGCTGAGCATCCAGCAACAGCTGTGGTTCTGGGAGGACTTGCAGGCTGTGAACTTGCTTTTTCAAAGGGAGTGCTAAGCCATCCAGAGCAAGTGGTGGGTCTAGTACCTGGATAGCTATCTTCTAGATCAGGAGGACGTCTGTCTTGTCCCAATTTAATGACGTTATGTTATGAAGATTTTGAAATGAATGTCTCAGAACTGTACTATTCATATAGCACTTCCCCTCAGTATCATTAAAGAGTATAGTTCAGGTGAAAGACAGGGTTGGTTAGGATGATTCTGACCCCTATTGTGTGAGAAGCACTAGGCACAGACAGCGCATGCCTCCCACACCCACACACTCCATATGGCTATGCAAGACAGAGCAGTATGGAGGGTGTTGATGCAAATGTGTGCTCATGTGCTACTCCCCATGTGATGGGGTTTACTGTTGCCTCAGAAGGTCTGACAGCATTTCAGACAGCATGGGTGGGAGTCTCTAGAATCAGAAATGAAGGCTCCAAAGGCCAGAGGTTCCCGCTGGATGCTCATCAGTGTATCATTTTTCTGATTTTGTACCCACTGCAAAATGTACTTGTTGTGCTTACACTTGATTTTATTTTTACCTACCTCTCTTCCATCATGGGACCCAAGGAGGCATGCACAAAATTGCCAGGAGGTCTCCCAGCCCCAGGACCTGCTTAGCTTCAGGAAGGGGCCTGCACCAGTTCTACACTACCTTTTGAAGCAAATGTTCCCAAGTCAGATTCATCACTGGCATCCTTCAGTCTCAGGAGACTATGGTATCGCGCTCTGAAAAGTGGTTCTGGAACAGTGTCTAGTGTGACTGAAGAGCCCAATTTGGGAGTGACAATCCCTTCCACACTGGGAGCAAATGTAGTCTGTCCCTGGTGTGTCTCCCTGGCTACAGGCCTTCCTTCTTTGCCTCTTTGCCTCAGTCTGTTGGGCAAATGCCTCTTCAAACTAGGAGAGGCCATGCTGCACAGCCTGCCTCAAGCAGGATGCTCAGAGGCCAAGGTTTCCTATCTGTTGAGGTCCATTCCTAAGGCCTTCAGATCCCTCTTGCAGATATACTTGTATCGCAGCTGTGGTCTACCTATAGGGTGCTTTCCCTGCACAAGTTCTCCATAGAGGAGATCCTTTGGGATCCGGGCATCGCCCATTCTCACGACATGACCGAGCCAGCACAGGCATCTCTATTTCAGCAGTGCATACATGCTAGGGATTCCAGCTCGTTCCAGGACTGTGTTGTTTGGAACTTTGTCCTGCCAGGTGATGCCGAGGATGCGTCGGAGGCAGTGCATGTGGAAAGCATTCAGTTTTCTCTCCTGTTGTGAGCAAAGAGTCCATGACTCACTGCAGTACAGAAGTGTGCTCAACACAAGCTCTGTAGAGCTGGATCTTGGTATGTTCCATCAGTTTCTTGTTGGACCAGACTCTCTTTGTGAGTCTCGAAAACGTGGTAGCTGCGTGGTAGCTATGAGTCTGGAAAACGTGGTAGCCAAGGCAGGTTACATACGGCAAAACAATCTTGAAAAGACCTACGGAATTACAAAACGCTTTCATAAACCCATTCAAAAGCTCTGCAGTAAAAGCACACTTCCAGTCAAATCCCAAATGCCTGAAGGAATAATCATGTTTTTACTCATCTCACAATGAGACCAAGAAAGAGCACAGTCCTTTTCAGTATTAACACTAGCACAATCTTAAAATATGCGGCACCGTATCTGGGACAATCTCCTGGGATCTTCACTACAAGTTTGCTAGCAGGGGAAGAGTTGGAGAGACAAGCCTAATCCCTCTGCAGAGGCTTTGTTCTCACTTTTGAACACGGGCCTTCCAAGGAGCTGTTCACTCTTTCTAATTATTTTTTTCTTCTGTTAAAATGCAGCTTCGTTTGCAATGAGACTACAGCTTGCAGCTTGACACAAAGTGTGGGAAAGTCAAAGTGTGGGAAGTGTCAAACACAAGCCACTCACACCCCATGTCCACCACATGACAATAAGGTCCTGGGAGTCAATGCAATGCAAGAATAACTTCATTTATCTCACTTCCATCTTCTGCTGGAGGTCTCCTTGGGGAAAAGGGACATTTCCTGGGGTAAAGCCACAGCAGCTGCAGTAAGGCTACTCGGATGTGCATCAGCTATATCACTGGTGTGAATCTGAGCTGCCCCAGGTGCTTCTGAGCCTAGGAAGAGGGTAGGATACTGTGGTAACTGCAGCCACTGTTCCCTCTCCCCTCCTGGGCCTGATCCAACCCCTCCCTGCCCTCCCCCACACCGTAACATCTTCCCTGCCCCCATTCCACCACCACTGTTCCCTCCCACTAGCCAGCAGAGCGCCTACCTCTCCTATTCTCTACATTTCCTCTTCCTCTCTGCCACTGGCATTCCTGGAGGGGGGCAAAATGTTAAGTTTTTCAGGCACAGGGACACCTGTGAAAAGCACTCCCTCACCTTCAGTGCCAGTCACAGCTGCCAAAGCCTTTCACAGCCACAGCTGGCACTGAAAGCAAGAGGGAGGGAGCACTTTACACAGGCCGTCCCTATGCCTGAAAAATGTAGCATTTTGCCCTCCCTCCAGGAATGCCAGTGATCTCTGTCTCCCTCTTCTTTTTCAATCCAGGGAGTGGAAGGAGAAAGAGGAGCAGTGGAGGCAAGTAGGCATTGGAGATGGGTGCCCACCCTCACCAATCCCCCATTCATTCATTCATTCATTCATTCATTCATTCATTCCAGTTCATAGAGACAGCTTAAGCCACAATCCAATATGTGCTAACCTTGGAGTAAATCTGATTGAACTCAGTTGAGCTTACTTCTCAGTAGACATGTATAGGATTGTGTTGTTGAAGTAATAAATATTTGCTGTAGGGAGAGGTCAGTTTTCCACTCTGAACTCCCTGGAACAGTGGTTCTCAAACTGTGGGTTGGGACCCACTTGGTGTGTCGCCATCCAATTTCTGGTGGGTTGCAAGAAGCTGGCGGCAGCCATCTTGGAAGATGGCAAAAGACCTAGGTGGAACCATTTTGGAAGTGGGCAAAGCCTGGGCGTTTCCATTTTAAGCTTCCCAATGGAGAGAGGTGAAAAGCGGTGTGCCCCAAGGATCTGTCCTGGGACCGGTGCTTTTCAACCTCTTCATAAATGACCTTGAGACAGGGGTGAGCAGTGAGGTGGCAAAGTTTGCAGACGACACCAAACTTTTCCAAGTGGTGAAGACCAGAAGTGACTGTGAGGAGCTCCAGAAGGATCTCTCCAGACTGGCAGAATGGGCAGCAAAATGGCAGATGCGCTTCAATGTCAGTAAGTGTAAAGTCATGCACATTGGGGCAAAAAATCAAAACTTTAGATATAGGCTGATGGGTTCTGAGCTGTCTGTGACAGAGCGGGAGAGAGATCTGGGGGTGGTGGTGGACAGGTCGATGAAAGTGTCAACCTAATGTGCGGCGGCAGTGAAGAAGGCCAATTCTATGCTTGGGATCATTAGGAAGGGTATTGAGAACAAAACGGCTAATATTATAATGCCGTACAAATCTATGGTAAGGCCACACCTGGAGTATTGTGTCCAGTTCTGGTCACCGCATCTCAAAAAAGACATAGTGGAAATGGAAAAGGTGCAAAAGAGAGCGACTAAGATGATTACGGGGCTGGGGCACCTTCCTTATGAGGAAAGGCTACGGCGTTTGGGCCTCTTCAGCCTAGAAAAGAGACGCCTGAGGGGGGACATGAATGAGACATACAAAATTATGCAGGGGATAGACAGAGTGGATAGGGAGATGCTCTTTACACTCTCACATAATACCAGAACCAGGGGACATCCACTAAAATTGAGTGTTGGGCGGGTTAGGACAGACAAAAGAAAATATTTCTTTACTCAGCGTGTGGTCGGTCTGTGGAACTCCTTGCCACAGGATGTGGTGCTGGCGTCTAGCCTAGACGCCTTTAAAAGGGGATTGGACAAGTTTCTGGAGGAAAAATCCATTATGGGGTACAAGCCATGATGTGTATGCGCAACCTTCTGATTTTAGAAATGGGTTATGTCAGAATGCCAGATGTAGGGGAGGGCACCAGGATGAGGTCTCTTGTTATCTGGGGTGCTCCCTGGGGCATTTGGTGGGCTGCTGTGAGATACAGGAAGCTGGACTAGATGGGCCTAGGGCATGATCCAGTGGAGCTGTTCTTATGTTCTTATGTTCCCAGCATTGAGACGTAACTAAGAGCGGCTTGCACATGTGCAAAGAAAGCAGTGTGCCGCTTTTTCCCAGAAAGTGTGCTGCTGCCTTCCAGCTGGACCACCCTCTGCACTTGGAGGCTTCCTTCAGGGGGGCTAATGGCGGAATGCAGGCTTGGATTTCAGGCAAAGAAGGATCGGGAGAGATGTGGACAAGCCAGCCAGGCTTCTCCCCACCAACCTTTGTAAGCTTGGCTGCCTTGATGGGATGGACTGCGTTGGGGTTGCAAGACAAAAACTTCCTGCTTGATGACATCACTTCCAGCTCTGACATCACCGTGATGTCACTTCCTGTTTGATGATGTCATTTCTGGCTATGACATTACTTCCAGGTTGCTGACATCACTTCCGGTGGGTCCCAGACAGATTGTCATGCTCAGAAGTGGGTCCCGGGCTAAAAAGGGTGAGAACCACTGCCCTGGAAGAAAGGTGGTAAAAAAATTTTATTTTTAATATAAAAAGCACTGCAATAAATAAACTGCTTTCTTAGGTTATATTTGCATCAGAAATTCCCAGGGTTTTTTGTTTATTTGTTTTTGGGTTTTTTTACATTTATAAGGTGAAAGTTCACATTCACTTACACTTTCCTTTTAAAATGTTCTCTTCTTTATTTGAGGAACAAAATCCTTTCTTACTCCAGAGCTCTTACATTTAAGAAATTAGCAATTTACATTTAGCAAATTTTAGCAGTTCCTTTTATCTGTCAGGTCATTTACAGTGCAATCCCTGGCATGTCAGAACGAAATCCTATTGAGTTCCGTAGGACCTATGCCCAGGCTCCTGGGCATAAGATTTTAGTCTGCCTTTGTATCCCCTTTCCCCATCCTCCTTATGGTAACAAGCTGAGACAGATGATGTAGTGGCACATTTGCTGTGGTACCAAGTGGGTGCTATTAATACTGACAATGCTGCCATCTATTGAACAAAAATGAGAACCAACCAAAGCTTGCCTGCTTTGGCTGGCAAAATTGAATAATGCACTTGGATGGGTTGTTGTTGTTGTTATTAACATTAATATTCAGAGTATTTGCATGCTGCGTTTCAAAAGAAAACATTGAGAAAGCCATTTTACTATTACGCTTGTTCAGGAACATGTAAGAATGGACCTAAACATGTATCAAAACAAATGCGCCCAGGGATCTTTGACTATTAGTTGTCACACACTCAGGGAGACCTGGAATTGATAAGAGAAAAAGGAAAGAAAGAATCTAATGGCTTCAAATCACAGTGAGCAACAACAGAAGAAATCAGAATGAAAGTGGTACAAGAGGCCAAAGCAGTAACAATCTGCAAGGTAACAAATGAGTACCAACAATCCTACTTAGAACAAGCATTCTGTGGGTGGAAGGGTGTGATCACAAAAACTAACTGAATGCACCTTGATACCTAGAACAGTTGAGAGAGAGAGAGAGAGAGAGAGAGAGAGAGAGAAGGATAACAAGAGGGATATGAGCTCAATTTCTATAGAGAAGGGGAGATGGAAGAGGTCAGAGATCATGCTTGATAGGAGACATGCTTGCATGATATGGGTATTAGATGGCTTACCCAGAAAGAGAGATTGGGAAAAAGATTTGGGTAAAAGAGACTTAGGGTCAGTGGGAGAGGGCTGGACAAAAGCCTCACTGCCAATGGGCCATGTGAGGGAAACATGAAGATAGCTAGATGGCCACTGGTCAAGGCTAATTATCCCCCTGAGATGAGACAAGTTGGTATTTGAAGCACTGAGTTGCATTGCTTAGGAGTATTCATTAATCAGGATAGGCTCCTAATCAATGAGCAGGACTACCCAAGGAAAGGAGAGGGGGCGTAGGAGAAAAAGATTAGCAGCCCAGCAGGCCCAAGTTGGAGCTGTTGTGAGACTTGCATCTTTGAGTGATATCAGCTTCAGTGACTTCTTTTGGGGAATAGGGCCGTGTAGTGGGCAAAAGAGGGAAGGAAAAGATGTAGTAGGTTCCATCACTGGGTAGTGAGGCTCTGCACTTCAAGGGAGAGGGCAAAGGGAGTGGGGAAAGCTGGAGGAAGAGGATTGGAAGTCAGAAGAGGGGAGAAGGGAGGTAGGAAGGGTGATGAGACAGTTGTTACCTCCCTGGGACTGCTGTCTTTTACAAGGAACTGTCGGGAGGGGGGTGCTGCAGAGGAACCCTGCAGAGGACCAGTGTTCCACCCACTAAGACAATGGTGTAGTTCTGGAAAATGAAAGGGGTTCTGATAAGTGTTTGACCAGCAGTAGCAATGGCTGGAATTCCTGGCACTCACCAAAAGAGAGCAGACACTCTCTCTGCTCTTAGCTGTTGCAAAGGGGATGATTAGGCAACAGTCAGAGCTCCTGTTTTCCCCTTCCCCATTGTTCCTTACTCCTACCTATGGCAGTTCTGCCATTGGTGTAGCATTTTTCCAGCATTGGGGACATGTCTGTTGTCTGAAGTGGGGTTAGGATTTGGTGTCGACTCCTCCTCATCCTTCCCATGTCCCTCCTATGTCACATCCCAATCTTCATGTTTTGGCATCTCCGCAGGTGAAGTTGCACTGGCATCCAATGACACCTGTGCTACATATACTCACCATTTTCCCAGAGTTGCACCGGTGACCATGGTGCATCTGTTGGCAGGCAGGCTTCTACACTAGTGGGGCTGTCGTTTGTTGAGTTTATAGTATCAAGCTATAAGCATGTGAAAACTGATTCCTAGCCCTTTAGGCTTGGGACCGTCCTTGCAGCCAGGCTTGGGACAGTCCTTGGCTTGACAGAGTTGAGCAGGGTTGATAGAAACTAGAGAATTAACCAATTATAGCAAGACTGTAATGATTGAATCCGTTCAATACTCTGTACAGACAGCAGAAGTTCTGCCAGGTTTGTAGAAATCAATGCTGTTTTTTGTTTTTGTTTTTTAAAGTTAGTATTCAATTCCAGTTTAGTAATTGCTTAGAGACTCTTTGATGGTCCGTCAATGCTGTCCTTATTGCTTTGAAATGCCAGCAGCTATGAAGCCATAATCAGAAATGTACAAAACAGTCAATTACACATTAGGAAGTAATGTAAGTAAGTCAAAGTAACTTTTACTTACTTACCCAAGGTCAAATTAAGAGTGTGCTCACAGAACACATCTTCCCCAAAGGCAACAATTTCCAGCATGTGCACAAGTGAAAGTGTGCAAAAACAAGCCTCAGTCTAGCTGTACTTGGTGCAACTAAGATATATGTAAACATCTGCTGTCCGCAGATCAGTGCCAGGGGATGGGGCAAAGTCCCACTGTGCTCCTGCCCACCCCGATGGCTTATCCGGCACTACTGCTCTGTCCACTGCTGAGGTTCTGAGGTTGGCCTACCCAAGGGGAGTCCTCTTCATGGGTATGGACTCTTGGCTGCAGGCTTTCCTAAAGTTTTGCAGTGCCAGTTCTTTTTTACCATGTTGTCTAAAGGGGTTCAAACTGGGGTTCCTAAATGGCCAGATTCAACCCCAACATATTGGGATAAGTTCATTCAGGTCAATAGTATCATAATTACGTAAACCCTCCTCCCCATTCCTGCCTCTTCTGCACCCCCAACCCACCTCCATATACCTTTTTCCTTCTGCTAGATGAAACCACTGGGCTTTATCCACAGCTGGTCAAAGTTTTGGTGCTGTCTGAGGCAACACTAAATTTTGCTGCCTCAAAAGAGAGAGCGAGAGAGAGAGAGCACACAAGTGGCCCCACAGCTGCAGCAGCTAACCACCACCTTCCTCTTCTCCCAATTCGACCTCCTCCAAGTCTGTATGTCGTGGTTCTTGCACCTGAAGGTTTGGAGACCCCTGGGTTAGAATCAAGGCCAGAACATCCTTGAGGCCAACTGTAGTTGCCTTGGGCAGTAGGGAATATCCACTGCAAAGATGTCTGAGAGGAATTTTATCAGGGGGTACAATGTTTCTTCTGGGTCCCATTGGGGGGGGTGCAATGTTTTTGGGATACACAGTTTCTTTTGGGCCCCTTCACTTTTCCATTGGATCATAATTTCAACCAATTACAGTATATAAAACCACGTAGGCTTATGCAAAATATGAATGCTAGTCTTCATTCAATATATGCAAACATTTTATGAGATCCTAGGAAATCTCTGGCTCCCCTCCTTTGGCTTCTGGGCCCCCTCTTTTGATCCCGGGCCCAGGTACGATGTACCTTTGCACCCCCCTTTCATGGGCCCTGAAGGAGGGAATGTGAGAGAGCAGGCATGACTGGGAGATTCCTTGATCAGGAGGCAGAATGGTTCTCCAAAATTTCATTTGTTGTATTTCTGTAATAAAGCCAATAGCTAGAATTTGAGACCACATCTCCACATTCAGCAAACAGTTATTTTCTGCTCTTGCCCATTTCCATTGGTTTATGGTCTGTGTAGAATTTTAATTTAGAGAAAATTCTCTCCCTTTTCTCTAAATTAGCTCTTCTTGCTCCCTCTGCTGGACATTTTCCATAATTGCATTCAATTTCAACACTACACAGTATTTGAGAAAGGTTCTCCAAAGGTTCATCACTGGAATTCTGTCCACTTCTTCCTGATTTTCTTTCCTTCCCCTTCCTTTTGGGTTTTAATAAACATACTTTGTCTAGCTCTGTTCTCTGATTATTTAGTGGTTCAGTTAGCAGTTAGTACTGCCAACCATGCCAAGAGGCACCTTTTCAAGTGGTGCTCCTCTTCCATTGCGTAGCTGGGCGGGAGTCAAAACACTACGTTTCTCAGGCACCTGAATGCCTGCGTAAAGTGCCCCTGCCCCCTCATCACCAGAGCCATACCGGCCTCTGTGTTGTTCTCTGTGCCCCAAATGGCTCCGAAGGCAAGGCATAGGGGCCACTTTACACAGGTGTTCAGGTAACATGCAAAAGTTAGCGTTTTGACCCCCCCTAGCTACGCCACTCCTCCTCTTACATTTAGCAGGGGAGAGCAACTGTCCCTCTTCACCCCAGTATGGCATCTTTTCCAGTAGCTATTTACTGGTGCTTTTTCTGTTTGTTTGTTTTGGGGACAGGGAAGCATTTCTTGCTTTTTCCTATGTAAAGAGCTTTGTGAACTTCTCTGTTTAAAAGCAGCACATACTTAATAATAACTGTCCCATCTCCAGATCACTTGCATGCACTACTGTGCATGGTCTCCTTGCTTCAGGTGGATCCCAAAATGCAATTTACGGCTTCCCAATACGGTATTGATAAGAATCTGACCCAGTTGTCCCCACAACAGCTGCTGGTGTTTTTCCAGGGCTGTTGGGGCAACTTGGGTCCACTGTTATTGCAGTGACATGGTTCCCCTTCATGCCAATGGATTAAGGCACCCACTCCAGGACATGCAGGAGGACCAGAGTCCAGAACCCCCTCCCTTCTCCTGGCAACACAGGAAAGATCATGAAGCCCCAAACCTTTCCCTTGCTGCCCAGCCAGGGATGCTGGTGAGGATGCAGGCAGGCAGCGCCCTCCATTGGAGGACGAAGGTAAAGGAGAGTTCCGCAGAGGCTGCAGGAACGGCAGGCGAGTGGCGCTCGGTGGAGGCCGCCCAGCGGGTGAGGTTCAGCCTCCTGAGCTCAGGAGTTCGCCTCCCGCTGGCGGCTGACACTGCCTCGCTCCCCGGCCGCCTGGGCAGGCAGAGGGCACAGGAGCGCGACCCCTGGCGACCGCAAGGCAGCGCAAGACCAGCAGTAGTGTGACGCTGGCTGCCAGCAAAGCAGGCAGGCGCCTTGAGCTTTGGACTGTGTCTCGGGAGGGAGCCACTGGCCCCCCTGGCAACAAGCGCTAGGAGCGAGGACCCCTGGAGTCCTCCGCCCCCGTTTTGCCTGCCTTCCCACTTAAGCCACTCGCACCGCCCCCTCCATCCTCCGCCAGCCCTTGGCTGGGAATCCTGCGCTGAGCTTCCACCCCCTGGCACTCAAACAGACACCCTAAACCGGCTTCCGAGCAACCCCTGCATTGGGGGGGGGGCGCTTTGCACACACAAAAGTTCTTGCAGGCATAGAATGCACCTGCGGAACGGGCTGCCACTTGACGGCTCAGGTAACAGTAGACTAAAAGCGGACCCGATGGCCTCACTAAGGGGGGGCCTCGGGGAATCAACCAGTATAGTCAGTGGGGCTTACTCCCAGGAAAGTGTGGATAGGATTGCAGCCAAGCTGCTAAGCAGCAGCCGCCTCTTCCCCCAGAAAAACGTTGCCCCTTCCCTTCCCCAGCTGCGCCCCTGAATGATGGATGCCACCCACTCCCCGGGAGAGGAGCACTGACTTGCAAAGGCGGCGGCAGGGACGTCCATCCCACCCCCAGCCTCCTTCCCGCCTGCTGCAGGAGAAATCCTGGCCGGGCCACTGCCATCCACCAGCTCACCTCCACCGATCTTCCTCTTCCCATGCCCTGGATGGGAAAAGGAAGAGGGGAAGGCAAGAGACGCGGGGTGGAGGGCACAGTGGCGGGGGCTGGCATGCCCTTGGCAGGCTCTCAGGTGCCCAGAGACCTGGGACCAGCCCTGCTGCTTAGCAGGCACTAAGTCCCAGGCGCCTGGGGAAGCCACGAGCAAAGCTGCTGGCGGTCCTCAGCCCGGTCCAGCAGATGGGGCCATCGCTCCACAGGCAAGCCTCGTGCAAGCTCTGGAGCTGCCCCCACCTCTTCCTTTCCTCGCTCCGCCTACAGGAAGGGAAGGCAAGCGCGGCGCGGTCCCTGGTGCAAATTCTGCATCCAAAGTACGTGCTTGCCGATGGTGGGGGAAGAGAGGGAGACGCTGCCATTGCAGCTGCAGCTGGTGGGTCCAGGTGCCCTTTCCTGGGTGGGTGGGTGGGCAGGCAGACAGGCAGGCAGCAGCAGCTCTGGGTTGGATCCGGATTCTGGCTCCAATCCTATGCACACTTTCCGTTGAACAGAATGGGACTTACTTTTGAGTAGACCTGTGGGGGATTGGTCTGTCACTCTGCAGTTGCTGCTCTGTCTGGAAGGAAAAAAGAAACAAAGGGTGGGTGGGAGGAAGAAAGGAACATGCTTGGTGCTTTCCCAAATTCTCTCCTGCAACTGTTTGGTTTCTTGTACCTTGATTTTCCTGATCCCAGTCTATTAATGCGTCAAGGATTTTCCAAGGCACGTGTGCCCCTTCCACTGGGGGAAGATGAGCCTTTAAGGGCCCTATCCAACTCACCAGCACCCATGCAGCCTCAATGCATCCATGAGGCACAATGTCCCCTTACTTTGGGGAGGCATCTGTGACTGCTCCCTAACATAGGATGCAGTGCAAGCCTATTGGAACAGCTGCATTGGCACAGGAAAGATGGATACGATTGGGCCTTAAGATTTGCCAGCTAGTTGTGGGCAGGGGTGCATTTTCATGATGGCAATGATGGCATTGCAGCTGCTCATCAAGGTCAGCAAGAGAAATTGCTGGCTGCAGAGTCTGAGTGAGTGGGAAAGCTGTCCCTGCAATCTCCTGGGTGAGGAGAGAATGGACTCCGAGGCTGTCCCTGAACATATGGCAAGTCTATTAGGTGCATAGAACTACCAAAGGAAGTCAAGGGCTGCCTAAAGTTGCTGTACGTTCATATGACATGTGACGTACATTCCTTGCCACCGTATGTGGTGATGGCATCTGGCCTAGATGCCTTTAAAAGGGGATGGGACAAATTTCTGGAGGAAAAATCCATTATGGGTTACGAGACATGCTGTGTATGTGCAACCTCCTGGTTTTAGAAATGGTCTGTGTCAGATGCAAGGGAGGGCACCAGGATGCAGGTCTCTTGTTATCTGGTGTGCTCCCTGGGGCATTTGGTGGGCCGCTGTGAGATACAGGAAGCTGGACTAGATGGGCCTTTGGCCTGATCCAGCAGGACTGTTCTTATATTCTTATGACGTGCAGGCTCATGGAGCAGGAGATGTGTTACAGCACATCTCTTTGGAAAGCTGCTATGGGGATGCTCTTTATTGTGCTGGCTGTGATTATGGAATTTTGCGACAAAGATGAGCTTCCTTTTCTTTTGCTTGGCTTGGGTTCTTACTTATTTGCTGTAAAGTTCAGAATGGCTGGTCTGTTGCAAAGCCATGCCTAAACGGGTGCAGGCCCAGGCTTACTCAACCAGTGTACCCACCCGTAGATTGGTCACGAAAGTGTAGGACCCGGGGAGCCACCCCAGTTGCCCCTATCCTAGAGTCAGCTCTGGTTCATTTTATGCTCCTGTCTGTTGATACAAAGCATTTACCCCATTCTTGCAGAAGTCTTGATACACTTGATACTTGGCCCCTTCTGAAAAACCAAACCTGAAAATTGGAGAAAAGCAGACATGTAAATCTGTTTCGGCTCTCAAAGTTACATGTTGGCATTTGATCCTTTTCTTCTTAAAAGAGATATTTTGATTACATCTTTATCCTCTGAATACAGTCTACTATATATTGTTTTAGGCTGCATTTTCTTTAGCTTCTAGCTTTTTAGTTTCACGCTAGAAGCACTAGAGAGCTTTTTTTTAAAAAAAAAAAAAAAACCTTCTTTAAATCTCAGCACACTTGGGTCACCTTTTTTTAAGTGTTGGCCATGCTAGAATTTTTACAAGCAAGCTTGGTGCTAGAAAAGATGGCTGCCACCATGCTTACATCACTTCTCCCTATTTTCTATCAAAACGAATGCGGGAACCTGTCAGGAACATGGTTACCTCTAGAGTGTGTGGTGAAAACATGGTGACCACCATACAATTGATTTCAATGGGGGAATGCAATTTTGTCATTATTAAAACAACTGCGCTGGAAGCATGCTAGAAACTTCCTTTATGGTTTATATTTGTTCTTTTGTTTGATTTTATTGATTTATTTTTTTTAAGTAAACTGCTCTGGGTCCATTTGGAAAAGGGTAGCATGTTAATCTTTTAGAGGAAAATAAATGCATCTTTTTATCCAAAGAAATTAGTTTTAAATGTATAATTGGCACATCTATTGGATACAGCATCTTTGACACCAGTCATCATGCTTGTGTAGGGATTTGCATGCATGCAAGGGTGTGGTTGGCTTCAGAATTAAAGTGTACAGAAAATATAGTGTAATAATTTATGGCTGGAGCTCAAGAGGTTGAAAAGATGTTCTTAAGAGACACTTTCTTACCCTACCTTTAATTCTAGGCTTAACAAGAAATAAATATATGCTCATCATTGTTGGAGGAGGGCAAATTTTCAGATACAGTAGCTACAGTAAGAACTTGGAATATAAATCTGATTATTCTACAAACTCATAATGGTGGATTTACCTATTTGTGTTTTTTTTTAATTGGGAACAACAACAACATTTTTTGTGAGGTTCCTTTCTCTCCATCTAGTTGAAATGGGGAATGTGTGCAAAGATTTTCTGATGCTTGGATATGCTTAGAGTATAAAAATGTAGTTACCTACTTGGTGTATTTTTGTTTTGTTTTCATTTCTAATTGTGCAGATTTCTCTGTTCATAAGATCGTTGTAGTCTCATTGTTATAGTCTCAAGCAAACTCTGAGGATTTTTTTTTTATAATATTGAAGCGCTGATCTCTAAAGTCAGTGCAGAAAGTTTCCTCTGATTTGTTGTAAGTTTACTGCTTCTTACTTAAACCAGGCATCCTTTGTTCTTCTATCATGGTAGCTAGGGAGGAACTGGCAGTCAACCCTTTGCTGCCATTAATTCTTCTCCATTAATCTCCGCCAAGGCTGCTCCAGAGCACAATGTTTTTCCATGAAGCAACATAATGTTTTCTTAATCCCTAGGAAGTTCCCTGTTGGCAATATGGTTTTGCAACTGTGACGAGGGGATGGAAAGGAAGAGACATTGCGGTCAGGGAAGGTTTCCTTTGTAAGACAGTGCACATTCTTGTCACAGCAGTTGAAATAAACAAATGGCTCCAATTAAGCTGCTTCAGCACTGGTATAATCCTGTTCCTAACTAGTTGGGGGGGCGGGTCATTCTAGTGACAGTTCAGCAGTGAATCAGGAGCCAAGTGCTGGTTGTGAGAGTGAGGTTCAGCTCAGACACTTTTCTGGGTGAAGACAGTGTTGGGGACAGACCAGCCATATGCACAATGAATCGTCAGGAATGGGCTATAGTGTTCATGCAATATGACGTGTTATATAGGTCTGGGCGAGGCAGGGGTGCACATACACCTATCGTTGCCTCCCAAGTAAGTATCCAAACTAGGCCTAGAGTTCCCTTAATCTACAGCAGAGGTCTCCAAAACGCTGCTTGATTAAAAACCCCTCCCCACTGTGTGTGAGCGGCGCTTACCGTTCAGCTGCACTGTGTCTTATTTTGCCAGCCGTTATATACACAAAGTCGCTCTGGGCAGCTGTGTGTGCCCAGAAATCTGGGCGCAAAGCTGGCTAGGGTGGTGGGCAGCACACGCTTCTGCCTAAAGCAAGTTTCTGCAGCAATCGACTGGCAAGATAAGATATGGCATGGCGGAACAGTACACGCTGCTCCTGATGGGGAAGGGTTTTCCAGTACTCCATATTTGGAGAGCAGTGATATACAGCACTGAGACAGTTCAAAGCTGCTTCTGTGAAGTGAACAAATGAGACCAGCAGACTGAATGCAGATTTTTTTTTGTCCCAATTACAGGCAGGACAGAAGAAAGGCAAATACTGTACAAAAAAAGATTTTGTGTCCCACATATGAGAAAGGGACTCCTATGTTTCTAACAACAACCTCTCTAACAATTGGATATGTCAGGGGTGTCAGACATAAGGCCTGCAGGCCAAATGTGACCCCAAGAAGCCATTTATCCGGCCTCCTTTATAGTTGGGCTCTCCCAGCTTGATAATTGGGCTCTCTCATATCTTGAAAATACGAACAAGATTTGCACCTTTTCTCTTCTGTCATTTACAGCTAATTAGTTTCTATGTAAGAACAAAGTGCTTACTTCTGGCCATCATCTGCTTAATGACGTCCCTTCCGTCCCTCAGCAGGCACTATGAATGCTCACTTCGACTCTCTGTATGAGATGAATTTGTCATCCCTGGTATATGTTGTGTTTAATGCATACAGTGAACTTGCATCAACTATAGGAGAAATTGACAAACTTAAAAGGAGCATGTTCCTTTGAAATGAAATGTTTGGAATAGAGTGGAAAGGCAGCTTGATAGGCTATCGATCTGTGAGACACAAATGTTGCAAATCTCGGCAGAGCATAGTCAATTATAACCTCTGCTTAGTATAGTCTTCTTTCTTTTTCTCCCACCTCCTCTTGAAAATCAGGTTTATGATGGTGAATTCCATCTTAGCGCCAAATATCTTGGGCTGTGAAAGAGCGAAACCCGGACCTGGAAACAAAGGGAGTGACCTACTACTGGCTTTATTTGTCTAAAATTCATTTAAATATTTGTATTTTCACCTTTTTTGTCTTTTAGGTTCCGTTAGTGGTAACTATAGCAAATTCCCACAGAAGAATGGTAAGAGTATTTCATTTTTTTGTTTGTTGATAAAAGTCCTTAGCACGTTTCTCATTAGGAAATGCAGGTCTTTGAATTACATTTGCAGTAGGGAACATGCATTTCAAATAATGCAAGTATTAAAATGCATTATGTGAATACTCTGTCAGGACATGTAAAACTAAGGAAGGGCAGAGAAGATAGAACCTACCAAGTAGCTTGAGAAGTCTTCTCCTGCCGCAAATGCTGTTGCAGGGTTACTTATGAACCTGAGGCGAGAGATGACAGAACAGTCTCTTAGAGCACCTGGTTTAAGAAACAAGCAAGAGAGTATTTAAGCTGTCATTTAGCCTCTGACCAGCATGGAATGCAGCTGCTGCAGTCAAAGATTTTTTGCATTCCCTGTACATTCTTGAGTTGCAGTCCTAAACACACTTACCTGGGAGTAAGCCCTACTGAACACAATGGGACTTACTCCTGAGTAGACATGGATTGGATTGCCCTGCCTTTGTGTGTTTATCTTACATCACCTTTTGGCACAGTAAATATTTGCAATTAGACCTCAAGTGATAACTTTTTTTTTAAAATGGGTACTCTTTTATCAAGAAGCATTTTTAGATTTGTGTTGTAAGGCATGTACTACAGTCATTTACGAATGACTATAGATCATGGGTTTGTAAAGAGGGCTACCCTGCAGGTGTGAGGGGCAGAGAAAAAGAAGTGGAAGTGGAGGGGCATTAAGACTCGACAGGCATTGGCCAGATTCTGGCTGCAGCACCAGAGTGAAAGGCTGTAGGGTGAATATATCAGGAAGAAGCGGGAGCGGAGCGTAGGAAAGGCTTTTCTTATCTTAAGGAGTGGTAAAAGTTGAAAGGACCAAGGAATCCTGAGGCTCCTTTCTCTTCACTGTTAGGGCAGTTTCCCATGTTATGCAAAACATACTCCAGTTCGCCACTGATGAAGAACTTCATCTAGTCTTAGCTCCCTGGTGGTTATACTTTACCTGTTTAATAATTGTGCTAGTGAGCATGTGCTTGTTGCTCTACAGTCTACCTTTTTAATACGCCATAAGGCCCGTCCTGCTCCAAGAAGCTGGTTTGGATGATATGCCTGAGCAGTTCTCCCACTGCTTGATCAAAAATGAGGGAATTCACATGTGCGTTAAGAACATAAGAAGAGCCCCACTGGATCAGGCCAAAGGCCCTTCTAATCCAGCTTCCTGTATCTCTCTGTGGCCCACCAGATGCCTCAGGATAACAAGAGGATACCTGCATCCTGTTGCCACTCTCTTGCACCTGGCATTCAGAGCTAGCCTACTTTTAAACCCAGGAGGTTGCATGTACCCACATCTTTTAAAGGCATCTAGGCCAGATGCCATCACCACATCCTGTGGCAAGGAGTTCCACAAACTCATTTTATACTGGGTAAATAAATATTTTCTTTCTTACGTGCATTCTTGTGTGCTGTTCCCCTCTGCTTACTATTGGAAGGCTAGAATGTCTGAACTACCTTAAGGAGGCAACTGGGTACTGGAGAGAAGCCAAAAGGTGAGTCACCATTAAAAATGATGCACTCTGAACCACTCTTGAAACACAGTCTCAATCCTTTTTAAACATGAGACTAGATAGAGGTCTATGAAAAGGAACACTGTAAGTGTCCCTGAGATTTTAACTGCTGTTTGCTTGACAAAATATCTCATCTAGTTTCCATTCTCCAGAGCTTAGGTCATATGTTTATGCTTTTTTTTTAAAAAAAAAGAGTTATGATGATGATGTAATTATTGTAATCCAGTTTATTTCACTGGGCTTTGTAAATGTTTTCCCCAATCTTTTAAATGTTTTTTAAAAAACTCTTTTCTGATTTCTTCTTAGCATTCTGTGTAAGCTAGAGATTTCTCAGGGTCACTTCCACGCTTTCCTTTTCCTCCCCTTGCTCCCAAAAAAAAAGTATTTGGCTAGGCACCAGAATCACAATTCCGACTACTAGAAACGAGCCTTTGTGTTCCTCTCTTAAATTAACAACAGCTAGGCAAATCAGCCAGCTGTATTCCACTTTTCCGTGAAGTCGCCACCAAGATCCGCTTGAGAAACATTTTGGTGAAGAGAGAACAGCTGATAATATTTTGCAGTTTTAAATTGTCTCCAGAAAAACACGATTTCACAACTGTTTAAAATATTGCTGATGTTCCCTTTAAAAAAAAAAAAGTGGATGAGGCAAACAAACTTCTTACTTACTTAACAAAAATCTTAATGAATTATAGTGCACTTTTCCCAAATAGATGCAATATCTCTTGATTTAGCAGCATATTTACATTTTTATTTCATCCATATCCTATCTCTCTTCTTCCATGGAGCTCAGGGTGGTAAAGATGAAATTTTCAGGCAGTCTCCCATCCAGGCCCAGACTGAGGTCTGCTTACTGCAAGGTGGGTGTATCATGTGCCCTCAGACCTTGTTTTAGGGGCCGTTATGGAAAGCTAACATGTCAGGAAAGAAGGCTGAACTCGTGGGCTTTTGACATGGGGCACTTTCAAATGAGCCATCATACATACACATTCTGAGAGAGTACTGTCCTATGCCAACTGTTCAAATCAGTCTGGAACTATTCTGGCTGGTATAGTCAGCAGTAAGCATACTACTTGCATCAAGAATCTGTTATACAAAATCCAGAACTAATTTCAGAGTGTTTGCCTGCAAATTGGACACCTTAGATTGCTTTCTTTAGAAATGTATAAAGATAGATCATTTAAAAAAGCAAACAAACCCACAACTGTAAACCTAACCAGTGGTGAAAAGATTGATATAAAAAGTAAGCATACTATTTGAAGAAATTAGTTCTTGTGCTCCCGAAAGCTGACTTCAAAAGGATATTGGGTGAAGTCCTGTGCGATTAAAATAATGGGAATGTTGCCATTGACTTCAGTGGGATGCTGATCGAACCCATTGTCAGGCTTTTTTCTCCTCCCCCCCCCCCGCCTTTCAGAAGGTGGGCTGGGAGTGGAGGAAAAAGGGGAGGGGGAGGCTTTTACTTGTATTCAAGTATGTCTGACACAAGAAAAGCATCCTGCTAGTCCATGGGAACGAGAAAGTGGAACTACCCATAAACAAAAGGAGGCTGACCTCTTAAGACTCATTGTTGGAACTGAATAGAAAGAGTAAATACAATTAGGCTTTTGGAATTCATTTATTCTTAATAGTGTAGGATGGATACCTACTGGGCAGAAGTCAGTCTGGTTTAACTCAGTAGTATTATGGTTTTCGCCTTCTGAGTGTGCCTCCGTAAGCACAGATAAGGACAGTGATTTCATTGCATTGTGCTTATCTGGACAAGGTTTTCAGATTGAAATAGAGTGCAGTGCATTGTAGTGAGAGATAACTGGGCACTGAGGTAGAACAATGAAACTTCAGCTCATACATTAATAGAGGACTTTGCATGGTGGAGGAGAGGGGTGTGTGCCTGCATGTGCAATATAATATATGATCCAGGGCTTTCACTCTTGTTCAAAAAGTCCTCTGTATGTGTGTGTGTGTGAGAGAGAGAGAGAGAGAGAGACTTTTTTTTTCCTCCCTGTGAGTGGAGGGAGAAGTTGCATGCATGAAGTCTCCACGCAATCAGACATTCATCTAGACTCGAGGCCCAATCATGCACTGTGCCATCTGTGTGGTCAAAACTGTGCCATGCACTGTGCCATCTGTGTGAGCGCTTGATTATCTTGCACCACACACAGGCCTTACGGGATGTGTGCATTGGGTCTAGAGTATTTAACTTCTGTTAATTTAAATTATGAAATCTTGTCATAGGAGGGAAAATCTGTATGGATTACATCCAACAGGTCCCTGTTTCACCTATCAGCTCAGTTCCAAAATTCTACGTAGTAGAACATGATTGCAAAAATAGTTGGGTATCTGTACAGATTTTGCTATGATTTTATGAGCCATTCTTTTTTCCCCTTAAGACAACTGAGCCCTCAACAAAATAGGTGGCACTGATGATGAAATAAAATGTTATCACTTCACTGACTGTCATGGTTGATATGTTTCATATTGGATTGTGGAGTTTAGACAAAGACTCACTGCCCAGTCCTACCTAAATCCCCACATGGCGATGCAACCATATTGATGGCGATTTTCTGCTGTTAGATGTCTCCTTCAGATAAGGGAACATTATCCCCTTGCCCTGAGGTAAGTCCCAGCATCCACTATCGGGCAATCAGACCTGCATCAGCTTGATTGCTGGGCAAGTCTGTCTTGCTCCGTGAAGGTAGAGCAGGCCGAGGAAGGGGCTCAGGATTTAGCTTGAGCTGCTGCTGATCCCACCTCCCTTCTGGGCCTGACCCACTTTTCTCTAATCCATTTTTTTTAATTCTTGAAAATTATATTAAATTGCTGGTGTAACATGACCTTGCCTGAGAAAGTTATACTAACAATGTGACTGTATTGTCTTGTCCCTTCCTTCCAACAAATCTCTTTGGGGGGGGGGGGGTAGAAATCAAGCCTTCATTTCTCAAGTCCCTAAGCCTTTCCCATAAGATCACCTCAGCAAACCTGTATGGTGATGTGATGTCCATCTTACTGCATCAGTCTCTGGTCTTGTCATGTTTCTCTTAATTCAGCCTTTTGATGGCCGCAGTTTAATATTTTTTTAAGTGGTGAACCGTGAGTTGTTCTACAGAGAGGAATTAGTGTGGTCTTTAGATGCCACTCTGTAGGGGAAGTTATTGTATTTATTTTTTGTTCCTGACAGTAGGGCCAAAAGCTATTGGAGCTGTGTAGTTTTCTGAATCAATAGCAGGTATTGATTATGCATTGCAATTTTGTGCATACCAAGGATGGTCAAACTTCCATGACAAAGTCCTATCTTTCTGAATGCAACCCGGTAACGTTTTGTTTAAAAAAAAAAAAAAAAAAGTCCACAACTTGTTTTAGAATTAGGTCTTAGATCTATGAATTTTGTTTCTTTCTTCATGTTTCTAGGAGGAGTCTCAAGATAAAAGCATGTCTCAAGACACAAGGCCGTGGTATTCCCACAAAGTGTATTCGAGGTACTGGAAGCATTACAGCCAAGCCATGGAGTGGATGGGTAGACATAAAATTGCTTACAGAAAAGCCATGGAGTCCCTATACTATCAGTCATTTTTTCCTCCTGAAAATCAGCCCAGTCAACGTTACTCTGACTGGGATGAAGGCAACCCCTTGAGAGCTGGGCCTAATTCTGCCTTCACCCAAAGCCACACGCCCTGGTGCCCTCCAAAGCCTCTGCATGCCCCATGTGCCACCAGAAGAAGTGTAGTGGAGGCAGTTTCCGAATCAGACACTGAATCTGAAGATGATGCGGGCATAGAGTATGACCTGAGCAACATGGAAATCACAGAGGAGCTCCGCCAGTACTTCGAACAGACTGAAAGGCACAGGGAAGAGTTGTGTAAGTATCTGCCTATGCCACAGTCTTCATATGTTGGTGATAATATTGCTTATTCCTTTTATTTATGGACATTTGTACCCTGCCATTCCTCAGACTGGCTGGTGTATGTGGGTCTTCCCTTATTTTGCAACTCACCAGTTCATGTAATGCTTCCCCTATCCCTTTAAGGGGCGGGGGAAGAGGAGAGGCAGGGAAGTGATCTTCAGGATTGCATCCCTAAGGGCAGCATCCACAGGCTCCCGCATCTCCTGCAGCCTCCATCAGCCCTCACAAGCAAGTCCAAGCAAGTGAAAGCAACCCCCCTTCGCCCCCCCCCTTAGGGACGATCCTGGGGATCACTTCCCTACCCTTGGCCCTCCTCCACAAAGACTTACTGAGGGAGTAAAGCTCCCTCAAAGTTTGAGAACCACTGTCCTATTTCATCCTTGCAAATGAGCAAAGTGGTGATCCTAGAGAGAGAGTGACTTCCTGAGCTTCATGATTGTGAGGGACTTGAGCTTGGCCTCCCCAGTGCAAGTTCCCCACTTTACTTTTCTGACATCTTTGGCACACAGATTTCTATGCAGGGCATGGCAGAATTAAAAAAATAATAATAATGCATAGATCAATAAACAATAAAAAACAATAATGCATAGGGGGAGATGCTGTGGCTGGTAATAGTGACTTGCTGAAGATCTTCTATTGAGTTTATAGCTGATGTAAGACTTTAGTTCAAAGTCAAAGACTTTGACTTTGAAGAGTCAAAAACTCACTCGCTATAGAACCTGTTCTGTCATCCAGTTTGGTCACACAGCCTCAAAGTTGTACAAAATTAAAATGTCTTGGGCAACCTTGGAAATTTGGGGGGGGGGGTGGCAGTGAGGGGGAAGGACTGGCTTGGTGGGCTTTCCGGGGGAGAGAATTTAATAGTGATGGTGCGCTTTGTGGTCGCACCTGTGATGTTCCATCCAGTGACAGTGAAACTTATAACAGAGCTTCTTTTGTGAATCAGAAGGAATGTGAGGACTTGTATGGGACGATCTGCAGCAAAAAAATATATATATATATTTACAGTTTATAAATAATAAATGATTCTGGTGATGGCACCAACCATGAACACTGCATGTTGTTGTTTTTACCTGTTAGCTAGTTTTCCCGTTTTTTCTCTAGGCTAGTGTTTCTCAAGTTTGGCCCTCCGCTGTACCACTTAACAGCGGTCCACCTGTTTGAAGTACTGATGGAACTAACTGGCAAGGACATCATTACCAGTTACTTCTGGGTTGAGAGCACAGAGGAGATGCAGCAAACACCAGTAAGAGGCTCAGTGTGGACGGGAAGGTTTTTTTGAGCGCAGAAAAGCATGCTTTGGGGCTCTGCCTGCCGAGCTAAGCTTCCTGCCACTGTTTGTTGCGTCACGTTCTTGGTCTCGCTGCCAGGCAGCTTGTATCCAGGGGTCCTGCGAATACCACCAGACACCAATTCAAGTACCACTGGTGGTACCTGTACCACTGGTTGAGAAACACTGCTCTAGACGTTTTACAATATTGCAAAAACGTTATTTGTCTGGTCTTTATATTTGGCATTCCAAATGCACAGAATTCAGCCAATGCATTTATTAATAATAATAATAATAATCTGGTACTCTTATAGTTAAATTGGGTGGAATCTTGGAGCAGCCTAAAGGAATTTCCTAGTTGCATTGTTGACATCTGGAGGAAGTCCTGGTGTGGTATATACTACGGATCAGCCATTTGTTTTCTCTTCCTTTTGGCTCAGTGCAAGAGTGTAAATTCCAAGGACGCCTTTCTCCCTCTGGGTGCTTCCTGGGCAGCACTGTGCAGGAAGTGATTTCCCCTTTCATAATCAGAATTGGACTATAAAGTGGAAGCCGCTTTTAGGCAAATCAATATCATCTTTATCCCTGGGTTTATGAAAATGTCTTGGGGTTAGAAGGGTTTTTATAGCTTTTATTTGATAGGTGCAGTTCAAAAATAATTACTCCCATGTACATTTTATCTGCAAGCAGACATTCACAAAATGTAGTGCCTGTATACAAGGATAATGCAGCTTCTCATTCAAGAAAAACCTCAGCTGCTAGAGCATCTTCTAAGAATAAAAGCAGAGCGGGAGGGCTATTTTTCCAACTCTGCTATGATCTGGAATTAGTGCTGGCTGGGCAGACCCCCAAGGGTTTGTGTGGAAGAGCATTTAATTACTCAGGACTATTGACTTTGCTGAGTACAGTTCTTCAGCAAAATAAAATTTCAGGAGATAATTCGATTATGTTGAATGCTCTAATTATATTATCTTGTTTTCAGCTTTCATCCCCTGCAGAGAGTCCTCATAGTACATATTGATATTGTATGAACTGTTGGTCTGTTGCTTTTGTTAAATGCAGATATCATTCCATTATCTGCCTTGGATAATTCCACCCTGTAATCTATAATGGCTGCAAAATTGACTGGCTTATTGGCCTACTGACCACACAAAAGAACCACATCCTGTACATAAATACTGATGGTGACTTTTTCAACTCCCATCCCCATCAGTAGATGGCCAACTTTTTTTTAATTCAGTTGCCCGCTTCCTATTTTGCAATCACTGATTGCGGTGAAATCACAGGGAGCAAGGATTTGAAGAGCCTTGTTGAGCGACAGTAAATTCCAACCACTGGTGCAGGGTGAAACCTTCAGCACCTCCTAGAACAAGCAACTCTTGGATGTCTCTGTTCTTCAAGCATCTCTTTGTGGAACAGTGAGCAGTAGGACCCTGAGTAGCTTGGCTAAAATTTGATGAGGTAACTGGATGGTGATGGTGATGATTGGGGAGAAGGTGCAAGCAAAGACACTTGGGCATCAGGCAGTCTGGGGGAGCTCTACAGATTCACTCTGAGTGGGGGAGGATAAGCCAAGCTCTTCCTTGTGTATTGTCAGGAGGGGTGGTGCAGTAGGCTCACTCTTGTTTCTGCTCTGACACCAGGGTGCCTGGAGGTGCAGCCATTCTCATAGCTAGGTTAATTGGAATTGGCCTTCTTAAATGGACGTTTGCCAGTTGATACATTTCCACAATAAACTGTTTCACTTCTAATTGGTAAGATGATTGCGACCTTTGGCACTTATCATAATTGGTGATAAGTTACAAATTCATCCATTGTTGTCTGTCGTCACCTTTGCAGTGATCTAGAAAGTTGAGAGTAGTTGAGAGGTGTGGGTCAGGGCTGGACTGAGTACAATCCTCATCTTTGCCTCCCTCAGGTCTTGAATGAGGGGTAGAGAAAAATAACGGCCATTGGCTTCAAATATTTTTCATTCTTTCCTTCCTGCTTTCCGCCTTTACTCCAGGAGCCTCTGCAGACTTGAACAATCTGTGGCTTTCTCTACACTTCACTCCTGGCAGCCTGCTCTGCTGCAACTCTAGGGCTGATAGTGAAGCATTTCAAACTGGCAACTCTTGAGGCTTGGTGACTGATTTAACACTCCAATAAGGACGGAATCTTCCTCCCCCCCCCCCCACTAAGCCCCCTCTTTTTCAAAAAGCTTTCTTTTCTTTCTTTGAATTCTTCTTGAGTGCTCTCCAACTCTTTGTCATTCATATGGTGTGCCAGGCTCCTCGGTGGCCCCAAACTCACTGTACAAAACAGTGCTCAACTGAGGCTTTATAATATGCCAAGTTAGTGACATCATTATGCTGTTGAGAGTCATAAGCCCCAAGTGAAATACGGGTGCAGTTTTTTTCTCCCCTGCAGATGTCGTCCATTTGCTGACTTTTGGGTCAGTGAAGCTTTGAGAGCGTTCGTGCCACAATATATTTTTTCCCCCAGTTTCTAGAATTATTTTAATAGCTTAATGACTTGCTTGTACATACGTTGGCTGCTCCTTTTCATTGTCCCTCGTGGAACTGGTAATTCTAACCTGCAGGAGATGTTTTGTGGTTGTGTTTAAACGACTTCCCGGATGCTGTGTATGAAAGAGTATGAAGTCATTTTTCCAGGTTATTGCACCTGTCAGATGTATCCAGAATTCTGTGGTGAAGCTGTTTGGGAATGCTGATTATAAGAACAAGAGACAGCAGGGTTGCCTTTCTAGGTTTGGAGAACTGGTTTTTAAATATAACACATGTGCTTACACACACCGCTAGCAGGTTTCTCTGACTGTTGATCTGTTTTACTTCACTTCATATGTGCTCAGCTTTAGCATTTTTATTTATCTGCCTTTGATTTCTCCCGTGGAAAAAGGCAAGAATAAAATGGGAAAGAAAATAGGAGGCTGTTTGTTCATTGTTGACCAAAGAAGAGACAGTTGCTCCACAAGAATTAACTAGCCTGTAAATAGTTTCTTGGAATTTTCCCTTTCTTGGTAACGTAAAAAAAAAAAAAAAATAGGAAAGTCGAAGGATGCCAGAGTCATGTCTGTTTGTTAGTGCAGGATTATGGTCTGTCACTTGTTAGAACTTTGATCTAGTTTTCCTTCATGGTAACAAGATTAAGAGCCCACACTTTCTTGCCTGTCATTTTTTCCAAAACAACTTGAACTGAATCTTCTTGGGCAAGGTTTTCAGCCAAGGGGGAGATGCATGTGGATAATTAAATAAGGCATTTGTTGCATGTATGAGTTCTATGAGATCTTTGCAATTTCTTGCATCTCACTCTGCCTCGTTTTCTTTATTCTTCCTGTGCGGGTGAAGATGCCTGCTCTGTGTCATCTAACTCTTGTGGAGCTTAAGTCTTGAATTCTTTGGTCATGATTTCTCAAGCCTATTAATGTCTCGGTGGCCCTTGGGGAAAATGAAACTTCCTTCACAACATGTGCCATGCTTGACTCATTTTTGACTCGTGCTTGACCCTTTTTGTAAAAAGCATAGAATCCGTCATGTTCATATATACCAAGCAAATGGTGTTGCAGGACATGCTGCATCTGGCCTTATAGAGGAAATAGGATAGATATACATCCCTTGAGCAATGATCCTGTGGTGGTCCTGCACTCATATTTGTTTGGAAAGCTACACACTTTCAAACTGAATTGAGTCCAAAAGCAACCAGTTCTTCCTGATTCTAGGAAAATTCAGTGAAGTACCTGTAGCGCTGATTGCCTAGTCCTGACACTCCCAAGTCGCCCTGTCACCTCGCTATGCCGAGCACCGACTGGGTGGCCCTTGTGGGGGAGTCACTGAGCCACATCACCTTTCTCCAATATGAGAGAAAAGCTGGAGTAGAATTGTCTGAAATAAATTGCATCTGTTACATTTCATGGAGCTGGGATATGAATAATTCCTGGGTCAAGAGAGTAGTTTAAAACAAAGGAAATCTGGCAGTCTTCCAAGGGCAGCTGCTGTATTTGGGGGTTGGGAGATTTACTTATCACTAGCTCCTTGTGGGGGAGCAGAGGACAATGATTCTGGACTTTCCCACCCTGAGCACTTTTCTGAAAGCAGGCCTGATTCTATTAGAGTCTGCAGGTGTGCTTAATGGCTTCCAAATTTTTTTTCTTTTTCTTCTCATCTTCTCTAGAGAGGTCTGTGAGAACAGCTGCTGGTGAAAGGAGCAGGTAGTACTACTGCCAGGAGCTCCTCTCAGGAAAAGTCATTCCTTTCCTCTGTGACTCCTGGTCAGAACCTCCCGCCCACCCCCAGCCTTGAATTCCTGTTCCTGCTTCCTGTGCTTGCTCTTTTCCCATGCTCTGCAAGTCTCCATTTCAGTGTTTCTCAACGTTTGTCCTCTGCTGTACTACTTCACATGTGTGTCACATGGTCCACCTTTTCCAAGTACCATTGGAAGTAACTGGCGATGACATCGTCACCAGTTACTTCTGGGTTGGGAGACCAGAATGTGACACAACAAACACCAGTAAGAGGCTCAGGGCAGACAGGCGGGCTTTCTGAGCATGGAAAAGCATGCTTTGAAGCCTCCTAGCACTGTTTGTTGTGTTGTGTTCCTGGTCTTACTTCAGGATGGCAGAGGTCCAGGGGACCACCAGACACCACTCCAAGTACCACTGGTGGTACTCGTACCACTGGTTGGAAAACACTATGCTATTTGATTTTTTTAGGTCTAAAATGATATCCTCGTAAATACTTGGGAGGAATCCAACACTTGATCCATCTCCCCACAGTTCCTCAGACTGCTAATACCACTTTTAGCTGAGGTGCAAGCAATTGGTGTCATCCATGATAATCTTCCAGGGATGTAGCTTCTAGAATCCAGTTCAGGTTATTCAAGGACGACAACTGGATGCTATGTAAATAGCAGTCTTGGTGCTTGGTATTGTTTGCACGTTCTCTTAGCAGCCCATTTGTGGAATACTGTGGAAAATGCTACTTCAGGTACATCTGTAATTGTGGATGTTGTACCTGTTGCATTTCTCTCTGAATATTTTCTACAGTAAGTGACATTTGGGGGAAGTACTGTGTCTTATAGAAAGGAATTGTGCAGAAATTCATCAGGAGCTTCTCTAGCAAGTAATTAGAAAACCAACTATAACGTCTGAAGCGACTCTCAAAAGCATTTTAGAAATGCTGACCTCGTGCATTTTATTTTTCTTGGAAAGTCAGGATAAAAATATTTTAAATAAATCAGTCAATCTGGTTCATACTGTGGGAAAGAGAATTCTGAACTGGACAGGTCCTGACCTGATCCAGCAGGGCTCTGCTTCTACTGTTCTCTCTAGCATTTCACCAATTTTCTCACCACCTGGCTCACTTCTGGTATTGGAGCTGGGCTTGGAGATATGTGCTTAGAGCAGCAGAGTGTGGCAGAGTAAGATGGCAGGCAGTATAAGTTTTGCTACCCTCCCCTACATGTCATAGTTCCTCTTTTTTTAGAGTGGGAGTTTCCAACCAATGGCCCGTGGGCCTGATCTGACCTGCCACCCAAAGTCATCTGGCCCATGTAGAGCTCAGCTTGGGAGGTGACCCAGAAGTTTGGCAATGATGTTGCTGAACATCCGACCCCTTCGCCCAAAAAGTTGCCAACCCCTGATTTAGAGCATCAATACCCCTGCCTAATCTTGTCTGCTGCTTAATGACCATTCCCTACCTGCGCACCTGAGCAAGAACTAAGCTACACACCTGAATGAAGGGGACTAAGGTGATTCTGGTTCCTTGAGCTGGTTTCGTGCTGGAAGGTAGCTGGAGACTAGTAAATCAGTTGGATATGTGAAAGCACATTGGAAATAGCTGGCAGTGTGCCAGCGAAACTGTCTACTCAGTGATAAAAGCGTTGCTTGGAATAATGTGCTCTTCATGCCACAGCTGGATAGCTCCACAGCTGGCTGACTCATGTTGCCATTGTAAAAGTGCTGCTACACAATTGCATTGTATAGGTTGAAACAGTTCTGCTGCTTGGTGGGAACTCTCCTCTTTTGTGTTTCCCAGGAAGATTTCAGGAAGGCTCACCAGCTTCCCTTTATTTATTTATTTATTTTCTGAAGAGAGCCTTTAAGGATAGTGTTTCAGCGAAAGTTCCTGCAGTCTGCAGAACTTAATAGGGATGTTTCAAGAAGAGTCTCCTTCGGTCTCTGCAATTAGAAAATGTAGGCTATGAGTGGCATGATGGTCCCAAGAATATCCCAGTTGACTAACAGTTCTGATGGAAACTGTGTTTCCCCTCCACCTCCGTTCATGTTGCCCAAGCAGAGATGGGTCAGAGGTTAGCACTAGGTTTCTTCCTGGTTTTATACCTCCATTAAGTGGCCAACTGCTTCAGAAGAGTTGTGTGTGTAAACTCGGAAAGGCTGCACCCCAGGCTGTGGGATGAATTATTTGTTAATGAATTTGTTGTATTTTTGTTAAGATCCATAGCTGAATACTTCCAAAACCCAAGCTGTTTCTCAAATCTATTTGTTCTATTCTTTCCTCCTTGGTATTATCCAATACTCCCTTGCACTTTTTTGTGTTTTAGTAAACTCTTTGTATGTGTTAACTTTTTACCTGTTGTTAAAAAGTCAACTTTTTAAACAAAAAGTTGTTAAACACAGCTAGAGCCATGCTCCAGTCCTCCAAAGGCCAAATCCTATCCAATTTTCCAGCACCAGTGCAGCTGCAATGCAGTCCTAAGGTAAAGGAACAAATGTTCTCATACCTTGAGGGTGCCTCTGTGGCTGCTCCCCCACACAGGTTTCAGTGCATGCCCCATTGGCACAGGTGCTCTGGCTCTGGAAAATTGGATAGGATTGGGCCCCAAGAACCTTAGCTAACTGCTACAGTCCAGGTTTTGTTGTTGTTTTTGGGGTTGTGTCTCTAAAACAAACTGGGAGGCTGAATTCTGAAAACAGTATTGCTTTGCCCGACTTTTCCCCCCTGATAGTAGCAAATTCTAACAATTTAGGATCTGACATAGGGGCAGAACCAGGAAAAGGAAGATGGCACTGGCCCCAGGGCAACCCTTTCCTTGCCCCTTTCACAAACAGATACCTGCTACTATCTCTTGCCCTGCTTGACCTTTTGGGCTTCCCTTTGTGTGTAAAGGAAAAAAGTCAATGCTTTTTTTATTTAAGAAATTATTATCCTGCCCCTGCAGGGGGTTACCAAGGTGACTTTCAACAATGATTGTTGTTTTGATTTGTATTTCATCCTATCTCAAGGGCTCCAGGTGTTCTTTTTTCCTATGTATTAGTAGACCTGTTCTCAAGGGACTCAAAAAGAGGGGGGGGAAAGGGTTTGGAGGATCAAGAAGTTAAATGGACTAAAAAAATGCGTTTAAAGTAAAAAGGAAAGGGAGAGGAAGAAAAAAAATCTCAGTTCTGTGTACTCAGGGTATTAATGCTACCCGATTGACAATCGCTTTATGCATGTTTGTCTATTTCACGAACTTGCTAGTCTCTCATAATAATAATAATACTTGACTTTTGTCTGGCACTTTCCAGTGTGCAGAGCAGTTCACATGCATTATGTAGTTAAAATTGTTACCCTGACCCTGTAAGCCAAGTCGGTAATTAGCATCCTTGTATTGCGGATGAGGGCACTGAAGCTGAGAGCATCATTTGCCAAAGGCAGTGTCATGACTTCATGGCAAAATGAGATTCGAACCAAGGCCTTACTGATTCATAACTTGGTCACTAAAAGGAAGAATGAGGACACTGGGAGATTAAGCCAATATCTGATCAAGGCTAATCCCCGAGGCCAAGTTGCTTCCGTGGCTGCTCCTCTTTTCAGTTTGGGGACAGATGGGTGGCAGGCAGTGTGGGATTTCCTCAGTGTTTGGCATTTCCCAAGTGAAATATTGACATGTTCAGGCCTTGCAGAGAAGCTGCCAGGAGAAGTGACAAGAATTGGGGCTCACTCATGATAATGGTGGTCTGCTATTCCCCTCTGAGTCAGGACAATAAAAGCAAGCAAGGTCACAGCAGGCAGCGTTGAGGAGTGGCGTCTTCACATTGCACTGGCAAAGGCTGGCTTTTTGTATGGACTGGAAGCATGTGGCTAAGTCGGTGCCTTTTAAACCTGGGATCTGGCTAAACTGCATTGCATCTCGCTCAGAAAGAGAGAGCCAACCAACCAACCCATCTCGATGGGCATCTCTGAGCTTTCCTCCATAGCAGGGGTGCCCAAACCCCGGCCCGAGGGCCACTTGTGGCCCTCGAGGACTCCCAATTCGGCCCACGGGTAGCCCCTAGGCTCCAATGAGCCTCTGGAGACTTGCTGCAGCCCATGCTGGCCCAATACAACTACTATCAGTGTGAGGGCAACTGTTTGACCTCTTGCATGAGCTGTGGGATGAGAGCTCCCTCCTCTGCTTGCTGTTTCACGTCTGTGATGCTGCAGCAGCAGCGAAGGAGAGGCCAGTCTTGCTTTGTGTAAGGACTTTTACAGGCCGTGAGCTATTGCAAGACCTTCATTCATTCATATAGGTTCCATCTCTAATATATTCATTTATGTAAATATATATAAATTTATTCAAATGTGAAATGTAAATGAATTATTTTTTATTCCTGGCCCCCGACACAGTGTCAGAGAGATGATGTGGCCCTCCTGCCAAAAAGTTTGGACACCCCTGCTCCATAGTTTCAGTGGTGCTGATGGAAGTGCTTAACGGAATGCCTCAAGTGTCTGGAGATTTGCCACATTTCTGGGTTCCTCTTTTATTGGGGCAGAACTTCAGTTATGTCACGTCCAGCCACACGCCTCTGAAGAGTGTCTTTGTCCTGCTTCCTGGTCGTAGACTTGTTAGTAGCTGACTCTGACTTTGCTGGCTCTACTACGTAACCATGCTGAGACGAGGTACGCCGACACCTAACGGTTCTAATTAATGAAAAGATTATTTCTAAAAGATGAAAGGTATCTGACACCTCACACGGCTTGCCAGACAAAAATAAGCTAGTAGCAAAAGGAAATATAAAAAGGAACCCCAGAAAGTGCGGAGTGAAAATCTGCATCCTTTCTGGCCAGAGCCACAGGCTTTAATGATACCCTCTCAGGGGGCCCCTTGAAAAACTGATAGACGGGACGGCCTGCCGGGTTGCCAAGAAGCATGGAAACAATTTTAATTTTTTTAAACTTCCTCAGACCAGATTTATCCTGATCAGTGGAACTTATTTTATCCTTTGTGTCTGTACCAATAGTTACTCAGACAACTGCTAGACAGCTGGAGGTTCTATTCCTGGCATTAACATACTTGCATTTTTTTTTAAAGTTAACTTGACAGTCACATAATGTGTGTTACACTTAGACCTTTTTGCTGTTATTTTACACACATACACAATTCTGATTTCTAAAACATAGTTTCACTTTTGAAGTGTCAATCAGTAATATAGCCACTTTTAGCTGCTGTTTTAAAATTTTAAAGGAAACAGGCTTTTAAAGCTGGTCAGGTTTTATGTTGAAGTGGTGTTCATTGTTTTTGTACCTTAGTCTTTTACTCTTTTATTTGCTGCTATGTCCCAGTTAATTCATTTGCTTCCTAGTGACTGTGCTTAGAACTATCATGGCATTTGTTTGACTTTGTTATCCTATAAACCACAATCAAACATGATGACTAGCAAAATAGAAAAGCCTATGTTTTAAAAGTTTCTTTTGGGTTTAATTATTTTATTTCAATATCTTGTTCGAGTCTAATAGAGTATGTACAAACTGTGAGAACGAAACCAGGGCAAGATACGTTGAGTATAATCCTCTATTAAACGTAGCTTCTGGCTTTGTCTGGTATCAGATCTGTCGGCTGTGACAGATTGGAGTCTTGAGGGGGTGGGGAGACAGTGCAAAGTCAGCAGGTCTGCCTGTAATCTTATTGCTGTAGACAAAACGGATAATGCTTCTGGCCCTTAAGGGGGCCAACAAGAGAACATGCCTTCTAATCTGAAACAACCCCTCTGTCATTTTGGTGACAACAAAAGGTAACTGAAATAATCAAGGGCTTGTGGTGCCTTCTCTGAAAGAAAAGGCAAAGGTGTCTAGATGTTTAAATTAGAAAAAAGGCCACTACTATGGGCGATGGAAAGGCCATGATTGAGGTCATAGGCAGCGTGACCTGGAACATCGCCTGATGCCACCTTCTCAGAGTCAGCAGTGGCAAACCCAATAAGAAGAGCCCCTCACCATGCTGCTGAACTGTGCACCTTGCACAGTTTCTTCAGTTGTGGAAGTGCAGGACTTCCAGTTTTATTTAAAGAGATCACATGAATGAAGAAGCTCCTTCATTCATGTAGTGCCTTTAAATCAAACCAGAAGTCTTGTACTTCTGCATTTGAAGAAAAAAACAAAACACAAAAGGAGCAAGGTAAGGGGGTAGACGATGAATGGGATGTGGGATGAAAGCTGATCAATATGGCTCATGTTCACAGTAGGCTGGATGGGCATTGCAAATCCACTGCCCTCTCACCATTGCTCCCTTTAAGCTGCATGGCCACGCAGCTCAAAACCCAGCCAAGCCAGGCTCCAAACAGCTAGAGCTTAGCGTTTCTGGAATTCTAATGATGATACATGTCACTGTCATGGGTCTGGAACCAGCCTGCTGCGCAGCCAGCAAAAGGGTCCACACAGCAGCATGAACCCCTTGGGTGACTATTGTCTCTCACCCCCTTGTAGTCCATCACTGATGCAACCTGCATCACCTCACCTAATGAATGCCTCATTGAGGTTAGTGAAACTATGCATGGTTTGATTGGTTGGCAACCTTCAGTCTCGAAAGACTATGGTATAAGCCTATAGCACCCAGTATTCCCAGGCGGTCTCCCATCCAAGTACTAACCAGGCCTGACCCTGCTTAGCTTCCAAGTTCAGATGAGATTGGGTATGTGCAGGGTAACAGTTGCTGTTTGAAGAAACTGTCTTTTGCCTTTCACCAGGACAGGGGGTCATTAGCAAAATTGACTAGAAGTCGATTCAAGAGAGACTAAAGGAAGTACTTTAGTCTCAGGGGGGTCACTTTGGGACCATGCTAGATTTTTAACCTACAATTCTGTCATAATCCAAATCCAGATTAGCCACTACCACCACCCCATGTGAGTAAATTACATTAGAAAAAGCAAGAAGGCGAAAGCCCCAACTTGATCAAAATCATATCCCATTTGGTCCGTGGCTAAAATTTGTTGGCAAATAGCACATGCGGACTGCTCCAGAAAGCTTCTTCCTAGTTATGGAATTCCCTGACCCTGCTGTTTTTGGCCCAGAAGCCCGAGTCTAGCTTCTCTGGTGTAGCCACCAAGCAAGGAGGAAACTTTCAATCTGACTTTGAAAACTGTTGCTCTCTATGCTGCCAATATTGTTTTAACAGAGCAAAATTAGATCCTGTGTTTAAAGAAATCTTACTAGGAAAGATAAGGGGGAAATAATTGGCAAACTTACACTTGCTCTGAGGATCCCCAGTTGGAGAAATATAAACATACTTCTGAAACTGGAATGCTGCTCCACCGCCCCCACAACGTTAAATGTGAAGCGTCATTCCAGATCCATGAACGTCACACCATTGAGAGGTTTGAAATGAGTCATTGGCTTCTAATATGTATTTATGAAGAAGAAAATATTGTAAGAGGACTTTTTTTTTTAATTAAAGAAAACATCCTGAGTTTTTGCTTCGGTAGTTTGTTTTTTTTTCCACTCTAGGATATTTGACTCTCACAGCCATTTGTTCATTAATCTTTCCCAAGTCCTCGTGAAATTGGAAATAATCATTTTATAGATCAATAGGCAGAGGCCCAGAGCTATGCAGAGCTTCTGCCAGTTCCTCGCCCACTCTTTGTCTAGCTATTCGAGATGACTGAAATGTTTATTGCATAAATATATCTGTGACTGCATGCAACTCTCTTGGTAGCAGCTGCACCTGATTTTCATAGTTGTCTACTCCCCTTCCCCCCCCCCAAAAAAAGATCCACAAGTTAAAAAGACATGCAATAGTTTTTAAGGAATGTATTTGACCTGAGAAATCCTTGTTTAAAATTTCTGCTGTAATGGATTGCCTGCTACAACTGTAACTTCTTCTATGTCATCTACTACAGTGGGTCCTTCTCATCCGCAGGTTCAGAACCCATGGATTTGACCTACCGCGGGTTCCAAACTCGCATCTTGAATACCCACAGAGGACCCTTGGACGCAACTGGAATTGCCTTCCAGATGCATCCAGAGTGTGGGAGGTTGTGCGTTGCCTCCCTGTGCCTTAGAAGACCTCAGAGAAGCACCTCCAGTCCTTTGCAGATCCACTTGCAAATCTCGGTATCCACAGGGTTGGTGTCTGTGAGGGGTCCAGGAATGGGTCCCCGTAGATACCAAGGTCCTATCTGTATTGTTAGATCTTTCCTGCTGGTTTGTCCAAGGAGAGTCTCAGTTGGGCCAACAGCAGGCTTTACAAGCTATTATTTATTTAATTAATAATGTTTAAAATATTTACGTCTTGCCTTTCCAAAGTTCAAAGTGGCTAACGACACTCGTAATAAATAAAACGGATCAGTAAATCTTTAAAAACACAATGCAAAAATACATACTAATAAAATTCAAGCAATTAAACAGTAACATTCAAAAAGAGCACACAAATCCCATTAACTCCATTGCAGCATAGAGCAGACTATAATTAAAACAGCAATATGAGCTACTAAAGCACACATCTAAATACAATAATAAAACCACAGGTGGCAAAGATTAAAAGCAAGTTGCCCTCTGGAACACCCACCCTCAAAATGCAAACTGAAATCAAAATGTCTTTAGCCTCCTGCTAGAATATCTCGAATGAGGAGGCTTTTTTAACTCCTATGGGAGGGGGTTCCACAGCTGTGGTGCCACCACTGAAAAGACCCTGCTTCTCACCATTACCCCACTGACTTCTGTTGAAGGTGGCACAAGACGCAGGTCCCCCTCAAATGACCTTCAGGGACAGGCTGCAATATACAGAAATGAACATGCTCCCTAAGGGGGACTCCCAAGCTGTACAGCTATTCCTGCAGAACAGAACCTTGACAGACCCTTCAGAATTTGATAGGAGAGAGAGAGAGAATCAAGTATCATCAGCATACAGCATACAGATGGCACCTAATTTCAAATCCCTGGACAATCTCTTCCAGTGGTTTCATTTACGTTGCAACATCAAGGAAGACAAGCTAAAACCCTGCACCACTCCAAACAATGTCAACCAGAGTCCTGAACAGGCACCCCTCTCAGCCAAGGAGTGAGACCCATAACAAAACACTGCCTTCAAGCCCCAAGGGCACAATCCTAACCGGGTCTACTCAGAAATAAGTCCTATTTTGTTCAATGGGGCTTACTCTCAGGAAAGTGTGGTTAGGATTGCAGCCATAGTCAATCCACCTACCCAGAAAGGCACCATGGTTAATGGTGTTGAAAAGTCCAGAAGGATCAACATAAACAATTTTGTTTCTCATTTTGACATTTCCCCTTGGGATGAACAGCATTCTATAATGCCAAAATATTGGTTTATTTTGGCTCTGTGTTGAAGGCAAAGAAACAGCAAGTATCTGGATGTGAATGTGCCTGTTAATTTTAGCTGCTTCTGAGTGGCTGGATTCTGTTTCAGTACACTCTCAATACTGAGCAGTCCATTTATTGAAAAGATAATTAGGACAGTCAATATTTCCATTGTATGACTACAAGGGGAACCCCATTTCTGTGGATCCCATATCCTTAGTTAACCGTGGATTGGATCTGCGGGGCTCCCCGCATGTGCCCCCTACAGAGGCAAGAGGCCTCTGCCCACAGCCTCTGTCAGGCTCAGTATGACTGTCAGAAGCCCGGAGGGCTTCCTCAGCCCTCATAATACCTTTTTAAACACATAAAAAAAAAAATCACTTCCATGTTTTTTGGTAAAACCAGAAGTGATATTTTTACAATCATTCTGACCCAGCAGAGCAAATGTGCACAGCCTCTGCTGGGCTCAGAAGACCCTGCAGAGGCTAGGAGAGCAGAGCTCCCCTCACCTCCGAAGGGTGGGGGGAGGCATCCCCCATATCCACAGATTAATGTATTCAGGGGGGCGGGTTCTGGAACTGAACCCCAGTGGATATGGGGACATGCCTGTATGCCCATTTACTTTTTCTTCTGAAGGAGTGATATGGCAACCTACATTCTACTACCTTGAGTATAGGTTGCCTTGATGGTGGACAAAGAGAAGAAAGGGGCCATCCTGTCCATGATCCTATCTTTCTCTCATCTCGCACCAGAACTCATCAGGACAGAGCTATTTTTAACAATGCAGTTCAATGTAGGGAAATGAGGACATATCTTACATGTTTCTTTCCTTGACCATCAGAATTTAGGTACTTACTATTCTACCTCTAGATCACAATGTGCTTCATGGCCTTGATTAAATCCAACACTATGTCCAATAACATGGAATGGACACACTGGTCTGATTCATTTGTAACATTCCCAATTCTCCAAGCGACAATCTTAACTGATTCAATCATGGTTGGTGATTCAGGTTTTGAGGGCAAGCACTAATCATAGTTTAGTTTTCTGGTTCAGTTGTAATGGTAAACAAAGAAGTACCCGGTAATTAATTGAATAAAAGCATGTGAGGGGAGGAGATAACACGGAAGCGCATGGAACGTTCCTGATTTTCTAAACCAGTGGTCTCCAAAGTCGGGACCACTGCATTCCAAAAAAGCTTTCCTGGCATGACCGGAGCTTACCATTCCATGGGGGAGTCTGCTATCTTCATCTCCAATCAGGGCCTCTGAGAGGAATTGTATCAGGGGGTACAAAGTTTCTTTTGGGCCCCTTTGCAAAGGGGAAGGAGTGAAACAGAGCAGGGGAGGGTGGTGATGGGCGAGCAGAATGGGGGCAGGGAGGGGTGAAACAGGGTGGGGGAGGGTGGACACAGCTGGAAACGTCTTTGGAGCCCAGGTCTAACCACCCATGTGGCATCGGCAGCTAATACAGTAATACCAAACAATCCTAAGTCTCTCTAAAATCTTTTAAATATAGAAAATCATGCAGAAAATTAGCATCATCATATTTAGGCTCACACTGGAATGGAAAATGTCCTGTGCAAAACTTGCTTCTGCAGCAGCTGTAGTCATGCAGCTGTGTCCCTGAGTTCCTATATGCTCCTTCATGGTAAGCAGATCCACAAGCCAAAGAGCTCCTGTAGCAATCCCGTTTCCTCCCAGATTTGACATTGTGTTAAGGAGTGTCATGTATGCATTCCTTGCCATTAGCTGCAGCAGCACGCACATGGTATTATGTGCACATGGACGGCAACAAGTCTGAGTAGATAGGAAAATGTCAGATCCCAGGAAATTTCTGGGCCCCCTCCTTTGGCTCCTGGGCCCTTTTTTGACCCTGGGCCTGGGTGCAAATTACCCCCTTTACCCCCCTCTCCTAGGCCCTGTCTCCAGTCTCCCCCAAAGTTCACACCATCCAACTGCATTTGCCCAGATATCTGGGCTCAGAGCCTTCTGGGGGAGAAGTGGGTGGTTGGTGTGAAGTTAGGGGGAGATCAGAGATGAGGATAGCAGGCTCCCCTGTGAAACCGTAAGCTCTGTTTGGGGAGGGGTTTTCACAGGTGCCAGATCCAGCCCAGAGACCAGAGTTTGGCACCTGCTGTTCTAAACCATGGTTTGAAAGTTCAGGAACATTATACGTGAAGCAGATCAGCTCCCTAGATTATGTAAAGAAATACTAGCTCTCTTTGGTATTCAAGGCTATGCGCCTCATCAAAATCAGCATTTTATCAAATTCCTCAGTTGCCGCTTTAAAAAAAAAAAGCACTTGCCAAAAACACACTATTTGATAAATGTAGGCTTACGTACAGTGTGATCCTGTGCATATCTGCTCAGTAAGTGTGTTTTGGATTGCAGCCCTAAAAATATGTTGATGTGTTGCTTTGGAGCATTATAAAACTTAAAACATTTGCCAGGAACTCTTATAATAGTTTGTCTTTGTTACCTAGAGGGATGTTACCACTGAGATGTATTAATGAGTTTTATTTAAATTCTGGACCTGCACTTAAGTCTGATCTAGAAGGCAAAAGTCTCATATTCATAAGTGGTTGATTCACTTAACTTAGTAGTTGACATATTCGTCCCATAATTGTTCTGGGCGGGGATGGAGTTCCTTAAAGGCACACAATTAGCTGCAATGTGCTTCAGCATTCACGGAACAGATAAATGTGGACAGTAAAAATTAAATGCTTCAGAGTTATTCTTTGCTCTAATTTGTGTGATGCCAAGGATCTGCCACAAGTGTGATTGAATTTAGGGAGTATGTAATGCTTTTGGTTGAAATCTATGAAATCTAATGACTGCTAACTAAACTAATCCTGCTATCCAAAGTGTTGGTTCATTTTGCATGCCTTGACAGTCCTGTTTTTCAGTCCTGGCCTACAATGAAGTGATTGTGTACATTGTGATGATGACACATTGTAATTTTTTTCTCTTTTTGCTGCATGACTGAATATGGATTCATATTCAGCATATCTCAGTGTCTGTTCTTATTTTCAACATTTTACAATGAAGAAAAACAAATGCCAAAGAAAGTATATGAGATGCAAGAGTTATTTGAGTGCAGTCCATAGAAGTGGCTGAATATCTGGACTCTTTCTTGGCTACTTTGGACAGGATTAAGAAAAACACAAAATCATATAGGTTAAGTTGGCAGAACTGACCTAAGGAAGCCACAATTCAGTACTGTATTACAACAGTGCAACTTTATGACTTACTGGTAAGTGCTCTTGTCAAAACATTATGCCTTAATATAAAGAAGTTTTGAGATGTGTGGAGAGCCTTGTCCTTTGGGGTCTGGAACTGGTTATATGAATTCCATAATTCCATAATTGCCCCATGCAAGGCCAGCATTGATATTTGGATTCTGCACCCTGAAAATCTGTGTTTATTTCATGGGGGGGGGGTCATGTTTCTGGACCTCAATATACAAAGATTGAGACCATTTGGGTAATTTTTGGTGAAGTCTCTCAGAGGGAGACTGGGCACTTTCCTGTGGTTAGCATGTAGGGCCTTATTGTTCTGAATGCCACTTGACTTCTCTTCATGACTAACAGAATAAATTATGGAAATTTCCATAATTTGCAATGATTATACTGTTTGCAGCTCTTACCTTTTCTTAAGATTGTAATGTGAGTGACCTTGTTGCAGAATGTTGACTTTAAAAAATGCAGAATATGTACATGTATTTAAGAACAGAAGAAGAGCATTGCTGGATTGGGTCAAAGACCCATCTAGTCCAGCTTTCTGTAACTCACAGTGACTCACCAGATGCCTCAGGAAGCACCCAAGACAACAAGAAACCTGCATCCTGGTGCCACTCCCTTGCATCTGGCCTTCTGAGGTAACCTACTTCTAAAGCCAGCAGGTTGTATGTACCCATCATGGCTTGAGACCTATTTATTTAAAAAGGTTTAAATACCTTTTCACTATAGTCACTTTTCACTATAAAAAGCCCACAAAGCAGCTTGGGCTGCAATCCTAACCACACTTTCTTGAGAGTAAGCCCCATTGAACAAAATAGGACTTACTTCTGAGTAGACCTGGTTAGGATTGTGCCCTTACAAACACAGTGAAATCAGTATAAAACTCACTAATCGTAAATGAATAAAAAATAGTATTTTTCTTTAAAAGCTGTACAAGTACAAACAAAAGCAATGACAAACATAGTTTTTAATGGCTGTTTTGTCCTCTCATTTGATTCCCATCCTATCCATTTTTACCTGAGTTGTCTAGACTTACTGGTGAACATGATCTGGCACAAGCCGTCCAAAAATCATTTAGGCACATTTTTATACTTTGGACTTTCAGCAGGAGAATTCTTTTCAGGTTTTGGAGATGTGTGCAGGTCACAATAAGAAAAAGACGGCCTAATGATGAGATGAAAACCTAAGGGCCCCTCTTCTCATCCACACCCCATTCTACATGCTGTATTTGTTTATGCTGATGGGGGAAAATATACAGCAGTAAGTTATGGTGAACTTTAATGGTGAGACCACACTTTCTGCCTGCATTGCTACCCAACAAAGAAATAGGCCTAAAATTGAACTTCCAGATTGCTCTGTTTTCAAAATCTATTTTCCATGAATGACATATAATTTATTTTGTGAGCCAGTCGCACGCATGTGTGTTTTTCCCCCAGCCTTAACATGTGCTACAGATGTGGAAAGGTGCTGACCTTTGATCAACACTGTCTGCTGATGATTTCAGTGGTGTATATCTGGATGAACATACACACCCCCAAATTTTACAGTGGCACTCAGTGGAACCCTGCATGTCTGTTAGTACCTGTGCTAACAAGTTAGACCTAACAGCCTTGCCACTCATTTGAATGTCTGTTGGAAGGCAAATGGCGTGGCAGTGACACTGAGCTGTGACCAGGGAAGGCCTTGGCTTAAATCTCACCTCTGCCTTGGATTCAGGAGGTGCCCTTGGGGAAAGCACTCTCAGCCACCTCCCCCACAACTTGCCACATGGGGATAATAATACAGGGTTGCTGGGTGAATTACAGTTAGATAATATGTGCAGTGTCATGGCCCACATTTTGCACACATTTTACTTGTGCAAATTGAAGTATGTGTTTGGAAACCAAAAAAAGAGGGGGGAAAGCAGCTTAAATAGTACAGCTGATTCCATCCTCCATTCTATTCAATGAGTATATGCCCCAGAGCGAGTATGAGATGGGAGATGTGAATCTGCTATTCCTACGGTCACCTCAGTCCCCGCATGTTTCTTGTAGTATGAATTTAGTTCTTAAAGAGACAGCACATATTGTTTTGTTTTAAGGTAGTTTTGACTAAATACGATTTTCCTCTTACGTGCTGACTTTAGAACCTAACTCTTGTGTAAGATGCGGGTCAGCTGTATTTATAAATGTCAAGTGTTATTGATACGAGTTGGCGGCTGTTCTGTAAATTTACATCCTTCCACTTCAAGTTAGACTGAGGCAGACCACACGTCATACAATAATAAAAATCACACTACTGAAATAACTAAAAGCAACAGCAGCAGCAAGTAAACAGAGAAGAACCAAAATGCCATGTCAGCTGGTAAAAAGCAAACCAAGTAAAAATCCAGTTATAGGTTCAAGATCAACAGCAATAAAACTCAGTGTACTAGATTAACTATGTTTATATTTACCTGGCTAAATATTTACCTGGTAAATATGTCTTGACCTGGTACTGAGTAGCAGTAGTTTGAGTTATAGCTCAAGCACCTACAAGTGGCAATAAACATTTTCTTCACCCAAGTGGGTGGCATCAAACAGGCCACTTTGCATAATAGAACAAGTGCTATATTCTCTACTGCTTCCTCCCCATAGCCGTCTCTTTCTGCATCCACAAGAAGGCATTCCTGAGGTTCAGGGACACTCAGAAACAGCATCAGATATAGTTCTGGAGGCAATAGGGTGGTCTCCCTATGTGGCTGTTTCTTATAAAAACTCCCATTTGGAAAAACTAGGTAAACCAACACTGTGCTGATGACCAGCTGTGTCTGGGATTCCATGAACAGTGTTGGCTTTGCTGGGAAGGGCAGTGCCAGCATTCTCGAGAGGGCTGTGCTGGGATAGCATTGTCTGGACAGGCTTAGGATATGACAGGCATCCTAAGCCTGTCCATCAGTGTGACACTGGTATGGCATCCTAATAGGTTTGGAAAAATGTAATTAAAAAGTCACATTCACCCATTGGATATCTGCTTGTGGGGCAGCAAGGAGAAACACAGGGGGAGTAACCAGGAATTGACAACAGCAACCATCACATCTGTTCTTTGGATTGGGACAAGTACTTGGCATTTGTGAGGGAATGATGTGCCACCAGAGTACATGCAGTGGTACCCTGTCGAGGTGAGAGCATAGTGGCTTGGGATTTTTCTTTCTGGGGGGTGGGGCTGAAAATCCCCAAAGGTCCAGTGTGCCAGCATTCATAGAGAGATGCTGGTATATCACCCCTACTAACTGGACAAAGAAGCATCTTTGAAAGTGGTGGCTATCTATATTTAGCTGGGGGGGGGGAGGAGTATGTCTTACTTTGCTCCAGCATGGGTGCTTCTCATTGGCAGTTGCTCTTGTTTCTTTTCTATCTTTTTCAGGTTGTGAGCCCTCTGAGGACAGGGGAACCATTCATTTATTTATTTAGCTATAAACTGATTTGTGAACTATGTTTTGTAGAAAAGCAGTATATAAGTATTCATAATAGCAAGGATAGCATTAAGCCTTAAGTGATGTCCATGTATAGACTTGCACCACAAGTTTTTAAAGTGTATGTAATGCTGCAAGGACTTAAACTATGCGTGAAGATTCATTTTTCCATTTTCCTAGGTCTTACCTATGATACATTTCTAGTTACAGAAGTCAGCTTCTGAAAGCCGTAATTATTTTTAAAGTCAGCATTCACCTGACTTCATAGAATGAGAATGACTTGTGGATCAAAGCAGTCTACTGTAGTTTTTAAACTGGTGGATAAATGTGACCATAACCTATTTCCATAAGTGCAGAAAATTAAATATTTAACCATGCTAAGCATAAATTAAAGTCATTCAGGCAGCGAGGATATAGTTTATCAGCCTAAATGCCAGCAATTTGTTTCATACTTTATCACACCTGCTACTGCCACCTTAGGTGTGGCTTAACAGGAAAAATAATGAGTCTGTGTGAGCATTCAGCAGTGTGTAAATCTGACAGGTGCCTGTAAACACAGCGCCAACAGCTGTTGTTTCACCAGACAAACCTAGTTCAGACATGCAGGCTGAGCCTGGTCTCCTTCCCTTCCCCTGTCTTCCTGTTGAAAATGTCAGCAATTTTCTCTGCCAGAGGTTTGGGTGAAGTTTCATTGTCCTGCTTTATCATTTCAACACCACAGCTGCTGTTTCCATTTTGTGGGAAGAGAAAGAGTTTAATTAAACTCCTGTGCGTGTGTGTCTCTTTCTTGGTGCAGAATCTCCATCATTATTTTGTGCACACTTTCTTTTTTAGATATTTGCCCCACAAAATGTATATTGCCTTCCCTCTAGGCCCCTTTCTTATGTTTCCCCAATTCTCACACATGTGCTTTGTTCACACAAACCATGTCATACTATGTTTGGCTCACTTATTCCTATACAGCCTGTGACTCTGCAATGTTCAAACTACAAAATGCAGCACAAACTTTGGGCAAAAACTGTATGACTCATATATGACAGCAGCATTCTTGCAATACTTAAAAGACTCTTACAAGGTTCATACTGGAGTGGTTTTTGCCTTTATAAAGGCGATGCTGTAGATTTTTTAAGCTTGGTTGGCATTATTCAGAAACAATGTCTGAAGCGTCTTGTGTATCTTGCTTTCTTAGGCAGACAGCAGCAGCTTGAAGCAGAACGCCAGGACATGTATATAGATGCTGACCACGACCTTCACCTATCAACCAACCGGTCAGTACAGCCCCCAGCTGAAAAGCCTGGTGAGAGGAGAATGGTGGAAATGAAAAAACTCTATGGTTCAGGAGCCAGCAAAATCCTAGCAATGGAGACCACCATGCAGCTCAGCTTTGATAGGATCTGTGACAAAAAGCGGCCCAAGTACTGGCCAATTATTCCTCTGAAATTCTGAGCTGTGTGTCTTGATCCCTTTTTGGAGATCCAGGGTTGCATATCTTGATGCTCAACCATGAGGAAGGATTAAGCGAATGAATCAAGAGTCAGCAAAAGGGCTTTTAAAAAAAAATTTCCTTTCCCCTTTCCAGCTCTGCTTAGAATCTGTCGGACAGTTTCCAGAGTCCTTTCCAGCTCAACAGGAAGAGCTGAATTGGTCATTTGTATTGCAGAGGATAGGGGAAAGTCTCTTCTTTAAAAAAATATATATATAGATTGCAACTAATTTAATGTTGGCTTGCCTCAGCCTTGCAGGAAATGAAGTAGCATTTGTTTTCACTTAGTTGTGCTCAGAAAAAGGCTGAAGAATACCCAAATGTTGTTTAACTGTAGACTGTCCCTGTCACACATGCAGATTTTCAGTATGTGATACTAGTTTTGCCACAAATTCTAAATTCCATTCTTTTCTTTCTCTGTTTGTCCCCCCTTCTTGCCTTATGAGCCTGACTTTCTGACCTTCTTGTTTGGAGATCATGGAAGCAGTTGACCACAGTACAAGATATTTAGCTACGATAGTCTGGGTATTTGAGTTCTTTCTCAGACATTTCAATAGTACAGGAAACTTCTCTTCCAGACTAGAACCTGGCCTGGAAGAGTTCAACTCAGAAGCAATGATGTTCAAAGTTGTATTTTTCATGTTGGCTGTATGTCTTTGTAGTATGACTAAACATTTATCAAAAGTTGTACTTTTTAAAAAATTTGTTTTTCTTTTCTTGTTCCCCAGTAGTTTAAAATATATTTCTGTGACAAGTGACCACTATAGAGAATGAGAGAATTAAGCCTATGAAACTGGCAACTTGCATATGGTTAGAGATAGATTTGCAAATTATCAGTTCTGTCTCCTGTGTGCCAAAATATGTATACATGTGGTATAAATATAAAGGACTAAATATTTACTGTAGAAAGCCCCCTCCCCCCAAAATTACATTCATTTAGATATGTACCTCCAGAGGCATTAACTTCCTAGTAGGGCTTGCTGATGTCTGATTAACTTAAATGAACATGACTCTTTCTGCCATTCAGTTTACATAATGCTATCCAATGTGTTAGAACACACCTAAGTTTCACAAAATCCTTTGTAGGCAAGCATTCTTTGTGAATTTATGTAATACGTCCATGCTAAGGGACAAGAGATCCCCACAAAAGATTTACATTTGGTGTCTCATGACTTATACCAAATGTCTGGTCAGTATGTTTTGGTAACACTGCTCATTTACATTTTTAGTTTCTTTCCAGTCTGGAACTGTATACATAGTTGATGTCCTTAGTACATTTGGTATACATTGTGATTAAAAGCCATTTCTGCCCAACGTTGCAAGTACACAACAAGGATCAAATGTGTACACCTGTGGGCTGGGCAGAAATGGGTTAATCAGATGTCACACAATATGGCACAAGTTTCATGTCAATTAAGAGCCCTATAAATCTGATCTTGCAACACAGAGTTGAGTCCCTATGTTGGGAGGGGGGAGGAATGCTTATTTCCTAATATTTGATGGCATCAGTAGGTTAGGCAAAGTAAGGGTGACTATCCACGGTCACTCAGTGAGTTCAAGACACTGTAGGGCATTGAATTTTCCTCAGCCCTTTTAACATTTGTAACTACTATTCTGTCATCTTATTCCTTTTTCAAACTGTCAGGCTCGTTGCATTTTGAAGCAGTTACATGGTTTATGTGGCTTGGGTGTGAAAAGGCCAAGCTGAATGTGTGAGAGAAGTTCCACAGTATCGAGACTCTGGTTCCCGTAGAAGCACCGCATTATGAATTCACTGCAGGATCGTATCACAATAGCTGCGTTGTAACAGGGAGTATCATGGCTACAGCAGTCATCTGTGGTAGCAGCAAAAGAAACACACACAAAAATCAGGAGGAGGAGGACTGTATGGCAACAATGCTTTAACATCCCATTGTGAAAGACTCCCCTCGCACAGCTCTTCAGATGCCTGTTTCTCTGGATTGCAGAAGAGTTGCTACATTATTCTCAATAATTAGTTGCCCTTCATGCATCTGTCTCTATGCGTAGGCACTGTACTGGGGAAAATGTACTGTAACTTGGTTGTCACAAGTAATTAAACCCCTATAGAAGAAGGGGAACGTGATAGCAGTAGTTTGTTGCTGTTTATCACTGTTTTTAGACAATCACATCGTTTTCTGGTATGCAAGTGTTGCAAAATCAGCCATTTCCACCTAGCCACCATTGTTCGGTCTTCAGTACAATACTTCATTAATACTGCACAGTATTGGCAATGATCACGTGCAATGGTGCTATATAGGCTCAAAGTAGTTTGCTCTCCTTGCACTCCTACCCACATGCCGTTAAATGGAACCATCTAACATGGCTACAGACAGCATGATTTAATCTGAAATGCTGCAATAGCCCACGTATGTAATTTTGTGGTGATGAAAAACAGCTTTGCAATCCAGTATGAAATCACAAATGCAACACAGCTTTGACTTTTGAAATGAGCTAACATCACACCATCCTTTTAAATCTGACCAAACATATTACACCAAGCAAGTTTGAAGATGAGTTCTCCCGGGAATCAGTTAGTGTCAGATAAGTTTGCTTTTTAATTTAGGGTCAAATTCTATCCAGTTTTCCAGTGGCAGTGCAGCTGAGCCAATGGGGCATCCTGTGGTGGGGAGGCAGTCACAGAGGCCTCTTCAAGGTATGGGAACATTTGTTCCCTTACCTCAAGACTGCATTGCAGCTGCACCGGTTCTGGAAAGTTGGTTAGGATTGGGTCCTCAGGATGGAAAAGTTAAAAAGTTGCAGCTTGCAGGTGTAAAAGTGGTCAACACCAATATGATTGAACAACAAAGTAGATAAAGGTGATAACTTGCCATGAATAATATTGTTTGAGAAACAGAATGAAAATCTCACAAGTTCCATTGCAGCGGGGAACAGAATGAAATACAAATGTAGGATTTTGTCAGCTGAAAAGCTTTCTGAAACTTAGGGCGCAATCCTAACCCCTTATGTCAGTGCTTTCCAGCACTGGCATAGCGGTGCCAATGGGACATGTGCTGCATCCCGCAGTTGGGTGGCACTCACGGAGGCCTCCTCAAAGTAAGGGAATGTTTGTTCCCTTACCTCAGAGCTGCATTGCCCTTATGTCAGTGCTGGAAAACACTGACATAAGGGGTTAGGATTGCACCCTTAGATAGCTTACAGTTCTTTCACTTCCACTAACTTCTTCATACAACAAAGGTATCCATCTCAACTGACTGTGGATGCAATCCTAACCCCTTATGTCAGTGCTTTCCAGCACTGGCATAGCGTTGCCAATGGGACCTGTGCTGCATCCTGCAGTTGGGTGTCACTCATGGAGGTCTCCTCAGAGTAAGGGAATGTTTGTTTCCTTACCTCAGAGCTGCATTGCTCTTATGTCAGTGCTGGAAAGCACTGATATAAAGGGTTAGGAGGTGCCTAACCTCCTTAGGTTAGGAGGAAGCACCCTGCACTGAACAATATTTCTTGCTATTAGCCCAGCAACAGCACCCAGAGAAAACAGTTTTGTTTTTAATCCTGATGGTTAAACTGTGGTCAAACATTCAACAGCGCTAATGCAGCCATGCCAACAGGGTGTGCACTGCATCCTGCGATGGGGTAGCAGTCATGGAGGCTTTCTCAAGGTAAGGAAATGTTTACCTCAGGGTTGCATTGTGGCTGCATTGATGCTGGAAAGTTGGATAGGATGGGCCCTTAGTCATATAGATCCAAAAGATGTGCACTCACATCCACTCAGCATGCTCAAACTGTGATGGTTGCAGGCAAGAGACTTGAAATACATCCTTAATTATAAGCAGTCATTCTTTAGCAGGCACCTGCTGTTCCCTCACTTCTCCTGAGCCTGGAGGCAGCAAATCAAGAAGTGTGTTAGCCCAGGACTCAGCTCACTTGACCCTTCAAGTATCTCCTGACCCTAGATTGCTACCACTTGCGAAGTGCCTGTGTTGATGCCATAATTTTATTCCAAATCTGGATGAAATAACACCACTGGGAGAGGACTTCAAACACAGGCTATTTGAAATGTTTGTGAATTCCCTCACATGTATTTTGAGGTTCAGTGGTTTTCTTTCTGAAGAAAGTTGTAACAAAAGGAGGACCCGATACATTTGAGGAACTGAAGTGTAAAAGAAGACAGACGTCACCCGCGTAAGTAGTAGTAGTCTAATCCTATTCCCGGCCACTTCACAGCATGCAGCTGTGCCGACAGAGTGTGCGCTGCATGCTATTGGGGCGGCGGCCAGCAAGAGGTAAATCAAAAGGTAAAATAAAATTATTTACCTCTCAAGAGTTTTTGAATGCCTGTGGGTCTTCTTGGACCAGCACCAGCTACTTTCCTGGCATAAGTCTGAGGAGAAGTAGTAACAGACCAAATTGCAAATTCAGGGATAGGATCTGGCATGCACTTGCTGCCAAAACCCACGCCCTCCAGCCCCCTCCCCACCCTCAACCTGACTGCTTCTCCACCTTATCTGCTCCGGTGTGGCCTTGGTGCAAATGGGGAGCTGTTAGTCATTTCTGCTGGTGACTCCCTTGCACTCTGCAGTGGCAAGCCATTTATGGTGGCGCCACACCAGTTACACCAGCGGAACACAAGCTCTGTTGTTGTACTTTCACAGTAAGATTGGGCCATAAGTTGAACTAATTCTCAAGCAAGCCTGCTTTGCTGTAATCAAGTTCACATCTTGTGTGAGTCAATGTCATTTTAAAGGGACTTGGTTCCAAGCAAACATGATTAAGGTTGGGCTTTAAACAAGGGCATGGTTTCACAGAAGTAACCATCATATTTGTACTTTAGTCCTCAACATGAAATGGTTTTACTCTTCTCCATCCCAGAGACACAATGTTAACCGCAGTCAAATTCCAATGTAGTTAACAGAGACACAAGTCGGTCTTGTCTTCAAAAGGAAGGAAAGCAGCAGCAGGAGAAATGTTATGCTTTTTAGTGGAAACAGCATTTAGCATTGGCTGGAACGGTAAGAAAAACCTTTTCCTTTACTCAGTGGAAGGAATGCCATCTGCTAAGCAAAAACAGAAGAGTAAGTAATTTTATTTGCATGGAGAAAAAGAACCAAAATAAACAAGAGCAAAATTTTTTTTTAAGTGTGCTGCAGAGTGTTTTTTTGTTTGTTTTGTTGCTTTTGGGGTTTTTTTTGCCTTTCAAGGCCAGGTCAATCAAGGCTACTAAAACATACCATTAGCAAACTCCTCTAGCCTATCCGTGAGGTGCTGAGTCAGCTTTCAGTTCTAGTTGATTGCATTTTCTATTTATCAAAATGGTTGTTATTTGCGGTTCTTCTGGCTTTTCCAATGCCACAAGTCCAAATTTACTGTTGGAATGCATGCGCCTGACAGCTTACAAAGCACCAGAGACTGGGCTGGGGAGGAGTTGGAAAATTAATTGGGAATTGGGTAAGAAACAGAGTGGCAGAATGCAGGATCTTGAACTTTCTGCTTTTTCCCAGAGCCAGTGGAAGACCTCTTCCCTCATGCCTTCTTGACTCTTTGCTGCCCAGACGTTCTCCAAGTGATGTAGGCGTCACTTATCTGTCAACAGATCCATTTCAGCTGGAAGCAGCCCAACCATGCAGCCTGGGGACAATCATATGTGTCTTTCCCATGAAACTGGCACATGATTCTGTGGGCAAGCCCCATGCAGATACCCCACCCACATGGCTGAGTCATTTAAATGATCTCTCAGCTGTGTACAGGCTGCTTGTGGATAAGTGGCTTATATACAACTCAGATGCAAGTCTAAAAGGGCACCTCAATTTGCATACTGAGTGCAGGAATTGCTGTTGACGCCAACTAAGCAACAGCAAATTATAAACCATGGTTAAAGATAGGTCCAAAACAGTGCTATAACTTCTTTTTTTAAAAACAAAATAATTGTTCATGTTTGGGCTAATTTGCTTATAGTACACACTCCAAGTCTTCAAGGGCAAAAAGAAAATCATGATTACTAGAAATCCTTCTGAGCCTAAGAGATTTCACAAGCATTATAATATAGACTTCAAAGTTCATCTTAGCCATAAGGATCGGAAAATGTGGGTGGGAGTGAGTGAGAATTTTTATTATAAAGGAAAACATTTCCACACACTGTCAGAAAAGAAATGAACAACATATAACTTAAGCATGGTAGTTCAAATACAGTTTAACATATTACTATAGTAGAATTTTGGTTAAAATTAATTATATAAACTAAGAATGTTTTGTTTTTAATGAAAGATTAGAATTTTAGGATGCTACAGCTAAAGGTAAGTACTGCACTTTTTCTATGGCACACACAATTCTGGATATATGCACCACAGGTAAAGGAGAAAAGGTGACTTATAATGTAAGAAATGCACCTCCTTTCGTACTACATATTGCCAGTGTATTCTAAAATGGTACATGCACATGAACTATTTGTCCTGGTATTTATATCTTGTTTTACTGCCTCCAAGGACCACACACACACACACGGGTGACTTACAACATTTTAAAATACAGTACAGTAGTATGAATCTCAGGCCAGTTCTGGTGTCTGCAGAAGCTGGTGTTATGAGCTCACCTCAGTACAGGTGTGTATGTGTATAGATTAATATAAAATAATAAATTTGCATAACTTAAACGCTGCTCTAGAGATTGGGACTGTATGTGCTGATGTTGTCACAGATTCCAGCCAGAAGGCAACTCTCCATAGTCAGCTTTTCTGTAATTGAAATTTAACCATATCAATATCTTGCAGAACTAATTTTGCAGCAGTGGCCATGCAGATGGAAAAGGTATGTTTGTACTGAGCATGATTTCAACACTGCCCCACTGATCCCAAAATAGCACCACACAAGTTAATCTATGCAGAGAAGATAATTTTTGAATGTTAATCTGACCTGACCAAGAGTCTTTCCCATATAGGTTACAGCAGTGCATGTCTTTTTAGGTTAGGTATATATGTCTTATACACTTTGAATCACAAAGACACGGTTTTCGTTCCCATTTGTAGCACATAGTGGAGAGATAAGGGCATGCCACTTATTAGTGACAATCTAGTTAGCATGCTGTAATTAACTCTGAAATGGTACTCACTAATTTCCAGATAAAATTAACTATGGTTCATTAGGGGGGAAAATTATGCACTCTGTTTAACGTGCAATTATAATTATTTTAAGCAATCACTGCTCACATTTACATACTGAGCAATGATGGAAGCAAACTCAACCTAAGACACTGTTCATCTTCCTTGGAGTTATTTAATGCAACATTTCAGCTATCCATATTCTTTGGCATATGGTTCTGAAACATTTCTTCAGCTTCTATTTGGAGACACAGGTGACTTTTTAGGTCATCCTATAGAGAGAAAAGGCCAGTGATTTATCAGAAGAACATCTGAAGCAGGTACCAGAATCATTTGAAGATCAGTACAATTTTTAATGGTATCCAGCAGCTGGAATCCAAAGCACAATGGCTTCACATGAAAGGCACAAATGTCAGAGGAAAGCCTGAATTAGTCAATTTATCTGAACTAGGATGCTGAGTTCAAAGCATGGAGGGCTTTGCTTCATTTTCACAGCTGAATGACAGCCACAAATCATGTCTTTATTCCCATTTTAACAACCTAGGCCTCTGCTGCTGGGTCCACCTGGAACTCCATTAAAAGACTGTATTGCAATGGGTTGGATCTATGTATTATGAGTAATTATAAAGAAAAATGCTTTCGAAGACTTTTATAGTAAAATTATTATCACACCTCCCAGTCAAAGTCTTCCAAGGCAGCTGCATTTTAAACTACGGTAATAAATTCCAGCTACTGTACTCCTTGGGCACCGTCATGAGCAGGCAGTATTTTTCCCACCCCTTCCTCTTCCCTGCAGTCTTTTGAGGTGCTTGCAAAGCTGTTACTGAGAATTGGGGAACCATTGGCAATAGCATGAGAGGTGGCTCATGGAGCTGGCAGAGGGAGGGAAGGAGGGATCTCCAGGAACTAGGCAAAGGTGTCTTCTGTAAACAGGTGGGAGCACAACTGCACACATAACTCCAAATCCAAAGGATCACCAACAAACAGTACCTCCATGTTATTTGGATAAAGTTCTATCCCATCCAATCCACAAAGCAGACGGGCAATGGTTCACGGTTTCTATTGCATCCCTAGGATACAAGAGAAAAGAGATATAACACTATTGTCACCAGCGGACAGCACAAACCTCTAGATTACTTTACCCAGCAAATTCTGTAAATGCAAAAGACCACAGAATGCCAGTAAGTCAAAAGCCAAGGGGATGAGTCTAGCACCATCTTTTGGTACCTTCTCTCCAATAATTAACAGAATCTCATAAGAAAAATGCTCCCCACCCTGTAATGCTTAGGGGCGGAGGGGGGGCACTTCTTATAGGCAACCCAGGAGGACACAGTGGTTGATTCTATTGGATTCCATGGAATAATCCAAAAAATCAACCAGGACCCACTACCCCTCTCCATCTCCTGACACAAGCTGTTCACAGTGGTGGTCAAGTCTGTTTCTTTCGTATAAAAAAAAGGGGGGGGGCTGAAAAACCATCTGGAAGGGATCTCTATTATAAATATTCTGCAGGAAAACCTGAACTGAGATGCTACTATTTGATCAAACACCTTACATGAGAACATTGGAGGCTGGGAAATAATTACTTAAAACCAGGGCTTTTTTGTAATGGAACGCACTGGAACGGCGTTCCGGCACCTTTTTTTCCCCTCCTCCTGGCCCCCACCATTTTTTCCCTCCCTGCGCTGCCCAGCACTGCTGGCTAGGGAGGGATTCGAACCTCCAACCCTCCTCCTGGCCCGCACCTTTTTTCCCCCTCCTGGCCCCCACCTTTTTTCCCTCCCTGCGCCACCCAGCACTGCTGGCTAAGGAGGGATTCGAACCTCCAACCTTGTGCTCCACAGCCCAGCACTCTCTCCATTGGGCTATAGGAAAGCCTAGAGTTACAGTGTTCAGAGCTAATATATAAGGTCCTGAGCCCAGCTGGTGGCCATCAGCGCCTCAAGTATTAGTTCCAAACACTTTGAGCCTAAGACTTCCAATGGCTCAGTTACAAAAGTGCTGGTCTGTGGAACCAGAGGTTGGGGGTTCAAATCCCCGTAAGGAATAATTTTTTTCTTCTTTTTTTTTTTTAGGTGGGGAGGTAAATAAATAAAAGATTACACTTGTTAATCTTAAACTTGTTCTTGTAAGTGGGTTCCTGCACCTTTTATTTTTTTTTACAAAAAAAGCACTGCCCCTGCCTCACCGCACTCAGCTCTCGCCTGAGCCCAGCCCGCCTTTCCTCTCCCCGCGCTCTGCTTCCCCACGCTCAGCTACCAAGCCGGTGAGGGCGTGGGGACGACGACGACGATGACGAGGGACAGCAAGCCAGGGAGACGGGTTGCAGCACCCAGGTACTGGCTTGGCAAGAGGAGGGGGGGAAGGAAGCTGGCTGGTGCAGCCCCTGCACCTGAGACAGCCTAGGCATGTCTACTGAGAAGTAAGTCCCCTTGAGTTCAGTGGGGCTTACTCCCAGGAAAATGTGGATGGGATTGCAGCCCAAGCCTATGCAGGTCTACTGAGAAGTAAGTCCCCTTGTGTTCAGTGGGGCTTACTCCCAGGAAAATGTGGATGGGATTGCAGCCCAAGCCTATGCAGGTCTACTCAGAAGCAAGTAATTCATTCATTTTTATAGTTATTAATATAAGGCTTGGCTGATCTAAATTAATTAAGCAAAAATTATTACTAATAATTTAGTAGCTTTGTAATGTCATCAACAGGAGATTTAGGTTTTTAACTATAATTGGGGAAGCTTAAGTGTCCTTGCTGCATTATAACAACACTTAGGAAATATGTATTCCTCTGTGCAGTAGGTCAGATCATTGTTGTCTATTAATTTTTGGTTTTTTTAGACTATATTTAATAATCACTATTATTATAATGGAGAATGGGGACATAGTACACAGGGGAAAGGGGGAACCACAAAAGATGGGTTAATGAATTGATTATGTTATGAAGTTATGAATCAAAAATCATGTGGTCACACACCCTCTATTGGTTCAAGATGAGTTGTAAAATAGATTATATTCCGGTATTATATAATTTATCTATTTTACAATTCATCTTTTGTGTTTATTCTTCTGCACCCCCCCTTGTGTGCTTATATTGCGCATTCATTGTTATCTGATCACATATTTCTCTTTTTTTTTTGCACCAATCATGTTTCAGTGTCTTGAGCCAATAGAGGGTATGTGACCACATGATTTTTGATCCATAACTTGTTTATTAATCAATTAATTAACCCATCTTTTGTGCCCCCTCTCCCCTGTGTGCCAATTGATTTGGGTTCAAACAAATCTGTAGAGTGATGTAATGTAATCATTTTTTATATTTTGCCTTCATCAATTGTTTTAACCAATATTTATTAAATGTTTTAAAAGTTTTAATTAATTTTTTTGGTTGTTACATATTTGCAAATACATGCAACAAGCCGTGATATAATCCTTGGTGTGTGCTCCAGAGGTGGTCCGTCTCTTTTTGTTCTTCTCTCTTGAAGATCTCCCCTCATTTTCTAGTTCTTAAGTAGTTGGGGAATGGGGATTTAAAGAGAGAAGTGAGATGAATGAATGAATGAATAAAAGATATATATATATATATAATATTTTATTTTAAATAAATTTAAAAATAAATAAATAAATAAAAGATTAACAAGTCATGAGTTCCTGCACCTTTTTTTTTTTTTTTTTTACAAAAAAAGCACTGCTTAAAACAGAAAGGTTCAATGATGGCTTCTTCAAGAAGGGAAAGAACACCATCTCATTTCATACCAATGGACCCTGATCCTCTCTTAATGAAGCTTCTGTCATGTGGGTATTGAATTAAAAAGCTAGAATTACAAAACCAACTCATCTCACTGTTGTGAACATAGTCCAAACACTGTTGCAAAAATTAAAAGCTGCCTATCTTTCACTACCACTGTAACTATGCTATGATGTGCTCCTGCTTGCACCCTCATTTTGAAGAGGTATCTTTTTTCAATTGCAGGTGAAAATCTCAGCTAAAAGCACCCCACATGCACCTTTCCATCTCATTTACACACAACAATTAATTTTGATTGAAAGGTAGACAGTGCTACTATTCGCTTCACTTACTTTCCAAGATATCAGTGAATCTCAACTTGAAAACCTCTTATGCTTGTTGAATTACAATCTATATTTGAACAGCTGTTCTTTATTCTCCCATTTAGGAAGTTTAAAAAAAAAAAATCTTGTCTCTGAAAGTGAAGGGGGGCACACAGAGAGAGCTAAGGAGTTCATATCTCACAGACTAAAGATATACACGCTTGCATCACTTTAGACTTTTATTTCATTTTGAAACTGCAACCTTAATCCCAGCATGCATGCACGCACATGTGCGAGTGTATAAGTACTCTACAACCTGACTCAAATTAGAAGATTTGGATGTGCACAAGTATCGATAACACCTTAGATCCCCTGCTCTGTTCTTCATTAATGTATACATGACATGTAGCTTTGCTAGTGAAATTAATGAATGAACTAAGTAAAATGAACTGATTCTCTTCCTGACACATTGCAATAATCACAGCAAGATATTTTTCTGCCTTGCCTTCCAGGTTTTTCTTGTTAAATGCTATTAAGTGGACATCTGGCTCACAGTCATCCATTTTATCTATGATTATTTTTTCCAGAGTGCACAGCTCAGCACTGAACATTTTTAGAAGGGAAATGGAAAAAGCTTGCAAAGGTGATTTTCTTTTTCGTTTCTGGAAAAGGTGCCTTTATCAAAGATATGAACCTCTAAGACCTTCAGGCACGCATCACAGACGAATGGCTTGCACTGCTCAGATTTGGATGCTGCAAAAACCTGTACTACAATGGGCTGAAAAGTAATTGGCAATAACACTTCCCCAGTTTTCGGATGAGGAAGCTTCAGATAAAAATGGGTCACGGTGTCAAGAGCAATCTAAAACTGTAAAATTAAAATTTATCTCCAATCACAAAATCAAATAGAACAATTTGTATATACAACAGCATGTGAGTGATTTTTTTTCACTTGGGGGGGGCAGCCTAAGACAGTAAAAGGTGAATCAGTGACCCCAGCAGAATCTCTTAGACATTCATTTTTAGTCATGGCAACATATTTTAGCAACTTTGTAATTGAAATGTTTCTTTGAATAGAAAGGCCACAGAATCTAATAGATATTTTAGATATCTAGATATTTTAGATATTTAGATCTAATAGATATTTTAGCAAAACTCCTCATTAGCTGGTCTGAATTGGTCTGGTTGCATCATTTAACACATTAGCCTGTCAATATTCTACCCAAAAAGATGGATTACGAGGTCATAAATGAATGATTGTCCGTGTTTTGCAGTAGCATGATTTAAAAAAATGGAAAAGACCAGATGATCTGTAATCAGGAATATCTAAGGGAGTTTAAAAGGGATGTTTTTCATTTATACAAAATAAGAAGCTGACGTCTTAAAAAAACCCGCTTTAACAGTGAAAGACCACAGAATCACAGAATGAGTACAGGTCCAACCTTGTTGTACATGGATTTGTTATACACGGATTTGACTCAACACAAATGGCCACTGCAAATGAGAAGGAATGTGCTGATCCCTGGAAAAGGGGAAAAAATCCATCCCTTTAAAATCACAGTTTTAAAAAACTGCTTTTCTTACTGTTGTAGAGAGACAGTCATGCAAGCAATCATTCCATTCTTCAACTGAGCCAGGCAAAGGCAGGGGTCCTTCGCATTTCTAATTGCTGTCTGCCTCTCTACAACAGTAAGAAAAGCTGTTTCTAAACCACAGTTGTAAAGGGACGCACTTTAATTTTTTTAACACGTTTTATGGTATCAGCAGGGAGTCCCAGAATCAAACCCCTGTGGATGTTGAAGAACAACCTTATTTCTTTCGGAGCAATGGAGGGGCAAGAAACAAGGAAGTGGGTCTTAAATGTATTTTTCCACAGTTTTTTTGTCCACTGATTTTTTCATCCACTAGAGGTTCTGGAATGGAACCCCAGCGGATAACAAGGGATGACCTGTACATGAAAAAACTCCAGTACTGTATTGTCCTTTACCAGCCTTATAATCCTTGTACAAAAGGACTCCTTTTGTCCTGCATCACTCTTTTAAGTGTGACTGGCCAAGATTGTTGCTCTAATCTATTTATATTGATCCAGCAGATCTTGGCTGTTGTTGCTCTAAGCTATGTGGTCCTGGGCTGTTGTTTTTTCTTGCGTTATCTTTCCAGGAGTTGGAAAAAGTCTTTATTCCTCCTTACACCTGCCTGGTTGAGCCCTGGGGTGAGGTTTTCCTGGGCATCATGCATTAAACAAATCTCCCCCCCCCCCCCGCACTGCTTTACATTGCTGTAGGTGTGTCCTCGGAGTTGAGGGCAAAGAACCTCTTGACTCTGGTCAAAAGAAAATCTGGGGCACCCCAGGCCAAGGTATAACTTTTTCCAAATAAGAGACCTCCATAGGACTCTGGCTATGTTTCTTGGTGCCTTCTGCTTCCCCTGGGGGCTGGGGATAAGAATAGGCCCTCGGTTTGGCTGTACTTGTCGTAAGAGGCGACTAAACAGCCACCGGGTAGATGGGACTCGTCGGCCTGGGAAGGCAGCTCATCTGAGAGAAGGAAAACTCTGATCCCAAACCTCCACTGCCTTGTGGCTACATCCAGTTATGGAAAAGGCTTCAGGAGTCAACCTCGAGGCAAAATCCGGAGCCGGAGTCCCTGAGGCAGTTCATGGCTGAACACAGTCACGTTCTGGCAACTCCTGCGACGCCGCTGGAACCAACCGTATTGGCTTCTGCCTTTCCATTGGACCATTTCAGCGACGTGGAGAGGGGGGATTCGCTGCATATGTAACAGCCTATCCTCCATACCTACTTTACCCAGGCTTCGCGCACTGGAGAGGACACTCTGTTCCAGAACCACCATTCAGAGCGTGACACCATAGTCTTCCGAGACTGAAGGATGCCAACAACGAATCCTTGTAGCACCTATGAGTCAGTTTTCATCTCTATACTTTTATGCACAAATTTCTCTGAGTTCAGTATGACTTACTCCCATGCAAGTGTGCATAAGACTAACGCCACTGTGTCCAAGCTGAAAAATTAAAGACAGAGTCACCGCCACACAAGGGCTTGAATGTGGCACTCAGTTAATTTCCAATACAAAAGTCTAGTAGCAGACTATCAATTATGCAAGGGCTGCTATCATGCATGAACTCGACACAGACTACTTGCTTATAGAAGACCTTAACTAAAACTGGACTCTGCTCCAGCTTTCAGGGGGCCCTGGGGAGGCTGTGAGAGAATCACTCCACTACCACCCCGCAGGGATGTGCCGGAGCCACAGCGCCGAGACTCAAGTCCCAAGTCTCTGCCTCCCCTTGACTCAAGTCATCCATGGGTTATAATGGTGGCCTTTGCAACTCATCCAGAGCCATTTTTTGAGTCATTTTGACTCAAGTCTGAGTCTTTTTGAAAAGTGAGTTAACCCCCAGAAGCAGCGAAAAGAAAAGCGAGCAAGCAAGCACAAACATACACAACAGAGTCACAAGAGAGTCTTGACTTGAGTCTATTCTTTTCATTTTTAGGGTAAAACCCCTGAATCCTGAGCAGTGGCATCACTAGGGTTCACTAGGGCATCACTAGGGTTCACGTCACCCAGTGCGGGATGCCAGTGCGTCACCCCCCATGGAGTGGGCGGGGCAACACCCCAGACAGGCAGAATATAAGGGAAGTAGACAGACTTTGTATAGCAACCTTCTACAAATGAGGAAGACTATGGGGCTATTCCATGGACTTTAACTGATCGGTAATAAGGAGCATCCATTTGGCAAGTATGGCAACAGAATGTCACAAAGAATCACAGCGCGCCAGACATTATGCTGTGCACTTGCCCAACCCTCATAGAGACAAGAGGTAGATCTTATTACTCCAGTGAAATCAACATTTTGCCTGGACACTTGCAATAAGAAGAGAGCCAGGGTGGTGTAGTGGTTTGGGAGGTGGATTCAGACCTGGAAGATCTAGGTTCAAATCCCCCCTCAGCCATGAAGCTTCCTGGGTGACCTTGGCCAGATACTTTTAGCCTCACCTACCTCACAGGGTTGTTGTGAAAAAAGGAGAGGAGTTGGAGGAAGGACGGCAAAAAAAATGGGATAGATAAATAAGTTGTGAGTTGTGATTCTTTGCTACTTGTGGTAAACATACTGAAAATCTTGGGCATTGTCACAACTGTTACCCTGCACATCCCTGATCCTGTCTGATCTTGGAAGCTAAGCAGGGTCAGGCCTGGTTAGTACTTGGATGGGAGACCACCTGGAAATACCGGGTGCTGTAGGCTTATACCATAGTCTTTCGAGACTGAAGGTTGCCAACCAACCAAACCAGAAGGGTGACATGACCAAACCTGGGAATACTGGGTGCTGTAGGCATAGTCTTTCGAGACTGAAGGTTGCCAACCAACCATTTTGTCACAACACTTCTGGGTCTTCTCAGAGGAGGATGCAGTGCTAGAAGAGGCTGCTTCTCTCCCTTCAAGTGGGAGCCCCCACTGAAGGAAAGAACGGGGATAGCAGCCAGATTGTGAAACAGTGGCCACCAGTAGCTCCTCCAGAGAAAGCACCTCCTTTCGGGTTCTCCAGAGAAAGACAAGGTACTTTTGGCAGCCACTTCATGTGAGAGTCTCCACAAGATAAGGAACAGGGCAGTAGCCAGATCGCAAAATGGCCACTGCCACCGCCTCTTCCTTCTCTGGAGAACCTGGAAGTCACGGAGGAGAAGGCACCGGTTGAGGAAAAAATTGGGGCCCACCTTGGCATACCACCCAGGGCAGGTGCCCCATAGGCTCCATCATTGTTACACCTCTGCTTACCTACAAGTAGGTTCCATTGAATTCAGTGGAGCTCATGCCATGACATGCATGGAAACAGACTGACTGCCCAATTCTATCCCTTGCCATGTCAAAGCATGCAGCAGCGTTATGAAAGCATGCGCTGCATGCTGTGGTGGAGGGGTGATCAGGAAGACAGAGAGGTAAAGGAAATACTTTCCCCTAATCTCTCTGTAGGCCCCTGATGCCTTATAAGTCTTCTCAGACCTGCGCCACCTATATAGCTGGCAAAAATGCAAGGAGGGCCAGGGAGCAGGGCAAGCAGAAAAACAGGGGATAAGGTCTGGCATGTACAACTGCCGCTGGAGCCACTCCCTGACATGCCCCCATTCTTCCCCACAAATGCCCCTTCCCTCCCCAATGCCTACCCCAGCTACTACAGTATCTCTTCATATGTTGGTTGGGTGCTCCATTCACGCTGGTGGCTTCTTAGCATGTGTTAATGTTGCATCTGCAGCACAGATGGGGATGGCCTTCTACCTATGGAATGACTGGAAGGTGTCCATCGGTTTGGGGTCTAAGCAGCAAATCACAGCTTTCCCAGTTTGAAGCTCACCTCTGCCACGAACTCTCTCAAATGAATTGTTCTGTCTCAACTACAACATGGCAGATAACAATGCTTAGGTATGTGAAAAAAGGAGAAGCCCCTAAGATGCTGATTTTTTTTTTTTAAGAAACCACAATAAAAACATTTTTTGGCACCTGACATGTTTTAGGCAAAGCCCTTTTTCAGAAGCCAGGGTGAGACTATTCTGTTAGCTGCTGAAAGACTATAGCTGTTGTTCAAGACAAAAAGGTTCCTTAGACCTTTTAACTGACCTGTATCCACTTTCAAGAGAACAGATAAAAAGGCAGGAGTCTTTTATGGTGTGACTTTATGATTTAAAAACAGACTTCCTGAAATTAAAGGTTGAGGCAGTGCTTTTTTTGTAAAAGAAAAGGTGCAGGAACTCACAACTTGTTAATCTTTTATTTATATATTTATTTATTTATTTTATTTTTAAACCATTTTTTATTGGAGAAATAAAATATTTTTATGTGCTTCCCCCCTAAAGATGAACTTACTTCTGAGTAGACATGCATAGGATTGGGCTGTCAATCTCCACATCCCCTTCCCCCTAGCTACTTTTTCTACACAAGGGGAAAAATACTGTACAGGTGCACTTGTAGCGTGTAGTATGTAGTGTGGCACTACTTCGAGGAGAGGAAGCAGTGAATGGATTTTGAAAACTGGCTTACATGAGTTCCATGTAGTAAAATTACTCTAAGCAACTGTGGGAGTAAGAACAAAAAAGGAATTCTTACACGAGAGGGGTCCTTAGGTGCACATAGAAACAGCTACGTTTGCAAACAAGTGAGTAAATATGGTTTAATTCAGGTATCAGAATACTCTGTGTCTTTGGGAAGCCACTTGGCATGCAATTGTATGTTCTCTGCTGCCCTGAGCAGAGCGCAGGGGGAGGGGAGGCGGGTTGGACTTGGGCAAGAGCTTGGGGATGGGGGCAGGAGTGGGTCGTTGTGCAGTCAGGCAGGGGCCAGGCGCCCGCCCACCCTGCACCACCCAGCACCCACCCAGCGAATGCCTCTGTTTTGCTCCCCCCTTCCTGGAATGCCTCTGAAGGGGAGGGGCCCCTGCAAAAAGGTGCTGGAACTCCGTTCGTCCCCCGTCCCCCCCGCGTTCCTTTAGAAAAAAAGCCCTGGGTAGAGGTGTATAGTGAACCTTCTATGCTAGATTTCACAAAGGCTGATTTTAATAATCTTGGAGAGATAATCCATGGGTAGATGAACTAATGATAAAAGGAGACCAAGATGTATAGGAGTTCCTAAAGAAACCAGTACTACATGAACAATCAAAAGAATTCTGATGAAAAAGGAAAAGGGAAGACATCTCAAAAAGCCAGTATGGCCACACAGGACCTTAGTGACGAATTGAGGATTTTTAAAAGGACCTGTTTAGGAAATGAAAGACAGGAGAGATCACCAAGGATGAGTATAGACAAGTAGCCCAGACTTGTAAAGGGAGTGTCAGGAAGCTCTGTATGAGCTGAGGCTGGTCAGGGATGCAAAGAGCAACAAAACAGTCTTTTTTTTTTTTTTAGGTATGTTCAAAGGAACAGAATGAGGAATGAAATTGTGGGATTGATGTGTAATGAGGATGTTAAACTGCTGTGGTGACAAAGAGAAGATGGAACTACTAATTTGCATTGATCTTCTCCCAAAAGGGGGGAGGGTGGTTGTGCAAATGTTTATACTGGCTCATGGGCCAAAGGGGTGGGCATGTGTGCAGCCCCAAACGCTCTGAAACTGGTGGAGGGGAGCTCCACCAGACCTGCCTCCCTCCCTCCCCACTCCCTCCCCCCCCAGCACGTCTCCCTCTCCCCACCTCCCACCTCCCTGTCACGCCTCCACCCCACCCTCTCCCTGCTTCTCCCCTTCCCCAGAACGCCTCCCCCCCACTTTCCTCTCCACGGCTCAGCGGTCCATGTGACCACTGAGTGGCAGAGGCCGGGTGCCCGCCTATCGCTAGCCCAATGCCAGCCAGCACTGGGTTAGCATGAGTGTTCGCCCGGCGGCAAGCCTCGCAAACGGGCCTTATGCCATGTTTGCAGCAGTGCGCGCCAGCAGTAAGCTGGCACATCAAGCCCAGAATTGGGCTCTAAGTAAAGTATGAGCTAGAACCATTAGATGAATTCACAATTGGTTGGACAACTGTACACAATGAGTATTCATCAATCCCTCCTCATCAATCTGGAGGAGAGTTTCAAGGTGAGAACCTCAGGGCTCTGTCTTGTGCCCAGTTCTCTTCAATATCTTTATCAGTGATTTGGATGAAGGTATTTAAAAAAAAACCTTATCAAATATGCAGATAATACTGGGAGGAATAGCTAAAACCACAGAAGACAGCAGTAGCATTCTGAAAGACCTTGATAGAATGGAATCTGGGCTGCAACTAACAAAATGAATCAACACAAACAAATACAAGGTCCTGCTGTAGGCAAAGAAATCAGAGACCTCACCTAGAGTACTATGACCAATTCGGGGCACCAAATGTTAAGAAGGATGCGGCCAAATTGGAACAGATTCAAAGAAGGACAACAAGGATGATCAGGGGACTGGAGAACAAATCCTATGAGGAAAGCTTGAAGGAGCTTGCTATATTTGGCCTGGAGAAGTCTGAGAAAGACATGACAGTGCTCTTCAAATACCTGGAGGGCTATCACATGGAAGAGACCTCCAAATTTTTCTCTGTTGCCCCAGATATTGGAACTAGATCTAATGGGCTTAAGCTGCAATAGTAGAGATTCTGGTAGGATTATCAGGAAGAAATTCTTATCATTAAGAGTGCTTTGACAGTGAAACTGATTACCAAGGAAAGTGGTAGGTTCTCCTATGCTGGGGTTATAGGCTCTAGCAGACAGTCTAACACCACTTCAAAGGCAGTGGCTCCCACCAGCTCTTATAATTCTACTCAAGCGATGTTTGCACTTTCTTCAAGGGGTGCAACTACCACCTTTTTCCTGGCACACCTTCAAGGGCACAAGAGGCAGGAGTTCAATAGGCACAGCTTTTCCCTAGCCTAGATGTGCAGCAACAGGGCTAAGTGGCAGCTGGCTGGTGGACATTGTGGAGGAGCCAGAGATGACCTTTTGGCCTGAGCGAGCAGGGCTTTTTGCCAGCTCTTAATAAGACTGGCTACTTATCCTGTCCTGTGGCTCTGGAGAGCACATATATCTGAGCTACAACAGGGTGCAGAAGGAGCTCTCTCTCTCTCTGTCTGGCCCACTGGAGTAGGGCTGCAATCCTAGCCACACTTATCTGGGAGTAAGCTCTGTTGACTATGATGGGATTCACTTCTGAGTAGACATGCCTAGGATTGGGCTCTAGTTTACTCCAGGGCACAGCCACACAGAAGCTACTAATCCTAGTCACACTTACCTGGGAGTAAGCCCCATTGACTATAATGGAACTTACTTCTGAGTAGCCATGCCCAGGATTGGGCTCTAGTTTACTCCAGGGCACAGCCAACTTTGTGCACAGAGGCTACTAATCCTAGTCACACTTACCTGGGAGTAAGCCCCATTGACTTACTTCTTACTTACTTCTTAGTAGTAGGGACTTACTTCTGAGTAGTCATGCCCAGGATTGGACTCTAGTTTACTCCAGGGCACAGCCAACTTTGTGCACAGAGGCTACTAATGCTAGTCACACTTACCTGGGAGTAAGCCCCATTGACTATAATGGGACTTACTTCTGAGTAGCCATGCCTAGGCTTGGGGCTCTAGTTTCCTCATGCAGAGACTACCATCCTAGCCACACTTTCCTGGGAGTAAGCCCCACTGACTATCATGGGACTTGCTTCTGAGTAGACTATGCCTGGGTTTCTGCTCGGAGCGAGGACAGTCGCGCGCCGCGCCAGCCCGGCTCTGGGGACTCCGCGCTGTCCCTCGCCGCGCTCTGCGGCTCCGCCTCCTTGGCCGTAGCCGCGGCTGGGAGCAGCGGATCGGGGGAGGGCCGAGGGCAGCCTGAGCGCCGGGAGCGGAGGCGGCTGTTCAGAGAGAGCGTCGGGAGTTTGCGGTCTCCTCGGGCAGACCCGGGAAAGCCAAGCTCGAGAGGCGAGAAGCTGCTGCCCGCCTTCAGGAGGCCATGGGTAAGCGGGGCAGCTCGGGAGCCGCGGGCTTGAACCCCTCCGCCTCCCCCCTTCTGCTGGGGTCCTCGCATCACCTCGGGGACAAAGGCTCGCGGAGCCGACGGAGAGATGCTCCAACTCCTCGGTGCGCCTCCTGCCCTCGTACTGCTGCAGCTACATGGGGCGGGCTGGGGCTGTATGTGGCAGCCGTATGGAGCTGACTGATAAGAGGGGCACTCTGCCCATGTGCAGAGGCGTGCTATTGGGGGCACTCTGCCCATGTGCTGTTTTTTATTGAGGGCACTCTGTCCATGTGCAGAGGCATGCGATTCTTTATTGGGGGCACTCTGCACATGAGAGGTGTGCTCTTTTTTTATTTGGAGGGAGTTTTGGACTGAACATTGGCAAGAAGCTGGGAGGGCTTCAGCCCCTGGTGAGATCCTGATGCTCTGAGGTCTGGAAGGATGCTCTGGGGTGGGTCTCGGGGTTTGGGTGCTGTCTGAAGCACCCAAGTACTAGTAAAGAGGAGAGCAGGGAACCCAGCAATGGGAGAGGCAAGCGTGCCTGGCTGTGCTGGTACTACTGTGTAGAAGCCTACACCCTCTTCCCCCCCCCCATTTTACCAAAGACTGAGAGCCCAATCCTTACTCAGAAGTAAGTCCTATTATAACCAATGGGGCTTACTCCCAGGGAAGTGTGGATAGGATTGTAGCCCGAGCAAGGTTATAGCCTTTTTTGCTGCACCGGAGATGTCCCTGCAGTGCAATTTAGTATCCTGCTCAAAGCTTATGACCTCACACAAAGCAGATGTGGGAAGACACATGCAGAAGAAGCCTATAAGTGATGTGGCTTGCTGGTACTTGATTGGAACCCACAACTTTTGAATGCCACTTCCAGATAATGTGTATATCTGCGGGTTTGGGTTTTTATTTAAGTCGATTCTAATCTGTCTCTCTCTTACCCTTGAGTTTGGCTGGAGCTGGGTTTTGGAAGGGGTTGAGTAGGGGTCTGAAGGGAAAAGGCATAAGTCAATAACTTGCAATGTCCTCTTGAAACCCCTGATAAAAGGCTGGCTTTGCATGATAATGTTACCCACTGAACAGAACTACAAATTCATACTTGACTTAGAAGTCCTCTGTCCAGACTTGCGTACTCATTTAGGCTAGTTTGACTTGAAGCCTGCTTCCTTAAACACCCTCAGCTGATCTACTCTGAAAGTCCTGGCCTGCTGGGTGTCCTTGCAAGAGAGATTGTGTTTGGTTCCTTGTACAAATGACATTTGATTTTTTTCCCCCTTGCACATTGTTTTTAAAATGTTTAAGTATTGTTAAAACTCTTGAGGTATTAAAATAACTATGCATTGGAACTTAGCCTTTACAGTTTAAAAGAATATGGCACAGATTTGACTAATGTATTCCAGCTGCAGTCTGCTTCCCAAAAAAAATCCCAGGGCTTTGTTGGATATAATTGTGAGAATTAGATGTGGTTTATAGGTTCTCTCTGACATGCCTACACCCTTGTACAGTCAGCAAAAATATCTGCTATACAGTCAGACACTACTTTAGTGTATATGACCATTAAAAAATGACATGTAGTACTTTGCATATGTCCGGATGTGGTTTTTGAATTGTATCCTATTTTAAAAAAATTTCTTGAAGGTCTCATTCCTTCTTGAAGAGGATGGTGTGGAAAAAGTGAGGCAGGCAGAGCATGGCGTAGAAATCCTGGTAGAGTAGATACAATTTGCTGATGAGAGATCAGTGGTAGCAAAGGAAGCTTCCCTTCCATCTATGGTGCAGTTCATTCACCAATGGTTGTGCCCAAAATTTCATTTGTAATCTTGTGGAAACTTCTGCAGAGGGTCTCTTTGTATGTTATTTTAAGCACTTGTCTTTTGTGATCATGGTTTCCTTATTTCAGCAAAGTAGTACCTGTTTAAATTTTACGTTTATTGTGTGGGAATGGAGCTGTGAAAACCATCACCATTCAAGTGGATTTCTGGAGTGTGGTGGTATTCCTAGGAGCAGTAAACGAAGAATTGGCATAGTATGGAAAATAGTCAAAGTTGCTGGGAGAAGAATGCAGTCCTAATTATCCTTGTGTCCTTTCCAGTAAGAAGATTAGCTTCTTTCCTCTAAGCATAAAACATTTTTGTCATATATACACTTGAATGTATGCAAGATGTTGGGTCTCATAGTAATTGGGATTCAGCATACAGATGGACCTGCAACTAAATAACATATAGTTTGTATACAATAAACCCTTTTAGTTTACAAGGTTAAAATTAATTCCATTAGCTCCTGGGTAAAGCAGTGGCTTAAGCAAGAAATAGAGCTTTATAAAATGGTGTTGGAAACAACCTCTGAAATTCTACTTTACATTTCTTGGAAAAGACCAATTGCTTCATTTTGCACTGTGTTAACCAATAACCTTATCAGTGCCTGATGTCCTTTATCAGTTCTTATTCCTGCAATGCATAAACTGAGCTTTGTGATGTGCATCTGGTTTTAATTTAAGCCATGGTCTTGTTTGGCCAAAGCCAAAAGGGAAATCAGCACAGTCCTTGTGGAAGGACAGTATCAAATCATCTGACACCCCAAACCGCTTTTGGAATCCACATTTCCTTGTGTTTGTGGAATGAAAATGAAGCTCTGGAATGGCTATGATGTTTACACAAAATTTGGGGAAAAAAAGACAATCTTGTTTTGAGCTTCATTACAGCTGTTGGCCCCAATAAAACCCTAGTTATGCACAACTTAATGGCTCTGAATGGGTGTGCCATCCACACTCCTATCAGGATTCACCTTCAGAGAGGCCTGGGTGTGCATTGTGATGCATCTGTGCATTTGTACTGGATGTGTGCACAGAAAAGTGCTTTCATGTATATGGCTCCCTTGCTGGATCTTTGTATCTGCACATTTTGGAATTCTTTGGAAACATCCTTTAATAGTATATTATAACTGTTTATTATGTCAGATCTCTTCTTGTTCTTTCATCAAGGAGTGTTATTATTATTAATTATTAACAGTATTTATATACCGCTATATAATGTTGTCTTTAGTGTTGTCTTTAGTGTTTGGTTCTTTGCAACTGTAGAGCAGAAGTGGGTGACTTACAGCCCAATCCTATGGTCCAGGGCCACCGAAATGGCCACCACTATATCCTGTGGGGCTGGACCAGCTGCTGGAGCCTCCTTGAGGTAAGGGAACCAATGCTCCATTACCCTGTGTTGAGTTCTAGTGGCAGCAGTGGGTCTCCTGAGATCCAGTAGCAGGCACAGAACTGAGGAGGCAGCTTGGGAAGGGACATCAAATTTGGCAGCAGACTCTGCTGTCATCTCCATCTTCCTCTCAGGCCCAATCTTCCCTCTGGCCCTCCCTACCTTTGCCCAGTTCTGCCCTGCCCCCCCACCCCCAAAAGCCTTCCCATTGCCTGGCAGGGTCATTTACCACCTGGCGCTCCTCTGAGGCATCTTCCTAGTGCTAAGGCCCAGTGCCAACTGGTGCTGGCCTCCCTGCTGGCACAGCATCCTCACCATCACCAGCCTTATGGCACTCACACAATGGTGGATTCCAGGGCAGCATGCTGGCTCTCAGTGCAGCCCTGGTATAGGACTGGGCCCTTAGGCAGCAATCCTGTACACACTTACTTGGGAGGTAGTTCCATTGAACTCAATAGGACTGCCTTTTCTGTAGACACACATAGAATTGTGTTGACTAATGTTCAGACCTCAGACTCATTCGTTGAATGATAGCATCATAGCAAATCAAGTTTGATAGATAATCTCTGCACAATTAATTAATACATTTTGAGACTAATTAATTGTTCTGAAATTTGGTAGGCCATTTGTTCTATTAAGATGTATTACTCCTGTAAACCATGAAGACTTTAAATGTTTATTGACTGACTAAATTAAATCATGTGACTAGAGCAGTATGGAAGAATATTGATTTCTTTGTAGTGGGAAGAAAGAGCCCTAAAGAGTGCAATGAAGATTTTTTTTTTTAAAGGCAAAGAGGGTAAGGAAAAGGTCTGATATGTGTTTGTAATTGTTATTCCGCTTTTGTTCTAATATTGACCTTTTTGATGTTTTTAACATTTTCAGTTTGTACACGATAGTAACATTTGGGTTTGAAAAGAGTTTTATATGAAGATTTTAGCGACAGGAAGACTCACTAAATAAATTTCTAAAGGGTTAATAAAACCAGTCTGGTTTTCCCAGATCTTGTTTGTGTTGATGACATATATGAATAGGGTTCTTGGAGAGTCTAACCCCAGAAGATAAAACTTTGAAGAATTATTACTTCTGTCAGCGTTGTTGACAAAGATGCATATGCTTGTGAATGCTCATAGCAGTTATATATAATGGGGTTTAAAATAAACAAATCATTGTATTTATCTCAAACAAATTTAATAAAAATGTAAAGTTCAGAAAAATGTTTATCTAGCAGGTGTACCAATTATTGAAAGGAACATTTGCATACAGCTGACATAATGTAGTGGCTGGGAGATGGGGTTGCAAATTAGCTCTTTCCCAGTTCAGATCTCGCCTCTGCCTTGAACTCACTGGGAGGCCTTTGCTCTCTCTCAGGCTCAGTTCCCCAACTGCAATATGGAAATGCTTGCCTTACAGGGGTGTGGTAAGGATAACAAGAAGATAATGCATGTGAAGCACTTAGAACCCTTAAAGGAGCTATATGCTAAGTATTACTGTGTTTGTTAGATCAACTAATGAAATTTGGGATTTCACTGTGTAGCATAGGCTCAAGTCATGGGCAACTAGTAATATGTAGTAAGTGACCCTTGATGGGGATGTGTCTTCACATAAAAACACAAATGTGCTTCTGGATACTCATTAGGGCCGCATCTGCATTCTTTATAGATGTGTAAACTACATCTCTGCATAGATCTCCATGCTGGGTTGGGCCATGGTGTCCCTCTGTAACAGTGATACACCTCTAAACCAGTGGTTCCCAACCTTTAGAAGCCCGCGAACCACTGAGACAAAAATTGGAATTGTCACGGACCGCTCATGGCTGTGGTCTCTGCCTTCTCTGGTGGTCCGTCTACCAAGTGCTCCCCCTGTTGTTGGCATCCTTCAGTCTCGGATGACTATGGTATTGCGCTCTGAACAGTGGTTCTGGAACAGAGTGTCCTCTCCAGTGCGCGAACCCTGGGTAAAGTAGATATGGAGGATAGACTGTTACCCATGCAGCAAATCCCCCCTCTCCACATCACTGAAATGGTCCAATGGAAAGGCAGAAGCCAATATGGTTGGTTCCAGAGGCATCGCAGGAGTTGCCAGAACGGGACTGTGTTCAGCCATGAACTACCTTAGGGACTCCGGCTCCGGATTTTGCCTCGAGGTTGACTCCTGAAGCCTTTTCCATAACTGGATGTAGCCACAAGGCAGTGGAGGTTTGGGATCAGAGTTTTCCTTCTCTCAGATGAGCTGCCTTCCCAGGCCGAAGAGTCCCATCTACCCGGTGGCTGTTTAGTCGCCTCTTACGACAAGTACAGTCAAACGGAGGGCCTATTCTTATCCCCCAGCCTCCCTCATGTTGGAGAGAATGGAGAATGGCCTGCCCACAGCCGCAACTGACACTTCAATGGTTGTGGCTGTGGGCAGTCTATTCTCTACCCTCTTTGGTGGTCCATGGGAGATTGCTTGCATGGTGAGACACTGGAAGTGTTCAAAGGTGATCTTTTTCTGAGACTTCGTGGACCACTTCTCAGAGTCTTGCGGACCACCTGTGGTCCCTGGACCACAGGCTGGGAACCAGTGCTCTAAACGGACAAGTTCTTGTTTTAAAGGCTGGAAAAGAAAAAAATCTGTTCTTCCATTTGCTAGTTATTGGAAGACTTGCAGTTCCTGTTGTTTAATCTGGTTCTGGTTAGTCATCACTCTTGGATGGGTAAAGTATTTTTTCTTATGTGCCCTTTTCATTAAATGCTCTGTATGTTGTTAAGTAGGTTAGAGTGATGTATCTTCAAAGGGGTAGATAATGGACCAGTTGTTCTTGCTATTAAATGCATATATAGTATGTATCTGTTTTGAAGCTCTGTACCGAGCAAGAAATATACAATAACTTTATAAAATAGTATTTTTGGTAAATGTTTCTAAGTGGTAACAGATTCCTATTCCTTGTGGACCGTTTCTACAACATCTGATTTGTCCATTTGTTGCAATGCCTTGCAGCTTTCACAACTTGTGTTGCCAGTTTCTGAACCACAGATTGATACTGTTGCTTTAACAATTCTAGATCAGATAAGCAGCATTTAGAAACAGTGAAGCTGTGGTCATTTGCCTGCCTACTTACCCACTGTGGGGCAAAACTGGAGTCTTGTTTCAGTAGCAAGCATAGAGAGAGGGTAAGCAAATGAACTGCTGACCAGTGCAAGATAAGGAAACATTCATGAATGCTGTTGCTTTGACTGAAGGCTGCGGCACTTCAATCCTCTGCAAGTGGAACAAATTATTTAAAACATCCGCCATAAAATGTTGTCTGTTGGTTCTTCCATTTCCCTGCCCCAGACAGGTTAGGCCTGCCACTTGTTATCAGAATTTTGGGAGTACACTATCCACTATTTCTGGTATTACAAACCACATGATTAAATGCACATAGGCTGTGAGAACAAGGGAGCCAGATAGGTTTGGTCAAGGGAAAAGGAAGGAAGTTCAATACGATGTTCTGTTAAACAGCTAGTGATCTTGCTAGCAATACTGCTGGTGATCAAAGCTTAAGCAAATCTAAATCTGCAGTGGATCAACAAATTGAATGGAAGCTGGACCAAAGCTTGGATTTCAGAAAGTACTCTGAACTCTTGTCCTTCTTTGAACTCTGTATTTGAAGGACTGGAAGCAAGGTTATGATATAAAGATGGTCCTTAAGATGGGACCGGCCATTTGGACAAGATTACAAGACTTACCTTAGGTTTGGTCTATGTAGCCAACTGGTTTGCCAACTGATACTTTTGGAAACAAACCTCAGTCAGCCTGCATCTTAAGCAAGGGTTACGTTCCAAGGTTGGAATGTAAAGTCAGAATTGACTATACAATTGAAACTCCCTCAAAGCTGATAAATATGCACTGTCTCTTTAAGAACTAAAAGCACAGTGTAAGACACCCATGGAGACTGAGGGAACAGCAGCTTCATTCTCCCATTTCAGGCCCTGTCTGGGGCACAAAGTAAGTGAAATGGTGGGTGAAATCACCTGTATGATTTAAACCATTGTTTTTCTGTTTTGTTTTTTTTTGGGAGGGGGGTGAGTGCATGTACTTGAATTCATGCAATTTCATCGAACATAAAATGCGGGCTGACTGAACTAGGAAATTTGCAGTTAGCTAATTAATTTTTGCTTGTTTTTGATTCCATGAGATGGATATGCAAAGCCACTTGTTGGTTATTGTTTGACTAGAGGCTCAGACACAACCCCCTGTACTCTTTTTGAAGTAATGGGAACTTGTGTATCAAGAGCACATGGCCCTCCTTAAGCTGGTGTGTTGCCTGGCAGGACTCCTTGCACGGGTACTGAGCTGAAAGGCTGTGTTTAGACTCTGTATTGCATCAACATTGGAAACCTCTCTTTACTGTGGCTGGAAGGCATCTAGAATATGTCATTTATCATGCATTATGTTATAATATATGTTATAATATGTTAAAGCAGAAAGAATCCAAGGAATTGACTGAAGAATTATGTGTAAAATACTACTTTGTTAGTGATGGTGGGTAGTAAAATAAAGTAAAATACTACTTTGTTAGTGATGGTGGAATCCAAGGAATTGACTGAAGAATTATGTGTAAAATACTACTTTGTTAGTGATGGTGTTAGTGATGGTGATGGTGGGACACTGTTAACTGTAAAATAATATGCCTGAAAATACATTTCCATCACTATTGCACAACATAGCTCTCTCTGAAGTGCTGCTGTAGGAAGGCCCTTATGCCAGGAGGATTGTTGGATCTGGCTGCTTCACATTTGCACATTTTCTCAGTTAACTGTTCATGTGTTCCTAACTTCCCTTCCGCCACCTCCTTTCTCAGACTAAACTTTTTGGCATGCATGTGGAACATCTTGTAGGCAGAACCTTGGTGGAAGAGTTAGTAAATGGAATGGGTCTTGAACCAGCAAAACACTGGGGTTTTCATAAGAGAAGAGGAAATGAGTTTGTGTGTTCCCCTTCATTTACAGCACAACTAGGGAATACCAAAGGGAAAAAAAAAGATTAAACAAACATTTAGCTCTGTGCATCTCCATCCTGTTAGAAGTTTAATGTCATTTTCATTTCAGACACGATGGCACAAATATTCTCAGAGGCAACCATTTGAAAAAGTAACTTAAAAAGAATCAGCTATGTGGACCTATCGCCACACCCCTCACAGGAAGGCTGTTGATGAGAGGTTGTGTTAGTTACTCCCTCTGTCCACAGATGTTCACTAATATACTTTTAAGTTTTTGGAGTAAGAGTGTCTATGTGTGATTTGGACTGGGAAAGGAAAGACAAATGTGTTTGTGTTTAAATGGTGCTTTCTTCTTCCGAACAGCTGGAGGCAAATCCTGAAAGAAAAGCAGCCTTCTTTCTTCCTATTCAACTGTACATTTTGTCCAGGCAGGATTAAAAACCCATTGTGAAACATAGTAATGGTCGAATCTGATTAGTATTGGTCATTAAAGTTGGCTACATTTCAACTGTGGGATCCTTTGGTCCATTCCACACTAACTCCTTTCTTTTTGTATGTATGTAGGTAGTACTTTACTGATTTCCATGAAAATATTAATTTCTATCTCACCTTAGTAAAAAACAAATCCAGTAGCTTTTTTTGCTCCAGATCTCATTTGGATTATGAAACTACTGTAGTGTATTATGTTTCTATGGGAAAGTAATGCGTAAGTGTTTAAGGATCTGTGGAAGAGAAACGGAGAGAGCCTCTTATTACTTGTTGGTACTCTCAGTATTTGTAATGTCACAGAGCAGCTGCACAGTGTCACTTTTTAAAAATCCTGGATTTTCATATGTGAAGTGTTTTATACATTTGATAATTACTTTTTTGCAATGCAGTGAATCATGATACCTTTTTAAAGTAAAGGAAAATTGCATACTGGACTGTATTATCAATTATCACATAGGATCAATTATTTATTTCAGGGGTATCCAAAGTTTTTGGCAGGAGGGCCACATCAGCTCTCTGACACAGTGTCGGGGGCTGGGGGGAAAAAAGAATTAATTTACATTTAAAATTTGTATAAATTTACATAAGTTTACATAAATGAATATATTAAATATGAACTATGAATGAATGAAGGTCTTGCAATAGCTCAAGGCCTATAAAAGGCCTTGCACAAAGCAAGGCTGGCCTTTCCTTCGCTGCCGCTACTGCATCACAGATGTGAAACAACAAGCAGTGGAGGGAGCCCTCATCCCACAGCTCACGCGAGATGTCAAACAGTTGTCCTCACGCTGAGAGCAGTTGCGTCGGGCCAGTGCAGGCTCCAACAAATCTCTGGAGGGCCAGAGGGTCATTGGAGACTGGGGGCTCCCTGAAGGCCGCATTGAGAGGCCTTGAGGGCCGCAAGTGGCCTCAGGGCCGGGGTTTGGGCACCCCTGCTTTATTTAATTTTTTAATTTTAGTATAAATGTAAGAAATCTACATTCAAGTTTTTCAATCTTAAGACCTATCAGTGCCCATTGCACTTTGTTTTGTTTCTTTACTGTCTTGCTTACTGCTAAGGCTGTGCTGATCATTTTTAGCATGTCTGAAACACTCAAAGAATTCCTCATTTTGTAATTTTTTAAACTGAGCCTATATTCTATTTTCAGTTCATTCATGTTCAGTTCAGTTCATTCATGATTTCTGAGATTGTATATTCAAGTAGCCTCTGCCCTCGGGCATGCCTCCCCAAGCCTCCCCAAGCCTTTCGGGCATGCCTTTCAACTCTGCAGCCCCTGAGATTTTATGCAAGGCTGGGGTGAATCAACCAGGGGACTACCTGCCCAAGGCTGGTTGTCTTGGTACAACCACCTCACCTTTCCTCACCTGTGAAATATCTTGGGAGGAGTGCAAATACAGAACAGGAGTAGAGGAGGAGGAGGATGTTTGAATTTCCTTAGTTTTACTAGTCTGATGAGGGAGTAAATGAGAGGAAGAGATGTAGAACATTGTACTACTTCTTGTACACTGTTACCTTGGTGACTGTATTGTCCGTAGCCTTGATCTTCCCTTTAGGCATGGATCACCCAGTGCTCTTTAGGCAAGTTGCAGTCTCTCCATAGTCATCTGACTCAACTGAGTTATGAAAGGTCAACCATCTTTGATTTAGGAAAGATGGTTAGTATTCACATATACCTGTATCGCCTTGATATTTTGGGCAGATCTCTGAACTCTCAAGAAAGAATGTCTTGTGAATTGCCATTGCGAAAGCCATTTTTCAAGCCCTAGTTGAAATGTATATTTCCTCTACAGTGCAATGTTTAACAATCTGCAGTCTTTATCTGATGAAAGGACTTAACATAATGTAAATGTTTATTAGCATGAAAATTAATGAAAAGTCTTATTTTTGAGGAAGAGGCTAGACCCTGAGTAAAGAGGACCAGCTTCACACTGACAGTTACAAACAGAGACAATTCATTATGGGCCCTCTAGTAGAGATGTGATTTAAAGTTTCATTTACAGATATGGCAAGTGCCTTCAACCGACTGGAAAGAAGTCATTACAGAGCAAAAAGTGCCTTGAATGTGTTTATTGATGCGCTGCCTTTTTCTTCTGTTCAAAAAGTGCTTTGGCAATGATGTTTGTGAGAGTAAATACAGGCTCTGCTGATGAGAACTGTTTGGAACACATCACCTTGTATCTCAGCTTCGCTCCCACTTGTCCAGGGCAAGTAGCAATTCCTTTGGCAAGTAGATTCCCAAGATGCTCTTTGATGTGCATATGGAAGTAAACCTGGGACTTGTTTGTTCTTACAGTGAGGCTGTTGGTCCTACATGAGAAGGGATGGGCTGTCAGTGACACAAGCGTACCATGGGAGTTATTTTTAACCCATGCTTATGGATCTGTTTCCACATTTTCATACAAAAGATATGTACTGAGCTACAAATTTTACCTAAGACAGTGTGCAATAAAGCATTTGATAACAAAAAATATAACCAATAAAATATATGAATGAATTTCACAGCAAATTAGAAAAGCAGCTGGATCAAGAGCAAAAGCCCAGCAAACCAGGAGCAGTCTTCACAATTCTTTTAAATGTGGAAGCTGAAGGGGGCAGGTGATCTAGCTGGAGGAGGGAATTCCACAACATGAGCACAGCAACCAAGAAGGACCTATCCCAAGTCCTTGCCAGTCACACTTTGGCAATAAAACACAGAGCAGGGCCTCTCCAAGTGCCTTTGGTAGGCAAGCAGATTTGTGCAGAGCACAGTGGTCCTTCAGTTACCTTGGACTCAATTCATTTAGGTTTTAAATGTCAAAATCAAAGTCTTGAATTGGCCTTGGTCAATGCGGATCACACTGTGCCAGAGTGATAAACTGTGTCCTTGATAGCAGGCCCTTGAAACTAGGCTCTTGATAGCATTTTGGTGACAAGTGTCACCAGTTCAAATTTCCAGAAACTTTTCAAGGACAGCCCCATGTAGACTACCATAGAGTATCATAGTAACTGTACAATCCTTTCCTTATTCATACCTGTGGTGGAAGTGCATGTATTGTGATGCTTGTTTGCACAGACATTTTGCCACATGTGCACATGTTAAGAAAATTGGGAACATGCTATTTGTCAATGTAACACTCATAAGTTGTTTCCTACATCCATATAAAGAAAATATAATGAATGAAGTAGCCTTCAGACACAGTTTTCTGAGTCACTCCTGGTTCTCAGAACTCCCATTTTACTCTTATTAGAAATGTTTATATGTATTCTGTGTAAATAGTTAACATTGTCCAGAACCTTCAGTAAGAGGATAAATGATGTATCTTTCCCACATGCACTTTGTCATTACTAATGCTTGCATTTGTTCAATGAGTTTACTGGCAAATTCATATTAACTTCAGAATCTTTTCTAACTATCCTATGAGTGCCCCATCACCATTGCCAAGAACCGAAAGGATTACCCCGCTGCAGAACTTTCTTTAATAACCCAAAACCGAATAGTATAACCTTGTATCTTTACAGCTAAAGTGAAATACATCACATTGAGTTCAAGAGAAGCTGACATTTTAGTGTTGTAAAGCAGACTGTCCTTCACAGGTGAATGTCCATGCTTTTGAAAAGGCTCAGTATGAATATTTGGGTAGAACTCCATGTTTGCATTGTTTCAGTGTTTGCCATTAAAGCAGCGCAAGAGGACAGTCCTACTCCCGACTTGTTCCTGCACCCCTCTGCACCCTTGTTCTGGGTTGCTTTTCTTCCCCGCCACAATTAAAGATTACAATATGTGTGTGTATTGGTCACATGGGGAAAAATGGCTAGGGGGAGAGATTGCTAAGGGAAAGTGACAAACAGGAGTTAAGCATTCTCTCCTTACTGCTTCTCTCCCCTGTGGATCCCTCCATTACTGTTACTTTGTGAATTGATGGCATACATAAAATTAGAAATCCTGTGTCTGCTACCTAATGTGCTGTCTGGGTCTGTAGTATCCAAGGTGTAAGGAACAAATGAAAAAGCATAGTGCAGTCAGATTTAGGGAGACATGTAAGTATTATTATCTTCCTCCAGATATCATTAGCTCTCATTGGACACACTTGTTTTAATAAGTGCAGTTTATATACTGTAGTACAGTGATTCTCACACGTTTCATGGCTGAACACAGTCATGTTCTGGCAACTCCTGCGACGCTGCTAGAACCAACCGTATTGGCCTCTGCCTTTCCATTGGACCATTTCAGCGACGTGGAGAGGGAGGATTTGCTGTATGGGAAACAGTCTATCCTCCATATCTACTTTACCCAGGCTTCGTGCACTGGAGAGGACACAGTTCCAGAACCACCATTCAGAGCGCGATACCATAGTCTTCCAAGACTGAAGGGTGCCAGCCTAAGCACCGGGACCCACTTTTTAGAATGAGAATATGTCGGGTCAAACTGGAAGTGATGTCGTGACCAAAAGTGACAGCATCAGGCAGAAAAATTTTTAGCGACCCTAGGCTGGAATCCTATCCACACTTACCCAGGAGTAAATCCCATTGACTGTCATTGTTAAATGAATATACATAGCAGCTTGTTAAAAGTACAGGTCTGTAACATTTCCCCAAATACAGTCACATAACATGGAAGCATCAAGTCTAATATATTAAAAATAAAATATTGAAATGAATGTGGACCCACCTGAAATTGGCTCACAACCCACCAAGTGGGTCCCGACCCACAGTTTGAGAAACACTGCTGTAGTATATACAGTATTTTTCTGTGAATAGCAAATTACAGGACAATTAGCTATGCAAGATTTGCATAAGAATGCAAATCTCTTGATTCAGCGTTTCATTACACTTTTATAAACCCACAAAACTCCAAGAAAACAAACACACACATAGTCACAGTCACAGCATAGAGTAAAAACCAGCAAGTAGTTATCAACAGCTTCCAGAAGAGTAGCCAAGTTATGGTCCAATCCTATCCAATTTTCCAGTGCTGGTGTAGTTGTGCCTGTGGGGTGTAGGCTGCATGCTATGGTGGAGGGACTGGTGTCTTCTCAAGGTATCGGAACACGTGTTCCCTTACCACAGGGCTTCATTGTGGCTACACTGAAGCTGGAAAATTGGATAGGATTGGGCCCTTTGTCTGTTGCAGCAAAAACCACCAAGCATCTTATGGCCCCTTGAACAGAAACTTGCTGTAGCATAACCTTTTGTGGACTGGAGTGGGATCAAATGCATGAAAGCCTGTGCTGCAGTAAATGTGCTAGTCTTTCAGGTGTCACAGGACACTTTGTTCTTTTTCAAAAAATTAAAATTAGATTTTGTTGTTGTTGAAAACTACTGTATTGTGCATCAGCCTTGATAAAACCTTTTAACATCTTCTGAAGCGCCATGTAAATGAGGTGTTTTGCACACAGGTTTAACTCACTCTTGTTGATAGTGCATCTATATGTATCTTTCTCAATTAGTGCCATGCTGTTCTGTGCCAATAGTATGTTGGAAATGGAATGCACCATTAATCCTTGAAAGTTACTATTGCAAGATGTGATGGTGGCCAGTAACGTAGCGGGCTTTAAAAGGGGATTAGACAAATTCATGGAGGACGAGTTTATCAGTGGCATCCGTCATGATGACTCTGTGTTACCTCCAAGGTCAGAGGTAGTATGCCTCTGGATACCAGTTACAGAAAAACAATGGAGGAAGGGAAGTATGCCTTTATGTCTCACTTGTGAGACTGCCTAGAGTTGTCTGGTTGGCTGTTGCGGGAAACAGGATCCTGGACTAGATGGCCTTTTGGCCTGTTTCACTGTGGCTGTTCTTATGCTGCTAAAGTATGTAATTGTGGTGTAGAAGGATTCAGCTCACTGCTGGTTGGGCATGCATCATTGAGTTTAGTGCTGATCTGTGGAAGCACACAAGAGCAGATGTGGTCAGAGTCAAGCCGCATGGAAACAACATATCAGTGCCTGCTGGAAGTATGAAGAGAAGGTGGAAATCTTAACTGGCTTATCTTCTACAGTCCGTCTGATTTGTCGGCATCATTTTACCTCCATACATTTTTCCCTTTTTATGGTCCCTGAGGAAAAGACTCGTGATTGGCCCTGTCCATGTGGTTGCAGGCCTTTGAAACATTACAGCAGTCCTGTGGGACAAAATCCTTGGAAAGCAGCTTCCTTAGCACAGCTGAAACATGGAAAGGCCCCTAACTCGGCTGTTAAAGTAATCGCCAGCGCTTTCAATCCACTATTTAAACCTGAGCTTTCCCCTATTAAGGCGCATCTATTACTTACTGGCAAGCCCTCCAGTTTCTCAAGCAGAACATGTGGTACGAGTTTGTACCATGAAAACTGGCTTTTCGCTATGTTTATAATGGCCATTGCTTCCTTATGGAAAAAGCGTGGCCATGCTGGCAAGCTGTAAATGTTTACAGTATTTCTTTTCCTCAGAAGAATTCATCTTCTCCCCACTGCCAGTATGTCACATTGTTGGATATTTTCTATATCAAGTTGTAGCTATGAGTCTCTTCAGAAAGTTTTATTCCTTCTAGTCTCTTGTCACAATTCAAGAGTGACCTGTGCATTTATTACAGATCTGTATTCACTGTAGTTGTTTTTGTTATGTATGCCAATAAACAGTGAGTGAGTGAGTGAGTATCCTGTGTAGTAATGTAATAGTAGTCCTTAGTTCTCCCAAAGAGTGCGTTTCTCAATTGGCTGCCGTTACAGTAGTGTTTGGTTTTGTAAAGTGCGGATAATGTGAGCACAAGTTCCCTTTACACCTTGCAGAGTGGCAGAAGCAAAAAAATGATAAGCCTGTGACCTGAGAGCTGCTGGTCAAACTAGGCACCCAGCTAATTGCATTGGAAAGAAGTTGGCTTAATCCTGGAAGTGCTGCTCTCTAAGTGGAAGCAGCTGCTGTGGGGAGAGCCAGTTTGGGAGGGAGGGGGTAACCCTTTCACACACACTGTGTGTGCCACTGAAACCGCTTCCCCTTCCACTGAGTTTCCACTTGAAATAACTGTTATTGGGAGAAGCTACTTCAAGGGGGAAATGGGAGCTAGAGGGATTATTTGGTAGAAAAATAATATGGGGTGGGGGAGAGAACTCCTCCCTCCCACATTTCACAGGCCCAATCTGAAGTTCTCCCCCCCCCCCCGTTGCTTAATTTTTCTAATAACCTTTTTTTAATGGAATCTTCTGAATCTGCTTTTTTGTGCTCATGCAGGCATTTTAACTATGCCCTGCAAGAATTTTTTCCCCTCTTCAGTTGAACCACACTCTGGAAAATAATAGGAAAACGAGCATTTCAGGGATGTGTTTAAGCACAGTAACACAGGTGGTGCCTTTGTATTCACAGGGGATCCATTCCCAGACCCCCTGTGGATTCCAAAAATTACAGATAATCAAATCCACGGTTTTCAGCCCACCTGGGCTCAGAGAGGCCACATGTCACGGCACGTGGCTACTCTGAGGCTCAAAATGCCGCCCAGAGCCTTTCTAATGGCCAGAATGAGATTCCAGTCATGTCTGGGAGGTCTGCTGGGGGGTGATCTGGAGGTCTGTGATCCATGATCCACGGTAAGGCAAATTCACAGATACCTGATCCACAGATAGTCTCCCTTTCCATATTGCTGCTTTGTGAACTTTTGTTGAAAGCGGTATACAAATACTGTTAATAATAATAAAAATAATAATATTGCCAATTCCTTTAGTGCTGTTTTGCTGCAGTCCTCTCTGATGTGATTGATAGCTATTTTAGCCAATGAGTGCAGTGCATTCTGGGTAGGGTGGGGCCAGATCGGCACCAGTTTCCTGCCTGATTGGCAATTCATTCTATACTTCTGTTCTGTGCAGCGCTTATGCAGAACTTATTCCTGGAGGAGGTTTTGCTATACAGTATCACTTAACATGCGGTATTGCATTCTGGGAAATTTCACACTCCAAGAGGGCAACCCTGTGACTTCCTGTGCAATGTGATTAATTGCATCTGATGTGACCGGTTTCTAGGCAGATCACTTAGCAAAGTCCTACAGTCTCTCCCTATGAGCAGCTTATTGCTATTGCAGCATAGGAAAATTGTGCAGTGTACGTGTTCTGTTCTATATAGAACATATGTCTTGTTTGTTTTTTAATTAGTGCTGTTTGTTTTTATAGCCGTTAAGAAGTTTGCATTAGCATACGTTCCAAAACTTTTTCAGTGAATGAATTTTATACAAGTAGATAAAATTAAATAGTAATTCTGGTTCTTTCTCTTGAATTTAAAAACATCTGAAAGAAGAATTTGGTAGCAAGATTTGCAGGGCATTTCTTTTTAAATATCCTGAAAAGCAATCATCTGTTGGTGCATGCGTTGCTTATTCTGTGCTTTTTAAATTAAGATTCTGGAATACGGATTAAGTTGGCTTCTTAAACAATAGTAGCACTGAATGCTGTATAGATCTACAGATGTGTTTACGGATGTGTTCTGCACTGTTGGGGAAGCTGGCAACATCTCCACAGTTAGTAACTGTTCACATTCTGATCTGAGGACCTTTAGAATGTGGACTTTGCCATAACGCCAAATATTTGTAGATTAATTTTAACCTGCAGTTCAGTTTCCTTATGCATCTTAAATAGTGTTGTTTAAAGGCTCTAGATGAAGTTGATATTCGGTTAATATTTCCTGTTAGATTCAAGATTGAGATTTCTGGAGCCCTTGAGAAATGTCAAGCGAGGTCCCAAATGTGGATCTGTTTTTCTCCCCCTCAGATTCTCAGTTAAAGTTAGCCATGTTTCTCTAATTTGTAATTACTTCTGGATTGATGCCAACCAAGCACTTTCCTTCTTTTCTTTTTGGCTTGGCTGCTTCTTCCTGCTTTTCTTCCCTTCTCACTCCACGGAAAAGCAACTGAGCCAGAGAGAACAAGGAAGCAAAATACCTTGGCTGCTTCCATTTCCTTTTTCCTGATACTTAAGAAAAAGCAAGGTTGAAGGGCAAATAAGTCCTTGAAAGGGTGGCACCTGCAGTGACAGCACCTTCACAGTGATCAGTGGTTTATTTGGTAGCCATCACTGGTGCAGACTTTGTATACTTAAAGTGCAATCTTCTGCTCGGTTACTAGGGGGCATGCTCAATGCGACTTGAGTGAACATGCTGAGGTTGCAAACAGGCACACCTCCAGATGTCACCTAATCTGCATGTTTCAGATAAACGGAAGCAGTAGAGTTTTGGGCTGTTCCACTTCATGCTATAGATGGGGAAAGTCATACTGTATTTTAGAATTCTTCCCCCATGCAAAAAAATTGTGTAGGGAATGAGCAAACTGGGGAGAGTGATGTGCAATACCTTCAACATGTGCCTTTACATGCAGAGACTCTTTTTGCATGAAGCATTCTAAAATATTCTTGACATGGAACAGTCCAGAATTCTACTACTTTGGCTGGCCACCATACTCTGTATAAGGTGCTGTTTGGCATGTACAGCACTGGGACATGGGGCCTGATCCTGTCAGACCCACACCAGCCCAGCACCAGCACTCAGTGTTGGGCGAAGGATGGCCAAATGCTGCTCGGAGCTCCGGGTGAGTGCCAGGTGGCAGAATGGTGAGTAGGGGTGGGGGGAGGCATTCTGTATTGTGGGAGGGCAGGTGGTAGGCAGGGCAGGGGTTAGGAGTGGAGCAGAAGGGGGGCGGAGATGGTGGTAGGCCCTGCCACTGTATCTTAACCCTCCTCCTGACCCAGGAGACGCAACATAGATTTCCTTGAATCTGCACCTGCTCAATAGTAGGTGCAGATCCAAGGAGATACATCGGGGCGGCCTGGGTCTTACACAAGGTAAGGGAGTGTAAGCTCCCTTACTCCAAGATGACCTGGCACTGCTTCCCAGCCCCATGGGATGCAGCAGTTGCCATTTTGATGCTGCTGCAGCCCTGGGTGCTAAGAAGCATTGGATTGGGCTGTTAGGCTGCAACACATTTTTCTAATAGCAAGTCCCATTAAACTCAGTGGGGTTCGTATCTGATTAAGCACAAATAGGATTGCACTGTTAAGTGTATATATTTCTGTGCGTTCCATTTAGTCTAAAGAAAATACACATTGAAATGTCTCCATACGAAAGGTATTGACCCTAATTCACAAATCCTTGCATGCAGCAACATGGAGTGTTCCATGACCCCTCCTTCCGCAGAGAGAGAGAGAGAGAGATGGAGAGGGAGAAATACTTTTCAATGTAAGTAAGTGTAAGGTCATGCACACTGGGGCAAAAAAATCAAAACTTTAGATATAGGCTGATGGGTTCTGAGCTGTCTGTGACAGATCAGGAGAGAGATCTTGGGGTGGTGGTGGACAGGTCGATGAAAGTGTCGACCCAATGTGCGGCAGCAGTGAAGAAGGCCAATTCTATGCTTGGGATCATTAGGAAGGGTATTGAGAACAAAACGGCTAGTATTATAATGCCGTTGTACAAATCTATGGTAAGGCCACATCTGGAGTATTGCATCCAGTTCCGGTCGCCACATCTCAGAAAGGATATAGTGGAAATGGAAAAGATGCAAAAGAGAGCGACTAAGATGATTACTGGGCTGGGGCACCTTCCTTCTGGGGAAAGGCTACGCCGTTTGGGCCTCTTCAGCCTAGAAAAGAGACGCCTGAGGGGGGACATGATTCAGACATACAAAATTATGCAGGGGAAGGATAAAGTGGATAGAGAGATGCTCTTTTCCCTCTTGCATAACACCAGAACCAGGGGACATCCACTAAAATTGAGTGTTGGGAGATTTAGGACAGACAAAAGAAAATGTTTCTTTACTCAGCGTGTGGTTGGTCTGTGGAACTCATTGCCGCAGGATGTGGTGACAGCATCTGGCCTGGATGCCTTTAAAAGGGGATTGGACAAGTTTCTGGAGGAAAAATCCATTATGGGTTACAAGCCATGATGTGTATGTGCAACCTCCTGATTTTAGAAATGGGCTACCATTTAGAATGCCAGATGCAAGGGAGGGCACCAAGATGCAGGTCTCTGCATGCCTGGGGCATTTGGTGGGCCACTGTGAGATACAGGAAGCTGGACTAGATGGGCCTATGGCCTGATCCAGTGGGGCTGTTCTTATGTTCTTAATACTTCTCTTTTTTGCTGTCCTTGAAGTACAAAAATGTGCCTAATTACTAATCTCTGAAAGGTTTCTGAGATTACTTCTTTCTAGACAAGCATATAGAAAATCCTACTTCATTCTTCTGTAATTGGTAGAAACTAAATTTCAGAGGGACTAAACACATTTAAAACAGTTCATTACTTGTATTCTTCCCTGCATGTTAATTACGGACTTTGTTTTCTATCTGTTTGAGGCAGGAGAAGACCTTAGTTCAACTCTGTTCAGAAACATGCAGAGTTTTCATTAGCTCTGCCAGTTATTGGATCGATGCCTAAGATGGTTTGGATGAAACCTTCTCTGTATTTTGAGAGTAAGAGGCTTACTTAGTTGTCTGCATGATGGGGACAAAAAAGCACATAAGGACGAATGGATTAAAAGACGTTCAACGTGCATTTTATGTTTAGTTAAAACTAGGAAATAGAACTGGATTTTTTTTAAAGTTGGTTATCTGATTAATGTCTTAGGTTCAGCAAATATTTTCATTGACGAACAGTTTACATGGGCTTAGGTCCAAAGAAGTCTGAGTAGAAAGACCCTTCTGCTCACTCAAGATGGGATATATTACTTTCATCAGCTCTCCCTCTCCATTCATAATCTTATGCACCATATCTCTCTCCATTCCTGGGGTCCCTGATCATAACAGTTTGGTTTTGGGGAGCCTCTGGAAGCCATAGCAGAGAGGAAAGGAGAAGAAAGACTAAGGCAAAGGTGGTTATCAGCTGCACTGCTCATATATTCCTGATTTTTTAGAACGCATTTCTATCTGATTTCTAGCCTGGTTTGGAGACTGGAGCAGCTTTGGTCGCCCTAATGCAGTGGTATTCAAACTGGGGCATCACAACGCCCCAGCCTGAGGGCCCTGGTCTCTTTCCCCTTAAGGGGCGGGGGCAGCCAGGAGGCAGGGAGGAGGCAGCGGCACGATCCCTAGGATCGCGCTGCTCAGGGGAGCTGCAGGGGCTTGGGAACACATGCCCACGCCTCCTGCAGCCTCACGGGGGTTTGGGGAGCCCTGCACGACCTTCAGCAGGGCTCCCCAGGTCAGGGAAAGTGAGAGCGATCGCGCCTCGCCTCCACTAAACCAGAAGCGGAGCGCAATCGCTCCACTTTCCCTTCTGACTGGGCTGCAGGGACTGAGGTGCACCCTGCAGTCCCTGCAGCAGCCGTCCCTGGGTGCGGGGAGCTGTGCGCAAGCACCTACAGGGCTACCCAGCTCAGGGAAAGTGAGAGTGGAGAGATTGCCCTCCACTTCCGGTTTAGAGGAGGCAGAACACGATCTCTCACTTTCCCTGACCTGGGGAGCCCTGCAGGCGCTCGTGCATGGCTCCTCGCACCCAGGGACAGCTGCTGCAGGGTACACCCCAGTCCCTACAGACCCCTGACCGACGCGATCCTGGGGATCGTGTTGCTGCCTTCCCCCTGCCCCTGCTGCCTCCCCCCGCCCCCGCAAAGTCTTACTGCGGGTTTCAAACTCCCTGAGAGTTTGAAATCCACAGCCCTAATGGATGATCTGTGCTGGGAGAGTGATGGGGGAGTATGTCCCTTTTGGTTTTCTTGGACCATTTACCAGTGTTTAATATTATAAGAACATAAGAACAGCCCCACTGGATCAGGCCATAGGCCCATCTAGTCCAGCTTCCTATATCTCACAGCGGCCCACCAAATGCCCCAGGGAGCACACCACATAACAAGAGACCTGCATCCTGGCGCCCTCCCTTGCACCTGGCATTCTGACATAGCCCATTTCTAAAATCAGGAGGTTGCACATACACATCATGGCTTGTAACCCGTAATGGATTTTTCCTCCAGCAACTTGTCCAATCCCCTTTTAAAGGCATCCAGGCCAGATGCTGTCACCACATCCTGTGGCAAGTTCCACAGACCGACCACACACTGAGTAAAGAAATATTTTCTTTTGTCTGTCCTAACTCTCCCAACACTCAATTTTAGTGGATGTCCCCTGGCTCTGGTTAGTGGATGTCCCCTGGTTCTATTATCAATTACCATATATATTATTTTGGAGTACCTGAGTTGGTTGGAAATGGGGACTGCTACTTTGCAATGGTTCTGTTCAATCCTGTTGGGTCTAATTCAGACAGAAGTGCTGGGGGCTATAGTATGGTGCTCAGGTATTCCATAGTATTCAATACTGTCTATTATCTTTATGAAACAACAACAACAGTATTTATATACCGCTTTTCAACAAAAAGTTCCCAAAGCGGTTTACAGGAAAAAAAAATCAAATAACTAATGGCTCCATAGCCATTAGGAGAGGTTATTCCAGTGGCTTGGAGCTGAGTGCCCTGAATATGCTAGTGATGCCCACATCTCTCTTTCTCTACATCAAACCCAGTTGTAACCATGGATGTCTTGAATAGGTGCTCAGAGTTGGCAGTTGTCTGGATGAAGACTAACAAACTGAAGCTCAGTCTAGCTAAGACAGAAGTTGATGGAAGCTGTAACAACCCAGGGATGAGGTGTTAAGCCAGTTCTGGTCAGATTGCTCTTCCCCATGAAGGTCAGGTTTGATCCAACGGTGTTGTGATACAGGTAACATCCAAAGGTTTCTCCAGATTTTGTTTTTCATGGCCATGATATAGCCATGGTTATCCATACTCTCGTGATATTCAGACTAGATTACTAATTGGTTATATGTGGGTTTCTCTTGATTAAAAACCAGAAACTACAGCTGGTTCAAAGTGCAGAGCTAGATTATTGCTCACTGTTGTGGTCACATCATGCTAGTTTTAAAAGAGCTTTACTGGCTATCTGTTTCTGGGTTCAATTCTCAGTTTTACCCTGACCCGATGCCATTTATAGTTATAAAAGGATATCTGAGAGATTGCTTGCTCCTGAGTGGACCTGATCACTTGGTAAGACTTAAGATGATCTCCTCTTCAGGTGCCTCTGCACCTTCTGAGCCAAGGCAGATGGTAGCCAGAGAGAGGGCTTTCTTGGTGGTGGGACCCAAAACATGCAACTCCCTAGTTGTGGAACAAGATTTGTTCCCGATTCCTTTGCTGATATCTTTGATATGCAATGCAAAGCCCATCCTGTTTCCATGGGCTTATTGGCATTTGATATCTTTTTGTGGGGTTTCTGACTCGTCTTATATTCATATTGATTTATTGAGAAGATTTTAACTATTTTCATCAGCTGGTTTTGACCTATTTTTATGTGTTTATTTGACTTCTCTTTTGTATCACCTGACAGCTGCCTTGTGAATCTGTGATAAGGCTAGATATACATTCATAAATAAAATGCATTAAGGTTTAAAAGGAGCATAAGGAGCTGTCTTGAGCGTCCTTCATTTTAGCAATGTGCAATCATATTCCCAGTTATTCCTAGTGGCATTTTAACTAGGATAAGAAGTTTTCAAACATTCTGTTTTCAGGGATCCCACTCCGCATTGACTTGACCGATGTGGCACCCCTGCATGTTTTATAGCAACCCAGTAATTGCTCAAAGGTGCACACTGTTTACTACATATATCTAGAACTTACCCAGCAGCTTTGCATTGCGGAGAACTATTAGTCAGACACAAGCTTGTTTTCAGGAGAGTTTATTTTCACTCACTGATACTTGAGGACCACTTGATAAACTTTCAAAGAACCTCAGAGTTCTCTTCAGTGCTGTTTGAAGACCTCTGAATTAGGCTGCAAGTTGTGGATTGTGTCCATATTAAGATGTTAGAATTGATCTTTGTTAACTGTTACCCTGCACATGCCTGATCTTGTCTGATCTCGGAAGCTAAGCAAGGTCAGGCCTGGTTAGTACTTGGATGGGAGACGCTTGGGAATACCGGGTGCTGTAGGCTTATACCATAGTCTTTCGAGACTGAAGGAGGCCAACCAAAACTGGGCTTTCAGGCATATGTCGGACTTTCAGCCATGGGAGAGGGCATAAGATTTGGCATTAGACTCTGCCACCATCCCCGCCCCCACCCAGGCCCAATCCTCCTCTTAGTCTGCCCTCCCTCCACCCAGTTCCACCCTCCCCCATCCCAAAAAGCCTCGCTGCCAGCTAGCAGGAGTACGTAACACTGGCCACTCCAGTCCAGTGTCTTCCTAGCACTGAGGCCCAGTGCCAACTGTCTCTGACCTTGCCACTGGTGCAGTATTCTGACTAGCAAGAGTGAAGTGCCTTACAGCACTAGCATGATGGTGGTTGCCAGAACAGTACACTGGTTGCTGGCGCTGCCCTGGTTTAAAATTGGGCCTTATGTAATGTGTTCATGTATGATATGTATGTGCTTTTTTATCACCTTTCAAAAAAAAAAAATTCAAAGAAAAGAATGCATACTTTTAGTAGTGCCAGACAAGACCAAGGAATAATTTTAAATGTTGCAGAAGCATCTTGATGGTTCACAGGTCAAATTCCAAAAGTGACCCTCACTTGTCATATTAGTGACAAATATGCTCTAAGTAGCTAATATAGTATATCTTTAAGTCAAGGCTCAATTCCTAGAACAGATATGGGTGCATTTGTCACTTTTTAGGGTGATATTTTATGTGTTTACTGAATTTCAAACACTTAAGCTTGATTCATTTCTCACTCTATTATCTTCTTGTTTTTGGCGATTGAAGATGTAAAAGTATGTTGCCTTCCAGGATAAAATTCATATGTTCTCTCTTAGGATGCTTAAAAGACACTGTGTTCTAGAACCAGATACAGCATTACAATATTCTGTGTTAAGCTCTGAGAAACTGACGAAGATCTTTGGAATTAAATTTGGCAACTCGCCTGGATATATTCAGTGTTTAACAAGTACTGCTTTGTGTGCTGGCACCCCCATGCCCCCCATCCCCAGCTTTGGTAGTGAAGGGAGGGGGAAGAAGCAAAAGAAGCAGCTACTAGAAAGAAAATGCGGAGAGAAGGAATGAAAAGAGGAAAGAAAAAGAGGATTCTTCTATAGCAGCTGTTAAAATTTGGAGGCATAATTCCTCGCTTGCTTTTAAATTGCTTAAAAAACTTTTTGAATAACTTTCCTTTATTCTTTCAACCCAGAGTACCATAATTTTTGTTCTTCTCGGTTTCCAGACATCTGCTGACCAACGTATTGTCTTCTTAAGCTATTACTATGCATTGATTGTAGGATACTTAAGAGTTGTACGTTAATAACATGCAACTCCTAGGAAGTTCATGTCTGGCGTTCCAAAGCAGTAGGCACTTTCTCTCTGTTTCATGAATGTGGCTGGAAGTGTAGTGCAAGAGAAGGAAAGCATCAAAGGTGTCAGTGCAACCATCCAAATTTATTCAAGAAAAGGCTCTTTAAGGAACGATTAGCTGGGGTGGGTTGGGATATTCCCGTTTGTGTTTTTTTTTCCTATAGCCACAACATTTAGTCAGCATGTTAGTTTTCTAAACAAAGTAAATGTCTTTTTCTAGGATATCTGATTCATCAAGTCTGAAAGTCATAAAGATCTAAAAAGAATATTCTTTGATAAAGTAAGGCTGTGTCATTTCTCCTTTCACTCTGGCTCTATAATGCGAGTCCAGTTGTTTGGGAGATGTCCCTGAATCATCATCATCAAAGTGCTTTTTGATCATTCTGCACTGGCACAGTCCACACTAGTCCTGTTCCTTGGACCATTGTGGTCTTGCCTGTTAGGGGGAGAGAGGCTGTCTGGGCTGCTGCCTAGAGGCTGTCAATAGGCTGTCTGCTGCCTATTGCATTTCAGTGTCATGCTTGCCTGTCCTTCCGAGTTATTCTTTCACATCCATTTCTGTTCTGCCAGTCTTGTATAGCAGTTCACTTCTATGTATGATATACCATGTAGCACATCAGTGATGCTTATTAAATGTTTTAACAGTGGTTGTTCAGCTATTCCTTTATATCCAGAAGTGTTTATATACATGCTGTCTGGTGGGAAGTGGGTGAGCCATATTTAATGACCGCCCTGCTGTTCAAAGATGGGGGGAGTCCTATTTGCTTTCCTCTCTTAGTTAATGCAAAAAAAAAAGACAGTTGTAGTACACCTGCTGTGAATTGCTTAAATCAAATTGAAACTCTCTACCTCATCTACCAACTGACATGAATTTCCTCCTATTCTTCATTTTCTCATCTTCATCCTTTAAAAATGCAACAGACAGGGAAGCTGCTTCCTTTGCAGTCTAGGAGACAATAAAAGAGACTAAATGGTAAAAAGAAGCCATATATCAGCTTAAGTGGACATGGTCCAAATAAAATAAAATGAGGAAAAAAAACCCTGCTAGAATTAATATTTCTCTCAAACTATGTTGATGGTAGAGGGCCAGGATTGATTCTGGTACTCTAATTTTTGTTTAGAATGGGAATCCAATATGAGAGCTGGTGTAGCATAGAAGCTAAAAAGTGGAGCTGCAATGAGGACTTCCCTGATCTGAATTTTGCCTCTGCCACAAATTCTTGCTAGGTGGCCTTAGGCAAACCACTCCCTCCCAGCCTTGGCTCTCCAGTTGCTGTGTGAGACTAATAAGAACATAAGAAAAGCCTGGCTGAATCAGGCCAAAGGCCCATGTAGTCCTGTATCTCATGGTGGCCCACCAGATACCTCAGGGAGCACACAAGACCACAAGAGACCTGCATCCTGGTGCCCAACCTTACATCTGGCATTCTGAGGTAGCCTACCTCTAAAATCAGGAGTTTGCACATACCCATCACAGCTTGTAACCTGTGATGAACGTTTCCTCCAGAAATTTGTCCAATACCCTTTTAAAGGCATCCAGGCCAGATGCCATCACTTCATCCTATGGCAAGGAGTTCTACAGTCTAATTACATACTGGGTAAAGAAATATATTTTCTTTTTTCTGTCCTAACTCTCCCAACACTCAATTTTAGTGGATGTCCCCTGGTTCTGGTGTTGTGTGATAAGGAAAACAACATCCTCCTCTTGGCTTTATCCACCCCCTGCATAATTTTGTATGTCTAAATCATGTCACCCCCCTCCCCCCCCCACACACACTATTTTTCAGTCCCAAATGCTGTAGCCTTTCCTCTTAAGGAAGGTGCCCCAGTAAATAATAATTTACCTTACAGGTTTCTGCAAGAACAGTGTCAATAGTAATATCCCTGAAGACGTGCATACTCAAAAATATTGATAATGGATAAAAGTGTGAAGTATTATTGGCTAGTAATTTAAAGCAGCCATTTAAGAGACCCAAAAGTAATTCTTTTTGTTATAGCCACAGCTTGGCAAGCTGATGGATAGTGCAGTAAAAGTCATTCTGGAAGAGTCTTTTAAAAACAGCCAACTTTTGGTTGCTTGGTTAGTGGTATCCTTCAATTTAATATGTCCTGTTAACTTGAAACATACATTTTACCCACAAAGTGCACAGGGCTTTTTGAAACAAGTGATGACTGACAAACTCCAGAATATTATGAAGGGCTCGTGATGCTACATCCACCAAACTTATCCATAAGTGCTTTGCAGTTGCTCCAAAGCTGTCTCTGCTTCAAGACTTCTTCTATTTCTTTCCCAGCCCTCTCTCTGCCAAAACCTATCTTAGACCAAACCATGTGTTACCTTAAATGCAAGTGCTGACTTTCTTAAAATGGCATTAAGGGGGGGCGTGCAAAACCATGGTGAGATGAGATGGAGAGACTCTCTGCAGTTCTGATCCAGATTGCTCCCCATCCCCACTATGTAAAGTAGGGAGAAAAATCTTCTGTTATAGCTCAGATTTGGATGTATGAACAATACCATATGTGAGCAGCCAGTTATGTTTGCCTGTAACTGGTAGATCATTCTTAGGAACATGTACTCCGTGAATGAAGAGACAACCATGCGGAACTCCTCTATTGGAAACAGAGGTAGCATTTCAGTATCTGGAAGACTGAAGAAGACTTGCAGGGAAGTGTAACCTCTTGGGGGACATGATCTAAATAAAATGGTTGAAATGCACTTAACTTCAAAGGTGAGTTTGCCCAAGTGCATTGTTTGATGACTGCAGCATCAAAAGATGAGATGTGTGCATTCACAGATCAACTGACTTCAAATGTGACATTTCTCACAGCAGGCACTTCACATGTTCTGCTGCCAGCTGAGAGATGAGTCCTTGAGCTTTTGTTTTTACATTCATGTCCCATGAATGAATCATGGGTGAGTCAACGCTCAGCAGACTATTCAGCTTTCCATTATGAAGGGTGAAGGAAAATGTTCCCTCCACAATCAAAAGTTAAGTATGGAAGATGAATTAAGGCCAGAGTGGGCTTTGTGCTATTGAAATGCCTCTTTTCTGAAGATATAGTCTTCTAGTAATTTCACTCCATCATTATTTATTTTTCCAGTTCCTGTGTCTAGTTCATTGGACTCTAACGGCCAAACTGAATGCAATATGGGTACATCTCTTGCACTGCATCTAGTTTGAAAACTAGCACACAGTGACAGTGTTAGACTAAGCCGCTGCCCAGTATGGCAGTCTGAGCCAAGTCCCCTTCTCCCTGTTGGCTACTAACATTTTCCGTTAAAAAATGCTACTAACATTTTGTTTCTCATGGTTTTCTCCTAGGACCAAAGCCCTGATAATTGAATGCTTGAAAGGAGCTAGTTGATGTCACAGAACAGAGATCCTGTTCATAGATCTCCTATGTTCATAGATCTCCCATCTCAAGTTTCCCTTTAAAACATGCAGTTTTGGTGAGATCACTGTCATCCAGAAAACTGATGGTCGTCTTCATTTCATGAATATTCCTGCTATGGAGAGAGGGAAATGGCAAGAGTGCTGTGTGATTAAGCACATCTGGTCATTCCTTTTGAAAGAGGACAGGCCTTGAATATGGTGCTTAGGACATTCCTCAAATATGGCATGCAGCTGGATAATAAAAAAAATGTTATGTATCTTGAATGATGACAGTGAAGCTGTTTCCTTTCTGACAAATTCCTGAGTGATTTTTCAAGAGTCCTAAATTATGTCAAATTTTTAAGTCATTACTACTGTGCTTGCTTCTTATGTTAGAAATGCTGGAGTGTATAGGTCCCCCATTGTTCAGCAGATGAGATCCTTTAAATGGTTTATGCTTAAATAAATAAATAAATAAATAAATAAATAAATAAATAAGAACCTGTGCTGGATTGAACATGGTGTCTCTTCCTCATTCTACCATGTATCAACAATGTTCACATGAGAGGCTCAGATATGCTTTAGCCTCGTCTACTCTATGTCAGTAGTCTGTAGTTCTGTTTGATTGACTATGGAGTCTGGTGGCAAGGCTGAGGCTTGTGCAGATGAAAGATGTTTGATGTGTTGTGTTGTTTTAGGGTCAAACTATGTATTAAACCCATCAGCACAAATGGGCTAACATTTCTTTTAAAAATAACAGCTCAGTTGGGTGGCCTCTACCTTTGTTCATCAGGAATATGGTGTGGGTGTGGGGGACTTTAACCCTCTTTCTGTGTCCTCATTAGCATCTCCTCTCTCTCCCTGTGGCTGCTTTTAACGAGGAAAAAATGTTTCCACTTGTGCCAATGGGAAGTGTGGATTTTTCCCCTTCATCAACAGTTAGCTGTGGAAGGTAGGGTTTAAAAAAAAAATCCATCTGCAGTTCTGATCCACAAATGACTGACCAGCTGCTATTTTTAAAAGAAAAGTCAAGCACATCAGTGCTAATGAATAGTCCTAAGGGATGTGTAGTTTGGCCCTTACTTACAGCTTGTATTTTTGAAGATATTTCCACAGCGTTCCGGCCATGTTTTCTAAGGAGTTGTAAGTCTATGGGTTTTTCCCCAACTGGGTAAATGAGACAGTGTGACCAGAATAAGATGTACTATCCTTTTAACCTTTGCTCGGTTATAATACAGCAGCAGCAGTACAGATCAAGATTCTCTCTCCAACCCTCTGCTAGGCCAAATGATTTTCTGCCTTATTTCACTTATGCTTGTTTTTTTTCCAACCAATGATGTAAGTGCCACCAGTGTACTTCACTTTATTGCAGGTGGTGCTTGACCTGGAAGTGTCATTGGTAGTTCTGCATATGTATGAAGTACTGTCACTGGGATGCCATGTGGCACTGAATTTCCTGGCCCAATCCCAATGGAAGGGCAGATTATTTATTTATTATTATGACTGAGGGTCCAATCCTATTCGGTGCATGCTGGCTCACCATAAGGGATGTTTGCAGGCCCTAGCACTGGTGCTCTGCCGGTGCTAGTCCAGGGCTGGCCAGCACCGGGCTAGTGCCAATGGAGCAATGGAGCTCTGCCACTCGGTGGTTGTGTGGACCGCCAGGCAGCGGAGAGGTAGGTGGAGGCAGAGAGGAGGCATTTCGGGGCAGAGGGATTCAGAGGAAGGGCAGAGAGAGGGTGGGGCGTGCTGGGGGGAGCAGGGTGGGAGGGAGGCGGGTGGAGCTTTGCTCCACTGGATCCAGAGCCTCCATGTTGCGCTGGCTGCCCAACATGGAGGCTCTTCATTCTACACCAAACTTCCGGTCATGGTCAAATTGAGTAGCCCCATTGCAGGGCTACTCGCTTGACCTGGTGGAAAGGGATGAAGGTCCCCTTCTACCAAGGAGGAGGCGGTGTCTGCCTGGAGCGTGCTGGATGCAGCGGCATCCATTTTTGGCGCTGCTGCAGCCCCGCATGCCAGGCAGCTCAGGATTGGGCTGTGAGGCTTTCCAGCCTTTGCCCTTCCATGGAAGTGCAGGTTGGACGAAAAGATTGCAAAGCTGAGAGACAGAAGGAACTGGAGAAGGCTCTCCCTTGCTGCGGAAATGACTGTACAGTGAGCTGCCCAATCCCACACACAGCAGCCATTCCTGGAAGCAGTGGCTTAAGAACATAAGAACAGCCCCACTGGATCAGGCCATGGGCCCATCTAGTCCAGCTTCCTGTATCTCACAGCGGCCCACCAAATGCCCCAGGGAGCACACCACATAACAAGAGACCTCATCCTGCTGCCCTCCCTTGCATCTGGCATTCTGACATAGCGCATTTCTAAAATCAGGAGGTTGCACATACACATCATGGCTTGTAACCCGTAATGGACTTCTCCTCCAGAAATCTGTCCAATTCCCTTTTAAAGGCGCCCAGGCCAGACGCCATCACCACATCCTGTGGCAAGGAGTTCCACAGACCAACCACACGCTGAGTAAAGAAATATTTTCTTTTGTTTGTTCTAACTCTCCCAACACACTTGTGTTGTAGAGAAAAACAACTTGAAAACTCTTGTGGAGAACAGCAACAATGGGCAGTAACAAAAGTGGTACTGGCAAAAACAATTAAAAAGCAGCCCCTTCCAACTCTGCTGTATTCCCCCAGTAAGCCTCAGTTGTGGTCACATGGTTCAGCATTGTGAACTCTGTATTAAGCCCTCTTAAGGAAGGAGCAGTGAATGTGGGTGGGACTGGATCTGCTGTGCCCATCCCATCCACAGCCTTCACACACTGAGTATCCAGCATGCACAGAGCTGAATGTATGTGAGCTTTTGTGCATGCAATCTTTTGTGCATGTGTCTCTGGCTGGCCCAGCCTTTGACTTCTATGAATACAACTGTGCTCCCACCGCTTAACCCAGTGGTTCTGAAACTCTCCCTGAGAGTTTGAGAGCCACTAAGTGTTTGCCTCCAAAGGCAGGGGGCAGGGGGAAGGCAGAGACACGATGCTCAGCATCACGCCTCAGATCTGGGCGCAGGGGCACACTGCCACTCACCCCTGCCTGCAGCAGCCTCCCAGGGGTTGGGGGTGTCCGGCGCCAGCCTCAGCAGGGCTCCCCACGCAGTGCAGAGCTCTCCAGAAGGTGATCGTGACCACTTCCTGTTTCACGATTGCAAAACTGGAAGTGGTCGCGATCGCCTTCTGGAGGGTTTGCGCTGTGTGGGGAGCCCTGCTGAGGCTGACACCAGGCTCCCCCAACCCCTGGGGGGCTGCTGCAGGTAGGGGTGAGTGTCAGTGCGCCCCTGCAGCCCCCTGAGCGGTGCAATCCTGGGGATCGCGCCGCTGCCTCCTCCCTGCCTCCAGGCTGCCACTGCCCCTTAAGAGCAAAGAGGCCAGGGCCCTCAGGCTGGGGTGTCGCGACGCCCCAGTCTGAAAACCACCGCCTTAGCCCATCCTCATGTTCATGAAAAACACCCAATAAGGGCTTTGGTCTGGGGAGAATGCCAGATGCTGAGAATGCCAGATGCAAGGGAGGGCACCAGGATGCAAGTCTCTTGTGATCCAGTGGGGCTCTTCTTATGTTCTTATGAGTAAACATGGGACTCTTTTAGCCTCTAGAGGAGGCTAACCTCACTGGACATCAACGGGTTACTATTGGGGTGAAAACAGGAGAGTCTTTCTTATTATGCGATTCTGGACACGCTTCAGGAGTTTTAATTGAAGTGCCAGGAAGATCAGTGGTGGCTCTTTAGAGAGGAATTGCACTAGAGGTCCAAAACTCATCCACATGGAATTACCAGTTTGCCATTTGTCACCCTGATTCTGAATACTTCTGCTGGCGTAGCTGTAATGCTCCTATAACAGTAGGGTAACGTTACAGTAAATGATGGTACAGTATGCTACTTTGTAATGTGCTTGCATGATAGTTTGTACACCTTGCTCCTCAATAGTTTCATGCTGCTAGAGTTAGTAAAGTTGGGCTGTATGTATGTCCTTTGGTTTGTTAAAATGTTTTTTAAAGTATGAATTTCAGTGATATTTCGGCTTACAGGTTCAGTATTTCTGTCTCTCGCTAGGGAAGTGGTGATGTGGGAAGGAACAGATAAGCGCTGTCTCCTTTGAGACGACAGCAGCGGGAGCTTGCTGTCGATCACCCATGTGTGCAATCTGTTAAACCGTGCATCGTTTTGTTCTCTGTTCGGCTTGGATCCGGGGAGGGGGGAGATGTGGGAGAAGTGCACATTCTGTTCCAATAGTCATAACATTCCAATAGTCTTAACTTGGTGGCAAATCAGCAGATAGATTATTCATTCTTTGTAATAGTGCTTAGAAGGCATAAAGTTGCATTTCCTCTTAAACATCAGTGCCAGAAATCTGAACTCTTAAATTATGTGCGTGCATACATGCTAACCCAGCAGTAAACACATGCTTTGCATGCATAAGATACTACCATAATCCCTGGCCTTTGCACTTAAAATGTCTTGGGCAACTTCAAATGAGATGGGCTGTATCTTGTATTTTAGCCTTGTAGTTGCTTCTTTTTGTTTACCTGTTGCCTAAAAGTATAGCAAATGCTTAGTCAGTATATAATTGTTGGGATGACTTTACCAGAAAAGTAATTCAAGGCTGTTGACATACCACCATTAAGAACCTCAGCTCCCAGACCTAACTGCTGTGATGGTATAAAATGGTAAAGTATTCTGACTTCTCAAAGGGGAGAGTGTGATACAGTTATGGTGCCTATAATAGTTAGTGTAGCTGCAGTCAAGCAAGTGGGAAACTGAGATTGGTTAGGGGAAAACTCTCATTTATGGGCCTAGAGAAAATGCTCTGTGTGCTGTAGGGAGAGAAGACTAAAGAATCTGGGACACTGAAAACTACTGACAGGAAGCAGGAAAGTGACCCACAAGGTAGGACCACCATTTCTGGTTCATCTCAGGAAATTATGCATGAGTGTTCTTCACTTGATGGCTCCAGCTTGAAGGGATGAGTTACACTAGCAGTAACTGTTCAAATTCTGTAGATTTCATATCCATTTTACCGTAGTTTTAGAAAATAAGCACCAAATATGCATAATTAACTTTTTACACTTTGAGTGACAGATTGCTGAAACTGCAAGTGGCAACCAATAAGGACGTGTAATTTCCAAAAATGACACTAAAGATTTAGACATTCATGGGTGTTTCTTTTAAAGTGAGACGATAAGCTCTTCAGAATTTAATACACAAGTATTCTAAAGTGTAATTATATCGATTTTCAGTTCAGGTAGCCCTGACGTTAATGAAGTGGGATGTCCAGTATGATAAATTAGAATAGGAGGAAAATTATTCTGAAGGTATCTATGGGTTAGCTAAAGAGGTGTGCATAAATCTCAAAGTGAAGCTGCTCATGCAGAGAATGCATAGGAGCAAGAAGTGGATCAAATAAGGAGACTTTTGAATGTGGGTGGCAAGGGGACATGAAGTGCTCCTGGCTAAGTCAGCAGAGGACATGGAAAAAGGAGGATTTGATGGATTTATTTGGCATTGCAAAAAAGTAACTTTATTTTCAAGAAGACTAGTATTATTAAATGCTGTAATATTTGCTATGGCATCAGCACTTGTGAAACTTTATTGACTTATCTGGATTATATACACAGTCCATTGTACATATAACTGAAGAATTTGGAACCCAACAAGTAAAGTACAACCTACCAGCAATGTAGCCTTGCAGCTACTTGACAACTGTCTGTGTGTACAAGCCTAGGCAGGCAGAAAAACAAACTGGTCGTGGCAATGTACATGACTAGTGAATAGTGTTTAATTTGGTGGGTGACAGGTTGTGCTGGCCTGGTCTGTTGGTTTATTGCAACTAATATGTTGCTGTTGTAGGGGAGAGTGGTGGACAGAGCCCATTATCATCTCCTGTGCTTCAGCATGATTTACTGTAATATGCTCTTGAACAAGGAAATTGTCTGTTTCGCTCCCTTAGGTTTATGACACTTGCAGTGTCTGTGATTTTGTATTATGTGAAGGTACACCAGTAGGGGCCCCCACACACCTGCCTAAAACTAGCAAGCAGAAATATGTTCTCTTAAACGCAGCAAGCTATTTGACGGGAATCCTCCACACAAGTTCCCAAGTTCAACCAGCAGTTTGTCAAATAATGATTAGTATTCCCTTGCATCAAGAACTGAGCCAAAGTCCTATCTTTGACTCCAGTACTGTGCTATGTATCTTTTTAACTGCCTTATAGACAAAATGAAGTGTGCGGGATTCTGAAAAATTAAAATTTATGATGGCACTATACTTTTTAATTGCTAGTGTTGGTATTCCTGCAAATTACAATCTCTGTTCATTCACAAATGACTGTTTAAGAAAAAATAAGTGTATCTTTCTGTGGATTGTGTGAAAATTTAGAACAGCAAGAGAAGATATTTTGTGAAATATGGGCTCTCCAGCCAATTCAGCCAGGCTAAGATGGTCCTTTGAATTCAGCTTTGAGAATAATTTCAGATCAGGATGTTGTAGTAAAATAGCCTTTTGGGACACAGTGCACTTTAATATGACCACTAAATGTCTATAGAGAAGGGGAGAAGCACACCACCCCACAACCTTCCAGGAATTACAATTCTCTCACACCTGTTGCAGAACAGCCTCTAATTGGATTATCTCCTGTACCAGGTTCTAGCTACAGGAAGGCAGAGGGGAGCAGATGCACTCAATTACTGAGATGATACCTTAATGAGGTTTCTGAATACGGACCAGTTCAGCTTCCATTCAGTGGCAATGGATATAGACAAGACCAGTTAGACTGTGGACACGCAATGTCTGTCATGCTGATTCAATATGGAGAATCCAATTTTCCAATTTGAATAGAATATCATCTTTGGAATGGACATTATAAAGTTCTTTATCTTTGGCAAGGAATTTCTTGGACAAAGTAAAGAAAGAATTGAGGAACTTACAATGCATTCCTAAGCATATCTACTCAGAAGCAAATACCACTGAGTTCAATCAGACTTACTCCCAGGTATGTATGCATAGGAGTGCAGCCATATTTCATCTTTTAAAGGAGAGCATATTTCCATGCTTTAGGAAAGATTGGATCTGCAGGACCGAGCGCTCTTCGAATATGAGCACCAGGAACTTCCGTTTATAGCAGGGATGTTAAACATAAGGCCTGCAGGCCAAATGTCACCCGCAGAAACTGATTATCTTGTCCTCAGGCTTTCCCAGCACCACCACCAGCTGCTAAGCTGTGCTGCTGAAAGGGCAACCTGCATGATAGTTGGGCTCTCTCATAATTTGATGATCAAGATGTGTTCCTAAGTGAGAAAATAGTGGTATTTCTGATTTCATGACCTGCTTAATGACATCACTTTTGGCCCTCAACAGGTATTATGAATGCTGTTCAGCCTGCTGTATGAGATGAGTTTGATACCCCTGGTTTACTGTATTTGATTAGACCTCTTTGATCCATTTGTTACTCAATTCTTTTTTAAAAAAAAAAAACAACGGATGGTTACATTAAGCTCAGTTGAATACAGTAAATCAGTTGGGCTTATCTTGAAATGGCTTGATATCTCCTTGTGAGCAAGAACACTTGTGACAAAAGGGGAAAAAGGAGTATTCACGTAGCAGTTGAAGTCCACAGATAATAAGTGGGGACAGGGCCTATCCAAGAACTCCAGCATCTTAGCAGTGCACCCAATACTGAGGCAATTGCCTTATGACTGGGCTGGCCCTGAGTGGGGAAGGTGGCAAAATGCACTTGCAATTTGTTTTTCTCTCAGTAAGTCAGCAAAGGATGGCAACTGTGGCTTGACTGTTTTATTTTTCTCAATTCACTTTCTTGTTCTTGTCCCCCCCCCCACACCCCTCAATTCTTTTGTAGAAAAGGATGGACGATATTGGGTGCCCCTAAGCAATTCAAGGCAATTGCTATTTTCTTTTCTACAGATCATTGGATAATTCAATCCAATATAATATTGCTTCCAGGATTATAGAGCAAACAACATAAATCAAAAGATAATCAGGCAATTTGACTTGAAGCCTTTTTCTCGCCCCAGTAATTTCTAGAACATTAAAAAAGAAAATAAAACTTGCATGTGCACCGCCCTGCATATGCGTAGAATACAAGGAACTCCAAAACACGCACCAGAAATCACCCCCACTCCTCATATTAAATGTAGTCCCTGCCTTAGATTCTTTTGGAAACTCCACCATGGTCACTATAACTACAGGAACCAAAAGGTACCAGTACTGGAGACATTTCTGTACAAGTGTCTCATGGACTCCCCTGTTGGTGACAGCACTGATTGCAACTTTGCTTCCTCATTGGAAGGAAGTAGAGTAAATAGTTAATTCCATACGGACCTAGATACAAGCTTGTAATGTGAACAGTTAATTCGATATGGACCTGGATGCAAGCTTGTATGTGCGCAGTTCATTCCATATGGACCTGGATGCAAGCTTGTTATCATCTGACGCATCATGATCAGATTCCCAAACAACCATTCATTTATTTTGAAAAGTTACATTTTGTAATTAGTCCATAATTACAGGTATTAGTGGTTTTTTAAACTTTTTTTTAAAAGAGTACTTAGTTGGGTTTCTGCTGTGAAACTTCTCTTTGTAACCTTGAACTGAACATGGTTTTCCAAAACCACATGACATAAGAAACTGGGTGTTTGCATGGGCCATGTACAGTATGTTGCAAGTGGAAAGTGCTGCCTCTCAAAGTTGACAAGGCTGTATTGTCAAACTAGAAGCAGCTCAGATTGTCCATTGTTCCCATTTTTGTTTGGCAGCCAGATGCTAATTCATTGTGTGGCAATTGGGTTGCTTTTAAAAATTGTTTGTTTCATGTCATGAGTACAGAGAGATCCTTTCTCTCATATCTGCAGTCTTTAACCCCTAATAGCATACTTTAAAATAGAAAATGCTAGATAAAGGAGCTTGCTATTGCCTCATGAGTTGGGACATTATCAGTTTTAAATAAAATAACCTTTTAGTATTTTTGAGCTCCCCATTCCAGGAAGTGATTGCTAAGGTGAATGAGATGGTAGATAGAGACAGCCTATAATGTTTACCAAATCTGCATTTTGCATATTCCCTTTGAGTGCACATAGATATGCAGGGAAAGTAGGAAAAGCTAAGGGGGAGCCGTGGCCAGTGGCCCAGCAGATCAAGGGAACTGCCAGCCAAAAAAGTTTGGGAACCACTGCTATACAGCAGGAGCATTCTGGAAAGGGGGAAAGATGGCTTTTTCCTCTTGAAACTCACAGAGCCATTTTGTGAGTTTTCAAAACACTGAATTTATAAACTTTGATACATCACTGCCTTATTTGGGGTACCCTGTTTCAAGTCCAAACTGATAGGCTCTCTAGCATCTGAATTAACTATTAGAAGGAACGTAAGCCTTAATTAATCTGTTCTTTAAAAATGCATGTGTTATCTACAGGCAGGGACAGATCCAGTATTTCTGTTTGGGAAGGGCCCCTCAGATCAGGCTGAGAAAGGGCAGTGGGCAAGCCTACTCAGGTTACCTCCTTGGAGCTCCCAAAGAAGTGACCTTGGTGGCCTGGCTCTTTATGAGCCTGTCTGCCAGGTTGGGGAGCCCCACCTGTTTTGACCACATAGCCCACTTGAGGTCTCATGAGACATCAGGCCAGCCAAAGCATCGGCCGGGTGTGCTTTTGCCACCAACGCCTCGCCCAGTGGGCATTCCCCTGGCGTCTGACTTCACTTCCCATCCTGGCAGGTGTCTTTCCCCACTGGCATAACAGTTTGGGGGATGGACACCCCCTTGGATCCACCCCTGTCCATAGGTGAGAGCAAACAGAAAAGGATCTCTCCCTAGGGATCTTGTAGCATGTGTCAGAAACAGATACTTAGCCAGTAGATTGATCATTGTTCTGGACCAGTAAAGTGTTCAGTCTGTACAACTAATGGACCCCAAGTGAAGGGTAAACCATATTGAATGTTGTTGAAAAATGCTTCTCTTGCTCATGGGAGGAAGTGTCAATGCTGTCTTTGGAATTCTGTCTGAAAATTCAAATGCACCTTAAAAAGCTCAATGACATTTGTAGGTCTCCGCAATGGGCTTATGATTGTGTTTGCAGAATATTCAATAGAAGGAATACCAGCGTCATGCCTAGGGAACTTTTTAAATTTTATTATTGCAGCATAATTTATCCTGGTGTTGAGAGACTAGAACACGGTGACATGAACAGTCCTTGTGAATCAGACTAATTGCTCATTTCCTTCTGTCTCTTCCTTCCAGTATTGAGTGTTCCGTCCTTTCATTTGTTATGAATAGTTGGATCTTTAATGCATTTGGACGGATACTTTGATTATCCTGCTTTATGATGGTTGATGTATTTGTAACTTAGGTGTTTAAGGGAGAATAGTCTTTTGAGCATTTCTTGTGCCGGAAGAAAATTCCCTGAAAGGTTTACTTTTTGGCCCCAAGTTTTTCTTACCATCCCTTTCCCTAGGGATCAAGAATGGACATGCTGGGATGTTTATGCTTCCATGTGTGTGCTGGCGCACATCCTTTGCCACTTATAGAAGTATATATTGCTGTTCATGATAAAAACGTTGGCTTTCCATATGCATGCATACATAAGTGATAGCGAGTGCCACAAATGGAAAACCCATGGCCTTTAATGTGGTAAGTGCATGTGTTAACCCCTCTTTTTCTTCCCTAACACAGCAACTCCTAGTGCAGAACATTAGAAAAATATCTGTCATGCTTTGCCAACTGCTAGCCTGACCCTGCCTGGCCAAGATAGTGAGGAGAGTGTCTGGAGTTACCAGTCTATTGCTCCCAGATGGTTAGCTAGACATAGGTTGAATAAGGCTGTCTGCTTTTCCTAAGGCTTTCTGCAGATGCTGAACTTCCCTTTCCTATTCCCTGGTCTTGCTCAGTATTGCATGTCTGCAACCAGCCTGCTGACATTCCCATCTTGCAGGAGTTTTTGAACTTTGTTGTATGCTGTATAATCTCACAGAGTGTCTCTAATATTAACAAAAACCTCTTTGAGTAATCTGTTTTATGAGCTGCAATGACCTAATTAACGTAGCCTTTTCTCATATGAAAGCTGTTGGGCCTGTAAAGATAGCACCGCACTGTCCTAATGTAATATCTATTCCATGGTTACATTGCGTCTTTGCAAAACAAAATGTTCTCAGTGAAAGACATGGATGCACTTGTGATATTTCAAGGCAAGGAGGAGCTAGCAATGATAGATAGAATGTTCTGAAAAGGTATCTGTTCTCAGTGGTAGACAGTATGTAAACAAGAACCCATTCTGGAATAGCGTTTGTGAGAGAAGGACTGCGTTGTTATGGAAGAGTCCTCAGACTCCTTAATTTGCTGGGAAATCAGCTATTGAATTTTGTCTTTTGCCCTGCTTATCGTGTTTCAAACCCTGACCTTATACAACCTGATCCTGTGCATGTTTTTGCAGTAGTATATTCACTGGGGTTTGTTCCCAAGTGAGTACGCATAGGATTGCAGCACATTCTGGTACCAGGCTCTTGTGGATCCTGGGGCAGTGTTTATCAGACTGTGAGTAGGGATCTACTAGGTGGGTCCCTATTCATTTCATGGTGCATTTTATTTTCAATGTATGAGACTTGATGCTGCCATGGTATGTGACTGCATTTGAGGAAATTTTACAGATCTATACTCCTAACAGGCTACTGTGTATATCAGTGGTTCTCAAACTTTTAATGCCGGGACCCACTTTTTAGAATGAGAATTTGTCAGGGCCCAATGGAAGTGATGTAATGATCGGAAGTGACATCATAAAGCAGGAAGATTTTTAGCAATCCTAGACTGCAGTCCTTCCCACACTTACCCATGAGTAAGTTCCATTGACTATCATTGTTCAAAGCATATACATAGTAGCCTGTTAAAAGTACAAATCTGTAACATTTCCCCAAATGCAGTCACACACCATGGTAGCATCAAGTCTGATATATTAAAGATAAAATACTGAAATGAATGGAAACCCACTTGAAATTGACTCGCAACCCACCTAGTAGGTCCCAACCCACAGTTTGAGAAACACTGGTGTATCTGCTTTCAGCAATGATAGTCAATGGGGCTTACTCCGGGGTAAGTGTGAATAGGATTTCAGACTTTGGGCTGCTTGGGGGGCGGAGGAGTTAGAAGTGTTCTTCATTACTTTAAATAAATTTTTAAACTTATTGTCAACTTTTAATTGACTTACTTATATAATTAGATTTTGTTATATAGGGTGTTAAAAATTTTCTGGCTTGATGATGTCGCTTCCAGCCATGACATCACTTCCGGTGGGTCCCAACAGATTGTCATTTTAAAAAGTGAGTTCAGGTGCTAAAAAGTTTGAGAACCACTGCCCAAGGGCATACTAGGTCCCTCTCATGTCATTCCCACCTGTTTGCAAGATACATGTGGGCACTGTCAATAGTACTGAGGGTTCAGGAATCAGCTTAGCCAGGTTGGGTCCTAACCTGATACTACTCCTGAGGGCAGCTCAGATTTCTGTTCTCCAGCATTCTAGGCAGAGCCCACCCTGTTGACCCCTACAAGTGGGTTCTTACCTTGCACAGTCTACTTGCCTCCTTGCAATCTGAGTCATAACATAGACCTATGTGGTTCTCCTTTTTTCTTTTAAACCACTGGATCTATTCATAGGGCCTGCCACCATTTTGTCTTTGTTTTGCCCTAGTTTTGGATTTGGAGATTTTCAAACCATTGGCTTTTAAACTTGGGGGGGGGGGGCTTGCTACAACAGCACTGTAAAATCCTTGGTCTTGTATGTTGTACTAATTTAAATTGTACCTTTTTAGCACATTTTCTTACTAACTTTCTGCATTCTAATACTCAGACTTGGTTATCTGCTGTAATATATTTCTCAATTTTCTCTCATGTATATAGATGATGCCTGATACCATATGTGCATCCTGGGCTTAGAGCATTATGACTCATAAGTGTCATATGCTCATGCTAAGTATTGCTGTGTGTTACTGGCAGCTAGCTTCAGTTATTTTTAAAAATTCCACTGCTGATGCAGACTTATGTAACTTTTGGTGCCATATGTGAATATTTTTATGTATGCCATCTAGCCTGTTTGTATGGAGAGATTTTTTGGAGAGCTGTGTAATTTCTGTGACGTTAGGGTTGGGTATAGAACCTTTCTGAAGGTTTCTCTTGGCTCAGTGGAAACCAGTATTTGTGGTGATGCTAGCTGAATGTCATACCCTTTTCTTTCTTTTCCAAGAACGTGGTGTTTTGTTGCAAAGGATTCCCTTAGCTAGCCATACATTGTTTGGATCTTTGAAAAAGGTGGGGTGAAAGAGATTGTGTTATATTACTGTTTTTTTGAGTTGAGCCAAAACTTCTCTCAACATGTTTCACAAATTTATTTGTTGTTCACTGCACTGCCTACATGAAGCTGAGTTTGGCTGGAATGTTGCTTCCTGGCATCCTCCCATGCAAACTCTATTTGGGGCAACCTTCCCTTGGCTTCAACAGTTGGGATCTCTGGGCCTCCCACTTACTTCTGAGAGACCTGTTCATGGCTGGAAAATTTCTAGCCTCACCTTGAGGGATCTGTAGAATCTGAGCTGGCCCTAAAGAGTGAAACTTCAAGAACTTCCAAGACCCCATTCCTAAGGGTGCTGTGCCTACCTCAAAATTGGGGGGGGGGGATCAAATGACAAAAATTCTGTGTTTTTTTTAATTGACTTGAGGAAAGGGTTCTGGCTTTTCCTAAGAGCAGGTTTTGATGCAAAAATGGGTGCCCCCCCCTCAACTGATTTGCCCTGGTAAGGCAATTTGGAGTATGTAATCTTCACTATAAATAATAAATCTAATAACTTTCTAATAAATCTTCTCTAATTATTACAAATTTAATTGTATTTTTTGTGTGAAGCGGTGGTGGTTACATGCATGCCCATGAGAAGGGGTACAAAGGAGTAATTTCTACGTGGGCCCAGGGTCAGGAAGGGGATCCAGGAGCCAAGGGAGGGCTCCCAGAAATTTCCTGGGATCGTATATTTTCCAATCTCACCTGGACTTGCTGTCTGTGTGGGATGCTGGATACAAGGCGGCTGCTGCAAGCCATATGTACTGGGCCAAGGAATGTATACATGACACACCTGAACACTCAAATCTGGGAGGAAACGGGCATTCCACAGTAGTTCTTTGACTTGTGGATCTGCTTATGTTGAAGGCGTGTACAGGAGCTCAGGTACAGAGAACTACAGCTGCTGCAGAAGTACGTTTTGGTACACGCAGGACTCTTTCCATTCTAGTGTGGACCTAAATATGATGATCTAATTTTCTGCAATGATTTTCGGTATTTGAAAAAATTTTAGAGACTTGGTTTTCTGTACCTAGCTGCTGGCACTGTGTGGGCAGGTAGACCTGAGCTCCACATTGGGAAGCAAGGTAGACCTGGGCTCCAAAGATTCTTCCTGCTGTTGCCACCCTTCCCCTGCCTTGTTTTGCTTCCTGTTCTGCCCATCCCTGTTGCCACCCCTCACTCTTTCACCCCCTCCCCTCCTGCTTTGGGAAGGAACCTAAAAGAAACATATCCCTTGGTAAAATTCTCTTGGAGGCCCTGATTGCATGTGTTCTGTACCAATTCCAATTCTTGTCTCAGTGGTCCATGGACTCCTAAAGGTTGGGAACCGCTGCTGTAAACCAAGTCATTACTACTTACTGTAAACTTGCTATAGACCAATAATCTTATGGTAAATCCACTGTTTCAGTTAACATAGATATATTAAATACATAAACTGTGTGTTGATTTTTTTTGTTACTTCTCATGTTTAAAATATACTTGCATGTCTGCAGGAGTTCTGTAAAAGCACATAATTAAGCCATTTCTGCCCAACATTGCATATACGCAACAGGGTTCAAATGTGTACACCTGTGGGCTGGGTAGAAATGAGTAAATGCAATTTTTTTTAAAAGTAAGCATATTTTTTTAATCTAAACTTTGATTCATCATATTTATCTGATGTAAGTCGGCACAGAGAAAAGTCCACACTTCCCTTTTGTGTGTGAATAAAGGTTTAAGATGGTACCAATGCATATCTATTGACCTGCAGGGTTAGGCGCATGGAAAAATGGTTTATTTGCTCACCTTGCTACTTGGACCATAATGACAATTCAGTCCTCACCTGGAATTTTTGTCTTGGGCCTGTGTGTGCGTACCTGGTTTTTCTGTTAAAGCTTGGCTCCTGGAGGTTTAAAGCCATTAACGAGGCAAAGATGCAATATAAAATATTTATTTTTCACATATTTATACAGCCCTTCCTCCAAGGTGCTCAAGATGGTATACATAATTGCTCCCTTCCTTTTCTCCACAACCCTGTGGGGTAGGTGAGGCTGAGAGACAGTAACTGGCCCAAGGTCAGTTCAGGAAGCTTCAGGGCTGAACGGGGATTTGAACTGGGATCTTCCAGGTCAAAGTCCAACTCCTGAACCACTACACCATCTTGGCTCTTAGAGAGGTATATTTATTTACACAAATTTGTTTATACTCACATTTGTGTGTGTGACTGTCTCTTCTGTCCCTGGATGATCTGTTTTCCCCAATTTGACCCATCATATGGAGAGGAGCAAGTATGCTCAGTCCCCCCCCCCCAAATGCTATACCTGTACCTGCGATATCCACAGAGACAAATGTTCCAACGTTTTACAATATAAAATTGTGTATACAGGGATGACATGCAGCTATGACAAAGTACTAAAGCCTCCCTACCTACCTGACTCCATTTTGCCCTGTGTCACTGCCCCCCCCCCCCCGCATAAGGTTTGGGGATAATGGGAGAGCCCTATTACATGTTTTGTGCAATCTAGGTATTGCCCACATGGTTGATTTACTACATTAACAATTCAAGCCTATAAATGTCTACTTAGAAGTACACCTCATTGAATTCAATGGAATTTGAACCCAAATAAGTGTGTGTTGATGCAAAAATTGAATCCTCCCAAAATTTGACTTGACCTGATAATTGCATGTAAAAATAGTAAATTAACCAGTCAATTAGGTGCATTAAGATGCTCCAGCTCCAATTCCATATGTACATGCAGTGGCACCACATTGGCTGGGCAGGGAGAAGTTGTACATATGCTCTCTTGTTGTGTGTGAAATGCATCATCCAATCCAGCCTATATTCTAGATTCTCCAGAGGGAAGGGGCAGAAGAAATGGCTGGTGGACTTGAGGCTAGTGGATGCTAACCAACAAAAGCAGCCCTTTCATTGTTCTGTAGACTTCTCTGGGTCCTAACAGTCCTGCAAATGTAGACTTACTCATCCTATTGCTCTGTTTCATACACAGTTTCAAAGTAATTCATAATGTGCTGAACTTCTATATGGATCTGCTCAGATCACATTATTGAGGCATCAGTTTGATCACGCAAGTATGTCTTAGTCAGTGGTTGCCGAACTATTTTGCTTTGGAACCCACCTAAAAATAATGTTGCACTTTACCAGCCATTCAAGCCTCTGTTGGGAGCAGTGCCCCCCCCCCATAGCGGGCTGTTTAACTCTTAATGCACATAGCCTAATCTGCCTTGTCAGTTTTGTGACCCACCCAAAATAGGGTTGTGGGCCACAGACCCACAGTTTGGGAACTGCTCCTCTAACTCCAGTTTTCATAGTGATTTCAATATCACCAGGCAGTCCAGGAGGAGTGGCTCAGGTGAATTTAACATCGGTAATACCAGACCTCCTTATGCTCTCACATATCTGCTTATGTAAATTTGGGATCTTCATGAAATTATTTTCAAGTATTTCAAGTATTGTCAGAGTGAACCGTGGGAGGATCAGATCCTTATTATGCGACTCTCCAATAAACAAAACACAACCTACATGCATGTACACAGTCACTTAGGGCATGTTTGATTTGTGTTGGTACAAACCAAACTTGTCCATACTTGGGCAAACTTTATTAAGCTGCAATGAGCAATTTGCAAAGAGATGAATGTTAATTTTTCTCACAGGGTTGCTGTGAGGATGAGCAAAATGAAGAAATGCTACCAACTGGTCTGATTTTCAGGTATAGGATGGAATACAGAATGAAATTTAATAAATAACTTGAAAGCTATCTTCTTTAAACACATATTAAAATAATCCTGTATTGCTAAAAGAAAATGTTCTTATCCATGGCAACCTCATCAGTGTTGCTTAGCAGCAGTTTTTAAAATAACTGTATTACTCAGCTGCATCAGCCCACACATAGATGTGCGAAATGGCACTTTCTGGTTTTGCCATATTGCAAAAATGATAACTGAATGTCTGAAATGCACCTCTGAGTCTCTGCTAGTGAGTTTTGATGTGACATGGCTTGAAGTTCCTGGGCTATACACAACATGCGCGCACAGACGGCATTGCTCCCTGTGATGCGCAGGCAATCATCCTACCGCTTGGTGGGCAGCCAGAGCTAATTCCGGTGTCAATGCACTAACGTGTCAGTCTGAACCAGATGCAAAGCCTTTGAAAGCAACACACACTGATTTGAAAACTGACCTAGATCGACATGTTTCTTGCAGCCCAGCCCCAGAAAACTCATTCTGACCTTGTGGTGGCAGGGCTGTTCACCAGCTGCCTGGAGTACGTCACTTTCTGATGAGCTTGCGGCCCAGGCTTTCCTCTTTGTATTCTCGTCACCTAAGACTGCCTTCATCTGCCTCTGTGAAGAGAATGACGAGGAGAGGGAGGAAGGTCAGCACAGCATCACCACCACCTGCTGAGCTTCAAGATACAGACTGTGTCCCTCCACCAAATGCCTCTGCGGGGAGGAACTGGGTACCATGTTGAAAGCCAAACATGAGCTGCCTTGAGGACCTTTTAAGAGGTGGAAAGGCAGGGTACCAATAGCTAGATAAACGTCTGCCCTTAATTGGAAGTGCAAATACAGAATGAATAGATAAAAACTTCTGCAAGAGTCTGTGGGAAAAGTGTGCCAGTTTGCCACTGCTTTTGTGCGGGGGGGAGGGGGAGAATTCCAGGCACCCAATCAGTACTCGCCTTATTTGGAGTGGGATTTTTTTTACTGTTGGTCAGCTTTGTGAGGCTTGCAGGCTTGGTGTGCTTTGACCGTCTGACCAGAGCACACCTATGGCTGGTTCTTCACCATGGCAATCCAATCTGAAATGAGACCTGTTGATTTCAATGAGACCTATTCCCAGGGTAGTGCTCATATAATTCAGTTGGGTCTAAAAATCAAAGCTAATCAAAGCAAAGATTGAAATGAATCACTTTCGGCCAATGATTCACATTGCTTGTACATATTCAAAAGGAGGACAGTCAGAGATTCTTTTGAATATTTTTTTAGCATAAAGAAATGGTGTGGCTGGAGTGACGAAATGAAAGTTAGTGAGGGTAAACTAAGGAAATTTAGCTGCAGTAGAAGGGGGTAAGGAATCTAACCTTACAAAGTTTTAATTGAGTTATTTTTAGAGTACCTGTTTTGTAAAAGCCTTGAGTATCATGTTGCTTAGACTGTCATGGAATGGCTGCTCATTTGAAGAACAGTTATCACAATTTAAACATGGATTATTTCTTTTATCCAAGATAAATGATTGTGCATCCACTCGCTTTAATAATTTTGCTAGCAGAATTCTTTCCTTTCCATGCATAATGCATGTATCCTTAGATCAGGCATCCATGATTATATGTGCTCCACCTCACTTTCCAAACTCATGAGACGAGTATATGAAAACCATGTTACTGATTTATTCGGTTTTAAAAAAATGCAGTCTGTCACACAAGGTTCGGGGAGCTATGTGGCATTTCAAGGTTGAAAATGACCAGGAATTTAAGCTTAAAGCTTGATATGAACTAACTATCAAGCTGTTTAACAATAGCAGTGGTGTAATTTTGCAAAAATGGAAGATTAGACTCCCTTGGCCATAGGAAGTTGCCTTAATGCCAAGTCAGACTATTGGTTCATCTGTCTCGGTGTTGTCAACACCAGTTGTCAGCACTTTAGAGTTTCAGTGGAATTTTGTTCTGTGCTGGGGATTGAACCTGGCTCTTCTGTGTGCAAAGCATGTGCACTTCCACTTAGCTAAGGAAGGAGTCCACCTCAAATAGGATAATACCTTGCCTAGAAAAAGCCCTGATGATGACTCCTGAAGTTGCGTAAACAATGGAATGTACATGTAAAATAAATTATTTGGAATAAAATACTTTCATTATATGCTTTAAAGCTATGTCGACTATTCTTCACTTTCGTAGGTTTTTTAATACATGTGAAGCACATTCCTAACCCCCACCTGAGGTGGCACAGTTATCCCTGCACTCGCTCAGAGTGTCGCAAACGTGCCATATATCGCAAACGTACCATAAAGCATGTTTGTGATTACTCATGAACTGGCAGTACTGACTCAAAGGCCTGCACCAGCCCACCCACGCTGTATCCAGGAGGATTGCTGGCTGGAGTGGGTAAGGTTGAATTGAGTGGTAAAGGGCCATGGGGGGGAGGTGGCAATGTATTTCTGGGTGGGGGAAAGGCGGATCAGGCCCAAGAAGGGGCAGGATCACCGGAGCAGACCACTGCCATGTCCTAACCCCCTCCCGGCGCACCTGGCGTTTCACCAGGCTTCCCAGATTTGCACCAACTAAATAGCTCATGTGGATCTGAGAAATCCCATAGGGCAAGCTGGGGCTTTACTCAAGGTAAGCAGAAATATACCCCCTTACTGTGGGGAGACCTCCAGCCACCTCCTAACTTGCCCTGGATACTGCGCAGGCCATGCAGCCTGACTCTACCGGTGCAGTTTAGGATTAAGTTGAGGGTGTTGGCATCGAGTATGTTCAATGGTCCACTAGTTTTCTCACTTGTGTTTGGTGAATTTGTGATATTCAGTGAGCACTCCCAAGGATAATGTGTATGTAGCTAATCACATCCTTTCCCTCTTAACATTGAAATGCATCTCTTTCCCCTGTAACATCCATAATGTTGGCATCCAATGACTTTGCTGTTTGATTCCAGAAACTTCAGTATTTTAAGGGAAAATAAGCCTGTCAAGAGCATTGTTCAATCTAAAAGGATATTTAAAAATTAAGTGGAATTGGCATTTTGACATTAGCTAGAACAGACTGGGCAAAGGGCTACTTTTTGTACTTGCAGTTTCTTTCATCAATCTCTATGAAAGACATAATGTTTAAATCGGAACCCAAAGAATGCCACAAATGTCTCTCCCAGGAAGAGTGATTATTCATTGGGGGGGGGGGGGGTTGAACATCGCACTCTGTCCATTATATTAAATGGCATGCCAACAGCTTCTCAAAGGACTGTGTGTGACTTTGTGATTAGAGATCAACTTGCACCTTTGCAGGGAGTTATTTTCAGATGGCAAATAGTAATATAACATCCCAAGCCATACAATGCCATGCTTGCAGCTCTAAAATTATGGCATTAAAAAACTCCTACCATATCTCGTCCAACACTGAGTTAGTGTTGCTCACTTTCTATTTTGAAAGATGAATGCAATCTTTTCTTCCTCCACCCCTGTTCTGGGGGAAAACAAGTATAGCATTTAAGGATGAAAAAAGGAAACCTACTGAGAAAGCATTGACGTTTGTCCTCTGAATGGATTATAAATAGCACCACTCTTGGGGCACATCTTTCATGTTGCTGTGTGAACTCTTTCTGTTAAAAGCATCATATGATGTGTTTCCTGACGGAAAGGTCACATGTTTTGTGTGCAAACAATAATTAGGCACATGCTTAAATTGCACATGCTTAACTTGGCATGCTGTGCTGCTATAGTTCCTCTATCCATTTCAGTCAGGATTTGTAAAAGACTCCCAGCACCTTGATTGTGTTCAAGTATACCTTAATTGCAAAAGGTACTCAATTATTTGAAACTTGCCATGGCTTCTTGTAGCTGCTGAGTGCATTATAAAAATGTTTAGTTTATTTGTAGACTGTCGTTTCTTCAAGGACTTCAGAGTGGTGCAGTCTGGTAGGTTAGACTTAGATGACTTGCTCGAGGTCATACAATAAGTTCCATAGCTGAGTGGATTTTCAATCCAGTTCAGCAAACTGTTGATATTTCTTAATGGCTCCAATTCAATAAATTCCTTGAACATTCTAGCCTGATGGATAATTGTGTTTAATACCCTTTAGCTTCTATGGTGTGATCAATGGTTTAATTTTTTAAATATTGGCAAAGAAACAAGTGCCACTTAATTTTTCTTCCTTATTCACTATAATGTGGCCTCTTTCTAAACTATCCTATTTTAAAATGATATTCTTGCAGTTAAAGCAATTTACCTTATCAATACCTTATTTTCCTTTGTCAAGCACTTTCATTAACTATTCATTAACTTTCATTAACTATTATTCCTTTACTGACCTCAGATGTAAAGGTCTATCTAGAAAAGACAATTATTTTCATATAATGGTTGATTCCTCCTTATCAGCAAGTTGGCTTCCCATGCAGATAAACTTTACATGAGAATGTGAAATGTTGCTGAAAATATCAGACAGTGTAAAAGCTGACCTTCCTGCAGTCAATTGTAAAACCAAATATAGCCAATCTGCAGTTTTAATTTCTCTAGTTTATGTGAGATTAAGAGCTAATATGCTTTGTGATGACTTCTTGTCCAGTGTCTTTGCTGTCACCAGTTGGTTCACCAGATTATCTTGATTGGGTCAGAAGCACCCCTGTTTGCCAGACATTTGCCTGTACGTAGAAAAGAATGGTAGACATTGTGGGGGAAGGCAGCGCAGTATTTTCAATAAACCTCACATGTGGATTCTTGTATCTTTGTCCAGTTTATGTCTTCTGATAATCATATCTGCATATTAATATAAAATGTTTCAATGTGAATTCCGGGTAGATGGGACTTGTCAGCCTGGGAAGGCAGCTCATCTGAGAGAAGGAAAACTCTGATCCCAAACCTCCACTGCCTTGTGGCTACATCCAGTTATGGAAAAGGCTGCAGGAGTCAACCTTGAGGCAAAATCTGGAGCCGGAGTCCCTGAGGCAGTTCATGGCTGACCACAGTCACGTTCTGACAACTCCTGTGATACCGCTGGAACCAACCGTATTGGCTTCTGCCTTTCCATTGGACCATTTCAGCAATGTGGAGAGGGAGGATTTGCTGCATGGGTAACAGTCTATCCTCCATATCTACGCAGGCTTCGCGCACTGGAGAGGTTACACTCTGCTCCAGAACCACCGTTCAGAGCGCGATACCATAGTCTTCCGAGACTGAAGGATGCCAACACAATGTCCAGTTGGATGCTTTATTAATTTAAGTGAAAATGGATTTGAGTAAGGGACAAACACAACTTGCAGGCTAAATCCATAAGCAGCCAGTAAACTCCTCTAAGTCTCACTAACTAAGCTTTCTTTGCTTACATCCCTATCAAACCTCCCTGCTGACGTAGTTGTGCCACCGGAGTATACACTGCATCCTGTTGGGGGGGGCAGTACCAGAGGTTTCCTCCAGGTAATGGAACATTTGTTCCTTTGCTTGGGGGTAAGCCACCACCACCCAATGGGTCTACTTGGACCTGAATCAGCTATTTTGCTGGTGCATGTCCAAGTAGACTTAGAAAGGCAAACTAAGGCTGGAAGCGGGGATAGGATATTGGTGGTAACACTGCTAGCAATATCACCCACTTCCCAGCCTTGATCTACCCTCCACCCAATTCTTCCAAATCATCTTGAGAACTCACTCTTCTTTCTCACGGTTAAGAACTTGGCTAATGTCTCCCAGTTGTCAGCATGGTGTGGCAACAGAAATTGAGTGACTGCCATGCCAATGAAACTAAATTAAGAATTTTTCACACTCCTCCCTTTGCCCTTGTTGCTTTGTTGTCGAAAGGGACGAGAAATTCTTAATTTTACAATATTAGCATAGTGTCCGTCCTGGGCCTACTGCTATGCTATGCTAACAATGCGGGGGAAGAGAGAGAAGGAAAAAAATATCCTCCCTCCTCTCCACATGGATACTCTTCTCTTGCTGCCACTATTGCCTCTACTCAGAAAGCTAAAGTGGAAGGAGAATTTCTCCAGGCTTTTTTTTTCTGGTTTTGGGGGAAAGAACTCAGATACAGTAATTTGGGAGCTGATCTGGCCAAGCTTACAGGCCAGCTCCAAGCTACTTTGTATGATAATTCTGTCAAAAGTCAGAAGGGTAGTACTCTTAACAATGTGACTAGGTTGCTAGAATCAAATAGCCCTGGAATGTTTCTCTTTAGGGACTGAATTAATGAAACCTATATACAGCCCAGTTGGTAAATGATTTCTTTGACACAATGGTTTAAAACAGTAATTTTCAACCTTTTTTTGTCTCTCAGCATACTGACAAGGTACTAAAATTGTCAGGGCACACCATCAGTTTTTTTGACAGTCGACAAGGCACACCATACTGTTGGGGAGAGGCTCACATCCTCCAACAGCCCTACTAATAAATGACCCTCCATGGCACACCTGCTGACCATTCACAGCACACCAGTGTGCCATGGCACAGTGGTTGAAAATACCTGGTTTAAAAGTTTGAAATCAAGAACTCGCTTATAATAGATACTTTGTAAGTATCTGCTTTTGAAATTGAAGACAGCACGTATGAGATAAAGTAGTTTATCTCATACTTAAGTGTCTTAACTTAAGTGTAAGTTAAGACACTTAAGTGTAAACTTAAGTGTTTACAGACATGAAAGTAACCACGCTTGTCCCCCCCTCCAGGTCATTCTTGGATACAGATGTTACCAGTTTATTGTAATGATCATGCATAAGTAGGTCTTAGACTACAGTGGCAATGGCAGAATTGTCCCAGAGGTTATGTCCAGAGGTTAGGTTTGGACATATGTCTTGAGTTGCACACTAACTACACAATCCTATGCTTAAGTAACACTGGAATAGCGACTGTTGCGCTGGCCCAGGGTGTCACAAAAGCACCGTAAAGTGCTCCACAACACCCTGGAGTAAGGAGTGCTGGTGGGAAGGCCTGCGCCATTCTGCCGGAGCTAGAACCAGATGTAGCACCTGACAGAGCAGGTGAGCTCCTGCCAGGCAGCACAGATGAGTAGAGAGGTTTGCAATGGGGCAGGGGAGGATGGAGATGGGATGGATCAGGCCCAGGGGAGGCAGGATCAGTGGCACTGGTGCACTTCTAATCCTATCCCTCTTCCCAGGCCTGAAAGCTCGACATGGGGCAGCTCGGACTTGTGTTGGGCTATAGCTATTTAACAGGTGCAGATCTGAGTTGCCCCATTGAGCAGGCTGGGGTTTTACATGGGGTGAGGGGACAGGTTCCCTTACCTTGAGAAGACTACTAGCCTGCTGCTTGCCAGCACTGGATACAGTGAGGGCTGCTTGGCCGTCTTCACCGGTGCTAGTTAGGATTAAACTCTAAGTGCCTAATTGTAGAATTTGTTCTAGAAATCTTAATTGTATTTCTCAGTAAGTTTGAGAAGCTAGAGTAGTGACTACTAATTCTAAACATGGTTTATTTGATTTTCAATAACTTGATCATTTTTAATTGTATATATGTAAACTGCTTTGGGATGCTTTGGCCTGCTGCGGGTGGGAGTCTTGCTAAGGGAGCTTTGAGCCTTTAGGACCTCCGGGAGGCTGCACAATCCCCCCAGGTACATTGAAATGCTCCTGGGTGCCCACAGCACCTCCATCGCTGCAGCGCCATCCCTAACCCAGTCCCCGCCCCTGTCAAAACTTGTCAGTGGTTCTCAGAATCCAGCAGAGAACCGCTGACCTAGAAAGTTGCATGAAGAAAGTGTAGCTAAATTAATTTCAGGGATGTTCTTCCACAGAAACATGAACTGTATGGATAGAAACTACCACTAATAGCACTACACAAACTCTTCCACTATCATTTGCCGAATGTAAGTAGTGTCTGTCTTCCATCTGCCCACATTTCTTCAGATCCCATCCAGAAACGTGCATGTTAGTCTGGGAAGATTCGTTTGGTGAAGCCACAAGGCAAAACAATTACCAGTCTGTGTTTACTAGGGTCCCACTGACTATTCTTTGTTCCCTAGCAAAAAAAGTAGCCTAGAGTAGCCATTCTCAACGGGAGCCATATGGCCCCCTGGGGTGCCCTGGCAGGGGGCCATAGTCTGAAAACTGAAATTAAAATCATTTATTATGTTTCTCTGATCATGTTGCATCCTTGGTTGACGGTGGGAGATGGGCTGGAACCTGAGAAGAGCTCCTAAGGGGAACCATGATGATGATGATGATGATGATGATGATGATAAATGAAAGATTGAGAATGACTGGTCTAGAGGTTATGTAGTTTTTTCTGCATTTTTTTTTTAAAGATCTGTGATCTTGGTCATATTTGGATACACCATATGTGAAAGTAAACTTTCAAGGACAGCTGCTGTGAGAAGAAAGGGGAAAAATAAATTAAGTAATCAAATATCTTTTTTTGCCTTTACTTAGCAAACTCTTCCATGAAGGAGACTGGCAAGCTGAAGAAGAAAACGCAGAATAGTTCATATATTGTTGTAGATTATGCTGCCTTGATTCTCTATGCTATTTTAAATTTATGCTAATCAGTAGTAACTATAAACCTATATATGTAAATAAGATGCATAATTATGCATGTCCCTTTTCCACACAAGACTTTTAAGATTAGACTTAATTGCATGCCTCCGCTTGCTTCAAAACAGTGTTTTAAGACAGATGATATGGCAACAAAGGGGGCTTTACAGTATACATCGGAAATGGTGGCAACTGGGATGCAGATGTATTCCGAAAGGCCCACAAACGATTTGTAGGAAGGTGAAACACATGCATTATGCAAAGCAGTTCTCACAACTAGGAAGAATCGCCTTCTGGATTTTAGCAAGCCTGCAAAGCAAAATTGGAACTGCCATCTTACCTTGCTAAATATTATGTACTCTTCAGAGTGTGTCTTCCGTTTTATTATACCAAAGATAAAAAAAAAAAATGACCTACAATGTTCATAGCTGTTGTGCATTCTAATTATTTTTTCCTAAACAGACGAAAAGGAATTAAAAGGTTGTTAGGGAATGTCCAGATTGCTCCCTGGCCTCCACAAGCTCTGCCTTGGGATGGGAAGTGTACAGGCATATTGGCACAATGCAGTTGGCTGGTTACTCAGTTATTGGTGCTATGTTCTAAAGGAGCAAGCTTTTCAGTTCCTTTTACTGTTTTAGAACCTACTACCATATCTCACTTTTCTGCTTCAAATGAAGCACTTGAGGCAGCTTTCACAGTAGGATTTGGAACAAATGTCAGGAAAAAAATGACAAAAAAATTGTTTAAATGTTTGAAATTTTTTTTTTTAATCAACACGCCAAAAATTTCCTGAGAGCAGCAAAAAATTAACAAGGAACAGAGTAAAGACCTGATGAAATAAGTGCATTGTCAACTAGTGAAATCTTAAACAATGAGAGGGCCAACTGGATATCCTGAAGCAGGGAATTCCATAGGCATTGCTGAGAAGGCCCTTTCCTTTGTTCCCACAAGCAATGATTGATATGGTGAGCCAACAAAGGAGCCTCTTCTAATGAGCATAGGGGATAACCCTGGCCGGGCAGATTGAGATGATCCTTTAGGTACCATATTCCTAACCCCATTTAAAACTTTTTAAAAATAAGCAGCACTCTTGAGTTGTATCTGGAAGTGGACCTGCCTGCTGGAAGTGGACCTTTTGGGGGCCTCTGAAGTGCATTTTACCCTGCTCTTGTCTCTTCCTGTTGTTGTTCATGGCCCCCTCTGACACTGAGCACAGTAGATTCTGTAAGCGAAACATCTTGTAACCTTCCTGTATTTTGGTTAGGCAGTAAGATGCTTCAATGTCAAGTTGATTCTCTGTCTTGGGAAACCCTTGATGAGAAGGACCTGATCAGCCAGCATGGGAAATAGTACTTCATTATGGATGTGACTTTCAGCCTAGTAAAACCCTGCAATGTGATGTGGATAAGGACTTCTGAAAGTCAGTTCTCAATCTTGCATTGCCACCAGCTGCAGGAGCTACTTCCACTTCGCAACTTTTTGTCTTATGTAACCTGAGCAGTATGGATGGATCAATCATACAGGTCTATTCCACCAGTCCCTCCCTCCCCCCCCCCCAAGAATGCCTTGAGTGCACTTCCAAATTTTCAGACACTTCTTCCCCCGCACAGCTGCAGCAGCTCCTGTGTTGCTATGGCAATATAAGAGAAGCCCTACCAACAAGCAAAATGGTCCGTATCAAATGATGAGTTGCTCATTTGATGTTATGGTTGCTATCATTGGTGCATACTGCAAATCTGTGATGACAACATTGGATGCATGAGTTTTTCTGTCCCAAAGCAATGTTATAATATAGATGCAAGTATCGCCCCCCTTTTTTTTAATGGTATGCAAATATGTTGGGGCTTTCAGCTGCATTTATGAAACAAGTTGCTGACAGGGAAAAACAGGACTAGGATGGTAGATCTGTGTAAAGACAATCTTTGTTGAATATATGCAAACACAGAGACTGGTATAATGAATTGGAGCAGTTCTCCATAAAAGTCCATGGCTTGCATTGCCCATAATGGCAAAGCCTGATTGAGCCATTTGTGCCCAAGTCTCAGATTCATGTGCTCCCCTCCCCTTGCGCTGTAAGAGTCCTGCTCCCACTTCCTTGTTTGTGAAAACCAGAGTTTGGCTTCATCTCTCAACCAGGCAAAGTTTTGTCTATGGATTGGAAACTGTGTTCAAACTGTGCTTCCAACTCTTTGTTTCAGACCATGCAGCTTGTGCAAATGATGATTGCCAGTTTGGATTTAGTAGCAAGCCATGATCTGTGCAAGCAAGGAAGTATAAGAGGAGCAGGTGAACTAGATATGTGGTCAGGACGTTGGCCTGTTGCTTTGGTTGCACTGAGGGATTAGTCCTCTTCATAATGTCCTCGTATAGAGCAGAAAAATGGAAGGAGGGCAAGGTTGCATCTACTGGTCCTGGTCCAACTTCCATGTGTTCAGCAAAAGGCAAGGTTGGGCATGGAGCACACAATCACTGGTCCCAGTTGCAAGTGCCTATTGTAAGGTCTTGCCTTACTCTGAGCACATGGAGGGTGGGGGAAGGGCCAGTGACACAATCCCACCCCTCAACATTTGCTCTACATGGCAGTGAACAAGAAGGCAGATATCTCGGCGCACACACAAAAGCGTGGCATGTTATTTCCCAAACCGCCATCACCAGCCCTGACCTGTCTTCTCTCCACTAACCTAATTCATGAAATACTGTTGCATTATCTTACGAAGGCAATCCACAAGTATCACCAGCTCATTCTACTTGAGATGCAACGGGGGGGGGGGGGAGAGAT